>NC_089839.1:70911251-71236251 GCF_035609145.1 Eleutherodactylus coqui
GGGCTAATATCGTTCTTCTCTGCCACAGCTGTTACAGCTGTGGCAGAGGAGAACGATCTTTACGCTGACAGTGCGCGCGGGGGGGGTCTCACTCTTGCCACTATTGTGGCTTAATAGTGGGACCTGGGAACTTGAGATGCAGCCCAACATGTAGCCCCTCGCCTGCCCTATCCGTTTCTGTGTCGTTCCCATCACTTTCTTGAATTTCCCAGGTTTTCACAAGTGAAAACCTTAGCGAGCATCGGCGATATAAAAAAATGCTCGAGTCGCCCATTGACTTCAATGGGGTTCGTTACTCGAAACGAACTCTCGAGCATCACTAAAAGTTCGACTCGAGTAACGAGCACTCGAGCATTTTGGTGCTCGCTCATCTCTAATGACAATATATAACTTTTACCTCAATGCTACTAGTAGTAAAATTACTATACCTAGAGGTATACACTAGAATGAAGCAAATTCTGTGCCTAGGCCCCCCACCTACCATGTGCTATGTATTATACTGGTGTCCTATGCAGCAGAGGGGGTTTTGGACCTTCTCAGACAACAGAGCCTCAATGTGAAAGTTACAGCTGCACTTTATAGCTACATTTTACGTCTTTGTCTCGGCAACCCTGGTAGTCTTTGACTTTCTTCTTCTTAGATTAATACTGGGTCATGATCCCGGCTCTGAGCTGGGATCTAATGAAACATAAAGAAATAAATCTAAAATTTTTTATTATGATTCACTGAAAGCAGCTCACAGCAATCTGGAGAGTCGCAATCTACAATTGCTGGGTCACATTTATTACATGCAATGTAGGAGGAAAGTAGGCTAATGTGCATTAGTAAAAAGATGTATGTTGCCTCATCTTAATCTCAGACCATCATTGGGTTTAGATGATACTGAAATTTTCTCACTTAATCTTTGTGCTCCTTACTTATTATAAGTAATTGTCACGACTTGCCGGTCTCGAATGACGAGCAAGACCGGGGTGACACCACAGCATTAGCTCCGGCTTACGTGACACTCACAGCTGTGCATGCTCCTTGTCATTTTAGTGCTGGACACTAGAGTTGAGCGAACATACTCTGCCAAGCTTGATGCTCGTTCGAGCATTAGTGTACTCGATGGTGCTCATTACTCAAATGAGCATCAAGCCGTGTTCGACCCCGCCCCAGTTTTTGGCTCCTCCCCGCTGTGAAGTGCCTGTTTTGGCCCCTTCCCGCAGCGCGCGTCATTGGCAAATTTTTTGACTGGGTGGAGAGAGAGAGAGAGAGAGAGAGAGAGAGAGAGAGAGAGAGAGAAAACCTAGGAAAAAAAAAAGCTTGGCACCCGGCGTCCCACATACTAAAATGCTCGAGTCTCCCATTGCAGTCAATGGCGTTCGTTACTCGAGTAGAGCTCTCGAATTTTACGAAAAGCTCGACTCGAATAACGTGGACCTGAGCATTTGGGTGCTCGCTCATCTCTACTGGACACCAATGGAGACACTTATCTGATGGTTTACGGACTGATTGGTTGATTTTGGAGGCCAGCCAATTAGCCTTACTTTGTGTACATTTATTTCAGCTCCTCCTTATGGAGAACACTGCTTTTCGTAGTATGAAAATGTTCCTAGTCTTGTCAGGGACTTCTGGTCTGAATCTAAAAAAAAGAGTCCTGACGGTTTATTTATCTGTGGTGTTTGAATACCTATTTTCCTGCACACTTATTGCTTGAGTGTCATCTAACCTTTTTTAACCATCTAACCACTGTTCCCTGTCACCATCTAGGGAGTGTTAGTGTTGCTTCAGGATCCTGGTATGAAGTTGCTCCACCGGTAGGTAGGGCGAGTGTTTCAGTGGTAGGCAGGGTTTTCCCTCTTCTGAGAATTTTGGGATAGTTTGCTGTCTTTCGCGTTTGCATGTATATTCATTCTTCTGATCTATTCCATTTAAGCCTGATGAATAACCTTGCGTTGGTTCGATAGCTCACTATAACATCATGTATTTTTGTTAGCCATTAAAAGGTATCATATCTAGAAGATTACTTGGTTCCTCTTACCGAAAACAATCACACTTTATTCATTCTTTTAGGACACAATCAATATGTTCGGGTCGAACATAACATAACTGGCTCCTCAAAGCCAGTTCTCATATTGCATTTTTTCACACAATTGCTACCCTCTATAGACCAACAAATTTTGGAAACTAGTCAAAGGCTTCATATACAATTAACTTATTTTTACTGATTTGCTTATACCATACTACTGAAATATTTTCTAATCTCATAAACTATAATACCATAATCAGTATGACTGCAAATCTACAAAAGATTAAAAGAATCTTCCAAGAGTCAAAACTTTTATGGGTTAGTACTGTAATTGACTAAAATTATAAAAAAATAGTCCTGGCTACCACCACTTCAATCCCTGAAGAAGCTGCAGTGCTCACATGCCATTCATAGTGCATGTGATTGCTCAACCAATCACGATCTTGAGTAGTCATGTGCTGTTCATGGCAATATCACAGCTGAAGGCAGTGATTGGCTGAGTAGTTATGCACACAATGAACAACACATGACCACTACAGCTTCTACTAGGATCAGAGCAGTGGTGAGTGGACTCTTGCACTGCATGGGGGAACCTCTGACAGGTAAGGTTTATTTTTATTTATTTTAGCCATTACCTACCCATAGATATTTTTTATTTTCATAAAACCCCTTTAGGAGGATCCTTAACCTTCACATAGTTTCAGTTATCCACTTTCACATCTTTAGATAGAATTAAATTAAATTAAAAATATATTATAGATCCATCCTATATTATAGCTAAGTCTTTATAAATGAGATGATGTCTTGTACGATTTCTTGACTTACATTGCCTAAATTTGAAGCACAATTATAATTATTACCTTTCTAATCCTTCACAACTCACAGATATGTCAAGGATTTTCTCTTTTCATATCCCTGAATGCATCAACACATGTGATGAACCTTTGTAAACATCTTTACATTAGTGATATAATACTACATGTCAAACAATGCAAATGTACCTCATTGTTTTTGGTAAACAAGCTGTCGTAATAGATGACTGTTGATGGCTTTTGCTTTTAAGCACATTTCTCTCTCTCTTTCTCTTTACTGGTCCAATAATTCTCTAATGTCACTCTGCTTGAATCCAATGGCATATTGATATTTTTATTGCTAGGCAATTAAGTGAATCCCAACTTTTCAGTTCTAAAACCTACTCTGTAATGAAATGTCAAATTTAGGAATGAGAAACACTGAACACACTGTGATGAGTATCAGGACTTTAAAGGGGAGTTGAAGTTCAATCAAAGCTAAATGTTGTTTTGCCAGATTTTGTTTGCTTCATTGCTTAGTTTAGTCCATGTAGACATTTAGATTAATGCCCTGACTTAGTATGTGGGGAAGTAAAGTACAGAAAGCATCAAAAATTGAGGAAAAGTACAATATTTAGCCTACTATTCTTCAGTTTTCCGTGAGTCTCCTGACTACAGAGCTCCATGGCAAATAAATATCCAAAACTCAGTGAGACAGCTGTTGTACTGGACTGTTCTAAAACACTAAACTCGTCATTCTTTCAGCTAACGTAACTTCTTCAGTGTTAGTTATGATAAGCTAGTTATTCAAACATAAAAATTAATTTTATATCATTCACACCTTTACCAAATATCAATCCACGAGAGTATATGCTAGAATTGGATCTTCGAAGCAAACTAGAAAAGTAGTAATAACTTTGTGATGCATCAACGTGGACCAAAATATCTTCAAATTTCTTCCACTACTATGTTGAAATCCTGACTTTTAGCTGTTCCAAGAGCAAATAGTATTCCTAAGCAAAAGTATAAAGGTGTACTCAAGAAAAATGTTCACTGGGCATAAATGTATACACCAATCAGCCATAACGTAGCATTAAAACCATCTGTCTAAGGCCTCGTTCACACGAGCACTGTTTTAGTGCAGTATAGGTGCGCAAAATAATTGCACCTATACGGCGCTAAAAATCGCGTGAATGGGCAGCTACTTCAGGAGATAAAGAAGAAGCCCCATGGGGCTTTGGGATTTCCCCATAGCAGGGAGAGAGAGAGAGTGGGGCTATGGAGGATTAACCCATAGTCCCTCTCTGTTTCTCCCTGCTATGGGTTAATCCCCCATAGCTCCAGGCTCTCTCCCAGCTATGGGGGACTTACCCATAGCCCTGCTCTCTCTCTCCGTGCTCTGTGGATCCCTGATGGATATCCCCATAAGGGTTCCCACCCACTGGCGTTTTTTTCTTCACTGCGATGCGATTCTAAAGTTAAAGTCTCGCATCGCAGTGCGAGAAAAACGCAGGCAGATATCCCAAAATCACTGGGATATCGCTGCGACATCGCCAGTCTTTTCAATGGGGCCAGCGGCAGTAGCGCTAGCCCCATTGAAAAGATATGGAGAATGCCGCTGACTTCTGTCACAGCTGTGACAGCTGTCACTGCTGTGGCAGGAGTTTCCTTCATCCCTGCAGGGACCGCGGGGATGAAGGAACCCTCTGTCACAGCGGTGGCAGAAGTCAGCGGCATGCTATCCCATTGCTTTCAATGGGATTGGCACTGCTGCTGATCCCATTGAAAGCAGTGGTTTCTGACAAGCCCTGCAGAATGATTATCGGAGAAGGGCTTGAAATATAAGCCCTTCCCCGATAATCATCAAAAAGTGGTTAAAAAAAATAATAAAAAAGCTACTCACCTCTCCTGCTGTCAGCCGCGTCCTCCGGCTGGTTCCTCGGCACTACTACTGAGCTCTTTCCCTTGACTTGTAATGTTAAAATCGCGATCGCGGTAAATTGCGATTTTGCGCGATCGCGATTTTAACATTACAAGTCCCATAGACCCCTGCAGAGAAAAAAATGCTGCGAATTTCGCAGGGAAAAAAATCGCCAGTGGGTGGGCGCCCTTAAGAATCACACATATGGTTGCCTGACTCACACGCAGAGCCATAAAAAAAAGTTACGTACCTGCAGAGTTCCTGTACCACTTGTAAGCAGGGATGGTATTGCAGCTTCCGACCACCAGAGGGAGCTCATCACAGCAGACGTGTGCAGCAGCAACAGGATGATACTATTGAGTTTTCCAGCCAGCAAGAGGAGCTTACAACGGCAGCACACTCGTACAGCACAGCAGGAGGTAGGAGACAACGGGGATGGCAGCAGGGGACAGGCCTCTCGACTTGCCTGCACACTTTAGTATGCCTTATTATCGGGGTGTGTCTTATATTAGCGATTTCTGCGAATTTCTTAATGTGCCTTATTTTCAGGAGTGCCTTATTTTCGGGGAAACACGGTAGATAGATAGATAGATAGATAGATAGATAGATAGATAGATAGATAGATAGATAGATAGATAGATGGATAGATGCCCAGTACTGTTCAAAAGTGGTAGGCAGATATGGAAAAAATGCTGCAAGCTGAGAAGGCTTTCAATAATAGAAGTGTTAATTTTTGTCAATTAACAAAATGCAAAGTGAATGAACAAAAAATAAATTTAAATCACATTAATATTTGGCGTAACCACTCTTTGCCTTCAAAAGAGCATCAGTTCTTGTAGGTACACTCGCAAACAGTGTTTGAAGAAACTCAGTAGGGAGGTTGTTCCAAACATCTTGGTGAACTAACCACAGATCTTCTTAATGTCATTGGCTGTATGCTTGGGGTTGTTATCTGGCTACAGGATGAATTTGGAGCCAATCAGATGCCTCCCTGATGGTACTGCATGATGGATAAGTACTCATATCTGTCAGTATTTCTCAGCATTGAGGACACCATTAATCCTAACAAAATCCTCAACTCCATTTGCTGAAATGTAGCCCCATGCTTGTAAGGAACCTTCACCATGTTTCAGACATTAATTATTGTATTGCTGTCCATCCCTTCCACATCCCCTTTTCTTTAGGGCTTGTACAAAGATCAAGGCTATACTGCACTAAAGATCATGTAATTGGGTTAATTCCTGCCACTTAAAGTAGTAGGTTCACACGATCTGAGATGCATGCTTTCCAGCTCCCATAGGAGTCTATGGAAAGCACCCAGCAAAGATAGAACAGGTCCTATCTTTGTGTGTACCATGGAGCTTAGATGCAAGTTTGCACCCGCATGTTCTCTCTTTGCTAGATGCACAAATTAAGCACAACTAACAAACTTTCATGTGAACGCTTCTTTGGGAACCCATTGGTTCCTATAGAAGTGTATCCTGTGCGCACCTCTAGTGTGCACGGACAGCGCTCATCTGAATGAGCCCTAAAGGTAAATATTTCCCATTTTGATTCATCAGTCCAGAGCACCTGCTGCTACTATTCTGCACCCCAGTTCCTATGTTTTCATGCACAATTGAGTTGCTTTGCTTTGTTTCTTTATCAAAGGTATGGCTTTTTAGCAGCAATTCTTCTATGAAGATCACTTCCGGACAGACTTCTCAGAATGGTAGATGAGTGTACGTGGGTCCCACTGGTTTCTGCTAGTTTTGAGCTGATGGCACCGCTGGACATCTTTCGATTTTAAAGAAAAATCAGCATGATGTATCTTTCATCTGCTGCACTATGTTTCCTTGGCTAACCATAGTGTCTGAAATCTTTGCCTAGCAGACACCTTGCTGATGCAGTAGAACTACCTTGTGTCTTGTTGCTGTTCTCAGTCTTGCCATGGTTTTGGACCTTTGGAATGAAACTGTTTTCTCCAGCTTCATTTTAATCCTCCTATATAGCTGTTTCTGTTTCAGTTAATGACTATATTTCAACCTACATATGAAAATAATGATCACTGTCACCTGTTCTGATATAATTGGGTATTCATACACATGACTATAATCCTACAAAATGATGTTATCAAGGAAAAGCATCCAGCATAAGAAAATCCTGTGAACACAATCAAATGGTTGATGATAGAGGTCAGAGGAGAATGTCAAGAATCATTCTGATGAAAAGGCATAGAGGGCAGAACCAGCACTGGCTTTCAATGTGGAAAGAGCTTAACTGGAACAGAAACTCAAGAATCCAGTGGAAAAAAAAGAGCATAACAATTGGATTACTGAACAATGGTCAGAAAAATCCACACTTCTGTTGCACCATGGTCAGAATTCGACACAAGCAGCATGAATCGATGAACCCTTCATGTCAACTGTTCAGAGCATGGCAGTAACTTCTTGTCATCTGTGACAATTAGAAGAAGTTATCTGGTCTACATTGGTCAATATTCCTCCAGAACATTCTCAACATCCATTAGAATTGATGCCACAATGAATTGCTGAAAGCTAAAGAAGGTTCACTGCACTACTGGATGGGTTTCTCTAATAAAGTGATCATCCAGTTATATGGAAAGAGAGAGAAAAATTATATTCACCGTTGAATTTATGCTTAAATATTGCACTGTACAATATGTCTGTCTTTAAAATCGCATGGATGCCTTTCATTGGCACATCATGTGTTTAATGTAGTAGTTTCACTTCAAATATTAAGCATTAAATCCTTGCTTTTGCAAGTAACAGTTGAATAGATTCCTGTCTTATGAAAATTGTATCTCCATTAACTCATCTATTTACAACACCTTTTCTTGGTTGATAATTTGCTTATATTTCATTACAGCTTCGACTATACACTGTGTTTGAAAACACAACCTGTGAGGTCATGTTTTCAAAGGCACCAAATGTATCTAAGTAAGTGACAGTAATTCTCATAAAATAAACATTTGTCTTTGTAAATATGCTTTCTAAAAGGATCTACCTTTTTATCCTCTGGAAGAAAAACTACAAAAGAATGAAAACATTGAACATGAAAGGCATAAAACAGGTAGTATGTTTCTCAGTGATAAGCAGCTACTTCTTAGGAGCCCTGATTTGAATTGTCAGTGTTATATATGCATATAAAACAGTTATTATTATAAGCACATATAGCCGAAGACTAATTGACAAAAGAGATATAAAATTGATATGAACACTCTTCAAATCTGCAAAGCGATGGTACAAGTTTTATAGTATATTATGTGTAACTGTGTTGTATTCTGTTTCTAGGAAATTATTATGTGGCTTTGAAGTGTTTCCTTTTGAGCTGCAGTGTTTCGGCTGTTTAACATTTGGGATACTGAAGTACATACTGAATATAATAAATAATATGGAGCCAAAAAGCTATATGGGTTCAAGGCTATATCAAATGATACCTGTGTTATAGAATTCTGTAGTGGAGTGATAAACTATGCCTTTGCCCATAACAATGCCTAATGTAAAACCCTCTGTATGTTCTACAGTGAGATTGCCAGTCTTCATAATTTTCCTTAGTTTTTAGTATCTTCTATGCTATGCGTCAATGGGTAATTATGCTATGTGACTCCCTGTGGGCTATAAAGCATTAATGCATGTTTCTGTGAAAGACTGCATTTGAAAATTAGAACATATCACGTCAAGATGTGGTCCAGATTCAGAGTGTTTTTCAGGTGTCTTTTTTGGCAAAGTGTATCGAAATAATAGAAATAAAGTATCTCCTTTATACTTCGTTAGGAACCACTCCTGGCTTTGGGGGGGGGGGGGGGAACCCTCACAAAAATGGTCTCCTACGTGCCGTAGCACATGATACTTGTAAATCATGCTCTGCTTCTTCACTCACAACAGAGTTCCAAACTTCGCCTGAAAATGACATCAGTGCAAGTGCAGTGAGTAAGAGCAGTTTCAGACGAGTGTGTTTTTTTCCCTTATGTGGCTGTGATAATCACAGATGCATAACGGAACAAAACCACTGATATCCATGGATTTCAGTTGTTTCGTTTTCACTATCGGGATTCTCGCCTGTTAGCCCTTTCCACTCCAATGCCTGACTTGTACTGACATCATGAGCTTCCTCTATAGCTCCAATATCAGAACAGGTCCGCAACTGCAGTGCACGAGTGCATCTGCACCCACTGGTCAGACACATCGGGTGCAGATGCACTCCTGCACTGGTCCTCAACGAGGCCCCTTGAGGAGAAGGCAGAAAGGGTTTTTAACCCCTTCTGTCTTCTCCTTTACACATTGCATAGTGCTCAATTAACGCTATGTAATGCAGAGAGAATGTGGAAGTAACACTTCCGCATTCTGCCTCGCGATCATGTAACCATCGGGAGTCTCCTGACCTCAGCTGTCATTCAAAGCCTAGGTCAGGAGGATGAAGAGAGAATGCGGAAGCATTACTTCCGCCTTCCCCTGGCGACCATGTGACCACTGGCACCCTCCTGATCTCGGGTGTCAAAGATCAGGAGGGTGAAGGGAGAATGCCGAATGGGCATTCAAATAATTTGGAGCTGGGGAAAATGGATTAGAAAAGGTTAATTGTATGGGCGATAAAAGATAGGACCTGTATTCACTACGTCTTGGGAAGATTGGGTGGACCTATCTTCCTGCGGTTATTTTCAAACTCCTGTGCTCTGGCACGGAGTTTGAAAAGCCAGTGAAATAGAAGGGATTTCCCTCATTCAGGTGCAACTACGCTCCATGCCGCCGAGAGCAGTTGCGCCCACACTCATCTAAATAAGCCCTCAAGAGATTAATGAAATGTTTTTCATGCTTACGCAACTGTACAGAAGTCCAAGATCAACATGAGCAATGTCATGTGTCGATTGGAGTGATATAAGAATCCTGTGTACTTTCATTGCTCAGTATATGGAGGTAGAGCAGGCTAGAGATCGCTTCTGACCACCTGCCTCCATGCACAGTAAACTGGCAGTCATTCATAGATGAACTGGCCGGTTGATGTTTTCGCAGGCCGGTCGTCATTTACTTTTTATGTCTTCGCAAACATCTAATCCATGAATGAGAGCTCCCGTTCAAAACATGTAGGCATTCAAAATACTGATGTTGGGTATTTTTATCAATGATTTTACTGGAATGTTAAAATAAAGAAATCCTTTTATACTGCCTGAATTGCTGGAAAATGTCTATTTTTCTTCTATGTTTACTAGCAGTGGCTCTCGGTGGGATTGACTCAGAAGGCTGAGTGAGCTGGAAATTTCTCCAGTATATATAATATTATATGTTACATTTACTAGCCATCTGGCAGTGATATTATATATATAAAATAAACTAATATGTAAGAGCTCATGTATACTACAAAATTACAACTTGGTACAACCTCCATAAGTGAGCCCCACAGTAGTCTGCTGGGCCATATTGAACATCTGCATGCCACCAATTTCATATGAAGGCTTACAGAGATTTTTGTCTGCCTGAGGGCCTAAACAGATGGACGGACGTGCAAATACACTCACCGCTATGGAGCGTAGTTGCACATGAATTTGCTCATAGGGTTCAGCAGTAGAGATGAGCGAGCATGATCGGTAAGGTGAGTTACTTGAGCGAGCCTCGCTCATCTCGAGTAACTGTCTTCTCCGCCAAGCGTGCTCGGGGGGCAGCAGGGAGAAGTGGGGGGAGAGAGAGAGATCTCACTCACTTTCCCCCCGCTACCCTCCGCTCTCTCTCGCCACCCCCCAAGCACGCTCGGAGGAGAAGGCAGTTACTCGAGATGAGCGAGGCTCGCTTGAGTAACTCACCTTACCGAGCATGCTCACTCATCTCTATTCAGCAGCCATAGAAGAATCACAGCTGAAGCTTGTGAGTGGCTGAGCGGTCAAGTGCACAATGAATGGAACATTACTGCCCCCCCCCCCCGGTTTTGCGAGCAGGCACCAAGGCTGCCATATTGAACGGGGAAGTATTCCATTTTTCTTTATTTTAAGGCTGTTTAACTTTTCTTTAAAGTTCTAGGAAAGCCCTATAAATATCTGATATAATTTTATTAACTACCTAACAATGCTAGACCATGGATATTAGATTTGAACTTATAGCCACTGATATCTTTGTTTTTGTACATTTTTAGGTTTAGAAGATGAAGCGTTCTACTAGCTATATTCCAGATCTATCATATTGTATGGATCAACTTTGCAAAGGATATAACAGTGATTATTAATTTGCTTTTTAATTATACATGACAGTTGATGTCATAGTGATCATTGTATGATAATCTGTTGTTTATTTTCTCCTGACTGCATGCTTTGTTCTCTGGTGGATGGTTCATCTTATATGGTTGTAAAAATATAAGAAAAAAGTCTACTTTAAAGCGTATATGGATTAAGAAATGTAACTCATCAAAGTTAATCAACTAAGAAAACAACTATTTTCTTAATGTTGACTTTGTGATCTATTAAAAGAAACTGGTCTCTGTGTACATTACATTATCCTTTTTGCTTTGAGCGGGAATAGTTTACATTTCCTGCAAACTACTGGTATTGTTTTACCCTAGATATTTGATTAGAAAATGCAACCCCAAGGCCTTAGTCAGACGGCCGTTTTTTTGCGCGATTTGCGCATGCGCATGCGTCCGGCGATTTTATAAAACCATTGCTTTGCAATGGAATCGGACACATGAGCGCTTTTTATGCGCTCGTCCGATAAATTATAAAACAGAAATCGCTGATCGCACCTATCTGCGATCTGCGATTCCTGTTCTCTTCTCTATATGCGCTCAATGGGGCCGGCGGCAGCAGCGCCGACCCCATTGAGAACATATAGAAGACAAATCATTCTTCTCTGCCACAGCTGTAACAGCTGTGGCAGAGAAGAACGATGTTTGCCCATTGAATATAATGGAGCCGGCAATACAGCCGGCTCCATTGTAGCAATGGGCTGCCGGCGTGCGTGGGATGAGTTGTCGGGAAGGGCTGAGCCAATCAGGGGGCAGGTCTGACTCACACCCCCTTCACACCCACTGCAGGCCGGCCGCGGGGAACTCCGACTGCCGGGAGCAGGTGAGTATGTATATATTTTTTATTTTAACACTTTTCTGGATGAATTGCAGGGAAGGGCTTATATATTTAAGCCATTCCCGACAATTCATCCCACACTCGCCCGCAGCGCATTGCTTTCAATGGAGCCGCTGTATTGCCGGCTCCATTGAATGCAATGCGCTGGACAGCTCCGGCCCATTTCTAATGAAACGCGGCTAGGAGCAGATTTTCGGGCACCGGTCACGCGATTTGCGGATGCGCATCCGTCATGCGATCCGCAAATCGCGCGAAAAAACGCCCGTCTGACTAAGGCCCAAGGGTGGACTTTTAATATGTTGAAAAAAAAGGAGCAATGACAATCTGTTGCATTCTAGGGCATTCTTGCATGTATAAAAAAACATGTTTATATTAAATGCTATTTGTAAGATCTACATTAAGCTTATAGGCTGTTTAGAAAGAAATTGCAAGAATGATGGAGATTCATGATCCACAAAGCTTGTGTACTTTGGTAGAATGGAAACAGTAAGGGCTCCTGCCCACGGATGGATATTTGCTCCAGAATACGCAGCAAATAGTGCCCATAGCATGCTATACGAAAACCGATTCTTCCCGCACACTAGCGGAAACCAATTGCTGTTTCTGGAGGAGAAAAAAAATCGCAGCATGCTCCATTTTTGTGTAGATTCCACACTGATGGCTTCCATTGGAGTCAATGGAAGCTGTCTGATCCGTTGCTCCTCCACAATCACATTGTGAAAAGGTTGTGGATTCTGCGTCATTGCTATGTGATGACCCGGAAAAAGCAGGGGTTTAAAAAAGAAAATCTGTACTGTGCATGTCTGACATCTCGCCTTGCGGACCATCGGCAGTACAGACTCCACTGCAGGACTCTGCATGCGGAATCCAGCTCTGCAGTGTGCAGGGGGCCTTAATGTGCCCAATCCTAAATCAGATTTACAACAGTTATCATATATGTGATGGAAAATTAGAGCCTTAAGCTGATTGCTTATTATGAGCTGCAGCTCCTCACTTTCATTGGAGTCTGATGTGTAGATCCTCTGTGCAATGTATTTGTGGCAGAATGCCATACTTGTAAGTTATTGTGATTATGCGAGAAGAAGAGTTGTGCTTGCACAATGACTGGGGAAGTCCTGCTGTAACTAACAGCTGATGTACAGCTAGGTTGCTCGAAATCATAGATAACTCCAATTGCAGCCATTTCACCCATTAGATGCTGCGATCAGTAATGTTTACAGCATCTTAGGGGTTTGAGATATTGTGTCAACCCAACCAGTGTACACACAACGCCACACATCGTGCGGTGCTGATGGATTTACATGTGAACCAGAACCTCATTATGACACCCAAGTCTGGCATCTTTGGACATATGTTAGGTCATCCCAAACCAATGGCTAAAGGCTTGCCTGTCATTATGAGGCTAATATTATATTGCAATGCAGAAATGTTGCAGAGTATTATAAAAATAATCAGGATTATGTACAGATGTAGTATTCATTAAACAAACATTTGTGGTGCACTACACCATTAGGCACATCGGCGCCCATGTTCCTGCATGAAGAAGACGGCCGCACTGCAGATGCGGACGACTCTCCGCACCGCCGGAAGAAAGAACATGTGACCGGCTCCATTGCCGGTATCCCACTGATGTCCAGAAATGACACTACTCTTTGTCTGTTTTGAATAAAAAGCCATAGGTGCCATAGCACTTTTATCAAGGAATTAGGGTGATCCCAGCAGTCAGATCAGTCTTGATCAGATATTGCTGACATATCTTATTCATAGGCCTTAAAGGGGTTGTCCCACTTACTATTAATGACCTATTCTCAGGGAAGGTCATCAGTAGTAGATTGACAGGGGTCCACCACTTGTGATCCCCAGTGATCAACTGTTCCCCAACACCGGACACTGTTTGTATGGACTTGTCTTTCTGCTAGAAGCAGACAGCTCCATACATTGTGCAGTGGCCCTGGCTGGTATAGCATGCTGAGTCTTATTGAAGTGAATCAAAATCAGCAAGCAATATTAGCCATAGCCACTTAGCAATGTACAAAGCTGTCTGCTTCTGGCAGAAAGACAGCTCTGTACACACAGTGACTGGCCTGGGGCAACAGTTGATCTCTGGAAGTCATGAGCGGTGGACCTACACCAATATGCTAAAGATGACCTATCCTCAGAATAGGTCATTAATAATTAGATGTGGGAGAACCCCTTTAATGCTTATGGAGTAAAACCTTTAAGCATCTTTAAAAAAAAAAAAAAAAAACACTCCGGGCTTATATTTCCTTATACCCCTGTTTGCAAATCACGTACTATAATATGTACAGTTAGGAACTATCTTCCCTGAAGAATTATCTACTGCAGTCCTGGCTGCTGGTAGATCACACGACCGTCCACTCTCATGATCCAAATCCCACAGTTAGTCTCTCTATTTATGTTGCGGATGGTGATATACAACACAGGTCAGAGGATATGATTCAGATGACAGAGTTACAAAAATAGGAACATTTTTTTTATTTTGTACAAGTAGAAAGAATAATGTTAAGCAACTGAGGAAGCAGTTCAATAACCAACTAACTAACTATGAATGATGACTGATTTACACCTGGAGAATAATACTGTGCATATGGTATTATTCACAATGGAACAATGCACAACTCTTATATGTCAACTAGTTGCTCACAATATGAATGAAGTTACTTGAATATGAACACTAGTATGTAGATAATTAACCCATTAAGGACCAGGCGCGGTAAATATATGGCATCTGGTCCTGGGCTTAAAGCACAGCCGAAAGTAAAATTACGGCAGCGCTTTAAGCCTCCTGCCTCTGCAATTAATCAGAGCCAGGAACGGATTATCAGCTGTTAGTGACAGCTGATAACCCGGAGGAGAAGGCAGGAGGGGTTTTTAACCCTTCCTGCCTGCTCCTTCCCCGAGTACACAGCGCTCATTGAGCACTGTGTACTAGAAAGTGAAAGTAAAGTGTAACTTTCACTAAGGGAGGTCGGGGGTCATGTGACTGCCAGGGATCCCTGCTACAGCAGAGCTGGAGGGTCATACTACACCCTGGCCAGCTCTGCTAGTGACTAATGTCCCCCTGTAACTGGGACTCCTATGGATGCCCCAACTATACTGGGAAAGTGTCAAATAAAAAAAAATAGAAAACATGTGAATGTCCCCCAGAGGTCTTACATGATGTCATGGGGGACATAGATAGTAAAAATATAATTACATACATAAGTAAATAAAAATTACAGAATAAAACAACAATATATACATAAGAAAGAAAATGACCCAAAGCCAACGGCAACTTAAACCCTTGCCATATGTGCCCTATAAACCAAAACCATACATACTATATATCAAAATGTCCAAAACAAATAGAGAAACCCATTCCCATACTTTTTTTAACATAAATATACTAAACAAAAAAAATAACCATAATTTTTTTCTGCATTTCACCCCCAATAAAACTAAAAAACAGAAAAAAAAGTCAGTGAAAAGGATATTTTAAAAATCGCCCTATATGTCACAGAAAAAAATGCATTAAAAATAATTTTGGTAGCTAAGGGAAACAAAATAAGGCAGTAAAACCGCCACATGGATAAAATCCCTAAAAAGTGTCTGGTCCTTAACCCTTTCTAATCCAATTTGTATCCTAGTTTTCCTAGGGGACTTACTCTTTTTCTGCCGTTATACAACAGCGCTATATGCTGGCTAAAGCCAGTACTGCATGAGGTGACACGTTGGATAGGCTGCAACAGCAGAGAGGCTGGGAATATACAGTAAGAGAACCCCGGCGGACGTCTTCCAACATCGGAGCTGTACAGCCTTAAATCCTAATGTCTTTAGGCATCAGACAGTGGATTGGAAAGGGTTAAGGTACAAAACAGCTGGGTCCTTAAAGGGTTAAACTGCGGTTTTCCTCACCCAGTCCCTACACCAGAACACTCCTCTGCATGTCAAAATTGTTTACTTAGATTTCACATGCACCTTTCTGCTTAGGCTCTATCCTAAGCCTCAATAAGGCCTTAGTCAGACGGGCGTTTTTTCGCGCGATTTGCGCATGCGTTCGGCGATTTTATAAAGCCATTGCTTTGCAATGGTATCGGACACATGAGCGCTTTTTATGCGCTCGTCCGATAAATTATAGAACAGAAATCGCAGATCGCACCTATCTGCGATCTGCGATTCCTGTTCTCTTCTCTATATGCGCTCAATGGGGCCGGCGGCAGCAGCGCCGACCCCATTGAGAACATATAGTAGACAAATCATTCTCCTTTGCCACAGCTGTAACAGCTGTGGCAGAGAAGAATGATGTTTGCCCATTGAATTCAATGGAGCCGGCAATACAGCCGGCTCCATTGAAAGCAATGGGCTGCCGGCGAGCGCGGGATGAATTTTCGGGAAGGGCTTAAAAATATAAGCCCTTCCCTGCAATTCATTCAGAAATGTGTAAAAACAAAAAATATATATATACTCACCTGGTCCCGGCAGACGGAGTTCAGCCGCGGCCGGCGGCAGTTCTACTGAACTGCTCTCTGTAGTATTCAACAGCCGGGGATTTAAAATCCCCGCCTGCTGAATGAGCTGCCTCTGATTGGTCACAGCCTGACCAATCAGAGGCAGCTCTCACTCAAACCCATTCATGAATTCATGAATGACAGCTGAGAGCTGCCCCTGATTGGTCCCTGCGCTGAGCCAATCAGAGGCAGCACTTACTCACCCATTCATGAATTCATGAATGGGTGTGAGTGAGAGCTGCCTCTGATTGGTCAGGCTGTGACCAATCAGAGGCAGCTCATTCAGCAGGCGGGGATTTTAAATCCCCGGCTGCTGAATACTACTCAGAGCAGTTCAGGAGAACTGCCGCCGGCCGCGGCTGAACTCCGTCTGCCGGGACCAGGTGAGTATATATATATATATTTTTTTTTTTTACACATTTCTGGATGAATTGCAGGGAAGGGCTTATATATTTAAGCCCTTCCCGAAAATTCATCGTGAGATCGCCCGCAGCCCATTGCTTTCAATATAGCCGGCTGTATTGCCAGCTCCATTGAATTCAATGCGCTGGACAGCTCCGGCCCGTTTCTATTGAAACGCGGCTAGGAGCAGTTTTTTCGGGCAATTTTTCGGCCCCGGTCACGCGATTTGCGGATGCGCATCCGTCATGCGATCCGCAAATCGCGGAAAAAAAGCCTGTATGACTAAGGCCTAACAGTTCAGTCTTATGCGGTAGAACTTTGATTCCTCAGTTGCGGGGATGTAGTACTCATGCCCTTACTAGTACACAGCAGGCCTGCTGGTTAGCTAACTTGTACTATGTGGTTTGCACACTGATATTTACCTTACTTACGAAATGTTCTGCAAACAAGGATCCTGATTCCTCAGATGATAGTCGTGATGTTCTCCTATAAATTGTTGTTGCTAACTCCTGCAACTCATCAAATCCGGTACATCCTTGAGAAATGAGGGGCGCTACTACAGCTTTAAGCAGTCTTCCAGCCCTCATTCAATGCTGAACGATTTCTCAGGCCCCTGTAACTTCTGCAGACTTTCCCACTTGGTCACCTTATGAGCCACACAACACATCCGCTCCTTCTTCATGTGATGCAGAAAGCAATTCTCTTATGTTGGCCGGTAAGCTACCAATAATAGAATGTCTTTCTGGGCATGTTCAGTTCAAATTCAACTCATTAACTTTTTAGGGGAAGTCTCCTACATTCAAGACTGTTAGAGCGTCGATGTGAGTCTAACAGAATTGCATAAAGAGATTGACTTCTACTCCACACAACAGACACTGTGCGTTTGGGGTTGTCAGGGTACATTGTCACGTGATTTACTGCTGGTTCAGACCAGAGCTGAATGAAGTACTGAGTAAGGCCTCACGTCCATGGGCGGATTTTTGCTATGGAATCCAGAGTGGGCATTTCGCTCTGGATTCCGCAGCAATAACCCTCCATAGCATGCTATGGAAAAATGATTTTTCATGCACACAAGCAGAAACCAATTGCTGTTTCTGCTCGGGGATGAAACATCGAGCATTCTCTATTTTACTGTGGTTCCTGCACGGATGGCTTACATTGATGTCAATGGAAGCCATCCGATTCGTGGCCTGTTCACAATTGACACTGCGGATGGGATGCGGATTGCACAGGAAAAACAGGAGTTTGAAAAAAAAATCTGTACTGCACATGTGAGCCGGCACGCCAGCCAGCACTTCCACACACATCTGCAGTACAGAACTTCAAGACACGGACAGGTATGCAGGGTTGTCGGCTGCAGGCATGGGCGGATTCCATGCAGGATTCCCCATGCAGAATCCATGCATGCCTGTGGACATGAGGCCTAAGAAAGTTCCCTATTAGTTAATGTGATTTACAAACAATGGCAGAAAGAAATAAAAATCTCAGAGTCCTTCTTCACTGCCTTCTCCAAGACTTCTATTCAATCTCATTATTAGATTACAGTGGTTGAAAACATTTTTATAGCAATGTCTGAGTTTAACACACTCAATGTAAATTATTCTGCATTTACTGTTTCCATTGATGGTTTTGCCCACTGTGAAAGATAAAGTTTGCAGGTAGACAAGACTGCTACAAATTTACAGTCCATGTAAATGATTATGCTATGCATCCTATTTTAAGATTGTGGATATTGAAAAACTCACAAAAGAAAGTTGTCTTGTAGCAGGCATCCATTAATACTGAGCTGAGAGTTGATGTCTTGAACTCCTACAATTAAATCACAAAAGGCAAGCCTTTTTGTCATCCGTTCAGTATTCCCTGTTGCTTAACTGAACTTAACAGTAACAGTACCATATTTCCAACTCTGCCCTGCTGGGATCACTGATGCCTGTGGATTAGGGAACAATGAAAGAAAGCAGAATAAGGTTTTGAACATAGACCCCAGTAAATCTGCTGGTAGACTCTTTGCACATAAGCCCGACTAGTGGACTATCAAAGTCTTAAACTAGTTAAACTTCTTTTCACCTTTATTGCCGCCTTTTAAAATGAAATAAAACGATCTACAAAAGGCGTAACAAAGTCATGTCAGAAAAGTATCATTTGTACAATCATTCACAGATAAAAGTGACACCACTAAAAATTGCGTTCATATATCAGTTGCTGGTTCCATAGGAAGACAGAAAATACATTGAAAGATCATAAAGGGATCAACACCCCCTATGCTTATTCTTCTATTTAGCATTCATTGTGCAATTTTGTGATTTGGTTTTACCTTACTAGTAGACATTTGTTTTTGTCTTCCAGATTAAAGACTGTTAGCAAAAGAAAAAGCTTGCAAATACCATTACGGAGTCCCATGGTGTACATGTCGAATAACCTTTGATATGATTCACAATGACAAGATAGATAGTTATTTTCCTATCTTGGTGGAAACAACATAAATGTGTGCATTGTGTTCCTGAATCTTTAGATGTATACATCTTTTCCTGATAAATATGTCATACGGAAGCATGGCTGCTAAGATCAGTCATGTGTCTATAAAGTGAAGTCAGTGGATGAATGGGAAGAGGAGTGAAAATGGCTTTACTCTAGAGAGTCTGCGTGTGCCAGATCAGATTCAGCAAAGCACATGCAACCAAAGGCTAATGGAAGCTACAACAGCCAAATAGTGGAATCAGCAAATGTTCTGTAAATTAATAATGTGCCCTTTTGTAGCAATTGTCTTGTGAACATTTGTATTTTTTTTTTCTACTTTTTGTAAAATAGCTTTGAAATAAATAGATCTCACCGGGGTTCTATTTAAGGAGGTTCTGCTTTTAACACCTGTCCTGTTATATTCATTTAATATTTACTGATGACAACACCATATTCACTTACGAAGGCTATAGATTAGGAAAATTACCCACATCATTTTGGAGCTTGCCAATGACTGTGATTAGTTGAAATGACTTATGAGAATTAGAGTATAAAACAGTTATCGGGCAACATCTACCGTGTTTCCCCAAAAACAAGACTCTGTTTTTTATTAATTTTTGCACCAAAAAAGGGAGGTCTTATTATACTTAACTAGCAGGCTCGCTCCAGGTCCCCTTGCAGTGCTGTCCACAGCTCTGACATGCTTCCCGCAGTCCTTGGACACTCATGCATCATCACTTCCTATTTATGGGATTCATAAATCCCACCTCCAGGAAGTGATGATTGTGATTGGTTCTTTGACCGCTGCTCAGCCAATCAATGCAGCACTGGATGAACCAGTATGATGGCTGTGATTCGTGTATCCAGTGCTGCATTGATTGGCTGGGCAAAGGTGGAAGAACCAATCAATAGCCATCTCATCATAGAGGTGGGATTTATGAATTGGTTGACCCAGAACTATTCTACTGTGAAATCTATGTTCATACCATATTGTGAAGATTTGACTTTAAGATCTTTATCCTTTAAATAAAACAGGTCTCCCACTCACACATGATTGTCATCCCATTGATTGACAACACCTGACTCTAGTTTCACCTTCAAGTTATCTACTAATCCTAGTGAGTCACATACTTTTGCCACTTACGGACATGTGATATTGGATCATTTTCCTCATTTAACAAATGACCAAGTCTAATACTTTGACTCAATTGTTTGATTTGGTCCTCATTATTTATTTTTAGGATTTGCGTGAAAATTGAATGTGGTTTTAGGTCAAGTAAGCAGAAATATGGAAACTTCTGAAGGATTCACAAACTTTCAAGTACCACTTTTCATTGAAAATTATGATCAGACTGGGAGCCTGGTAAAGACGGTGAGCTCTTGCAGTCTTGTGGAGAGTGATTTTTTTATTTAAAAAAAATGTGTTAAAAAAATAGAATAAAATGGTTTTTTTTATCTTGTTCTGGCCTGGTTTTTTAGTCCCAATTCATCAACAGCTTGTGCACCCTGTTGATAAATCTGTTGTACAATGCATTGGAGAGGTACTGACACAGCACTCACAGAGTGAACCAGTATTAACAGAACTCCCCCTACAAAGATCTGTGATATAAACTTAGGTCAACATTATCTTAATTTAAAATAAATCTGAGCTCTCATTGAGTGGGTGGAGTCCATACATGTGGTAGCTTTTCCTGCAACAGATTAGTTTGTAATGACTTTTGTAAAAATTATATTTCATGGATAGAGATGAGCGAACGTACTCGTTTCGAGTACTTACGCACCCGAGTACCGCCATTTTCGAGTACTTCAGTACTCGGGTGAAAAGATTCGGGGGGCGCGGGGGGGGGGGGGGGGCGGGGAGAGGCGTGGCGGTGTGGGGGGTAGCAGCGGGGAACAGGGGGGAGCCCTCTCTCTCTCCCTCTCCCCCCCACTCCCCACTGCTACCCCCCGTGCCGCCACGGCGCCCCCCGAATTTTTTCGCCCGAGTACGGAAGTACTCGGAAATCGCGGTATTCGGGCGAAAAAGGGGCGTGGCCGAGCACGTTCGCTCATCTCTATTCATGGACTGAAATTAACTAGAGCATTCTCTTTCCTGACTTTGGTGCAGCAAGGAATGCTGGGATATTTTAATTCTGAAGCCTCCATAATTGTAAATTAGAATAATAGAATTATAGAATGGTAGAGTTGGAAGGGATTTCAAGGGTCATCGGGTCCAACCTCCTGCTCAGCGCAGGATCACTAAATCATCCCAGACAGATGTTTTCCAGCCTTTGTTTGAAAACTTCCATTGAAGGAGAACTCACCACCTCCCGTGGTAACCTGTTCCACTCATTGATCACCCTCACTTTCATAAAGCTTTTTCTAATATCTAATCAAAGCCTCAACAGCAAGCTATCAAAGCTACCAATTTTTTAAGTGCCCTAATTATTTTTCTAACTGATCAAATCCTGTCCAAATAGAGACATATACATAAACTAGCAATCAATTTACTTTTGATCAGGTGAATTTTGATTGGCCGAATCTCCATAACCATATCTGTATAGTTTGTATAGATGAGAAATAACTGGTCGCTGGGGGTGGGTGGAGTTCACAAGAATGACACATCCTGTGTCCCTTGGGTGAATGAAACAGCAGTGTGAATGTATGACCACTGCACCATTCATTGTCTATGGAGTTAATTGAGTGCAGTGCCGCCAATCTCTATCAGCCCCATAGAAGTTAGTATAGTGTTTGTCACGCGTGTACATCACTGCTCGATTCACTAAGCTGGACTCTAGGTGCACTTTACTTATAATCCTGAGGGTTCCAGTGGTCAAACCTCCAACAATCAGTCATTTATCAGGTGATAACTTATTTTGCCGAGAGAACCCCTTTAAAGTGACCCTCCGGTTTCAGGACAAAATTTTGTCCCATGACATGAGAGGCAAGAGATATATTACCTTAAGTTGCTCTTCTCTGCTGCCCTTCTGATCCACCAGTTTTTCGCCCCATTTTTGGCCTTCATAGATGGCTACAGCAATTTTCTAACTACCTAATACATACTATGCACTGCTCTCTGATTGGCCAGTACTGATCACATGAACAACGCTGACCAATCAGAGAGTAAGTATAATGCATTGGTAGTTTAACAGCAGCAATGCACTCTGGAGACTAGGTAGTCTGAAGATCATGTCAGCCATCTTGGATGGTCAAAAATAGGGTTCATTATTGATGGCTCAGAGTGATGTCAGAGAAGAACAATGGCAGGTATTATCCCCCCCCCCCCTTCAGGCCCTGGAAACAATTGCGTCCTTAAACCACAGGATTGCTTTAATATCAGTAGTGACATCAATTTCTCATAAACTTTTAACACTTTATTTTTATCCAACCAAGAGGAAGTAAAAGTTTGTTTTAAAAGGCCAAAAAAATAAAAACAATTTTTCTTAGTCATGTACTGACAAGGAAAACAGAGAAAACAAATCAAGGAGTCCCAGAAAAGTCCTTGTCTAGTGACGTGGTCATTGAAGTTCAGGAAATCTTAAAGACTTGCTAGCTTTTTTAAAATAGTCTAGTTGATTGAACTCCAATATGTGGCTTTCTAGTTATTGAGCAACTACAACTCCCAGCATATTGAGAGTTGTAGTTCAGCAGCAGTTGGAGAACCACTAGAAAGAGACCACAGTTTTAACTCTTTACTCCTGTTCAAAGGGATATCTGTTAAAAATCTACTATAGAATGTCCAGTTTGTATACATGTTACACCATTCAGTACTACACTTCAGTGAATAACAGACTAACATCATAAGAAACACAAATTAGCCCCAAATTAATTTTACCTTTCTATTCGTAAATTGTTTCTTTCTGTGTCTTGATCATTTTAGTTTTGCAGTCCGTATAGTAAACTTAAATGTAGCTTTTTCCACCATTTGGGTACATCAAAGTTTCAGTTAATGCACTGCTGATGAGTTTTTCTGTTAGAGGATAAGATTGCTTTCATGAAATGTACTGCACAGATAATTTATTTCAAAGCAAAAGTCAGCAATTTAGAAAATCATAGCATGTAAATGTGCCTTTCATATACAGCCCAGCTTTGCCTAACTAAAATAAAAATGAAGTATACAGGTAATTGGGGTGAGAAGTAAGCATATGGGTTGCAATATTGCGAAGTACAAAGTGGTCATCATCTTGCAACTTTATGCAATTCTTTCGAAATAAGCCAAAAATAACATTATTACTGATAGAACTTTAATAACTATTGGACATAATAATAATAATTGAAAATGAGAATTAGTAGTGCAGTACATGAAGAAGGTAACATATAATTCACGTCTTACATGAACACAATATTGAAATAAAATAAAACAATCTTATTATGGATAACTCCATTAAAAATGAATGATAAATACAGATGTGCAATCCTTAACTTGTCTCTAAATCTAACCTCACTTCTCTGTATATCCAGAGATGTTTGACACAAGCTGTTAAGCATGAAAAAAAAGGATACGGTATATCCGATGGATGGTTTGACACATGCCATGCATCGGATGTCGACATTCATTACTGCTAAGCTCCCATGCTAATTCAATTGTATATACATTTAATATACAGTACTGTGCAAAAAGTTTAGATCAGGCAATTTTTTTTCAATTGCACCATGGTCCGGTAATGAGGCTCACGTGCTTATTAGACAGTTGGTGCTTTTGGCAGTGTACCGACTTGCACATACTGCCTCTTTATTGCCTTCTTCCCAAAGGGCCTCCTGGTTGCTTTTCCCCAAAGCAATGAAGCATACACACCCAGACATCCACATTACACAAAAGAAAACGTGATTCATCAAACCTAGCCACTTTCTTCCTTTGCTCCATGGCCCAGTTCTGATGCTCACATATCCATTGTAGGTGCTTTCGTGCTGGGTGACTTAGCATGGGCTTCCTGATTAGTATGTGGCTAAGCAGCCCCATACACAGCAAGCTGCAATGCACTTTTTTTCTGCATCTTTCTGTCTTAGTAAAAAATAACTTATTCAGCAATTTGTGCTACAGTAGCTCTCCAGTGGGATTGGACCTTACAGGCTAGCCTTCAATTCCACCTTGAATGCCCATAACCCTATCACTGATCATTTTTCCTTCCTTGGACCATGTTTGTTAGGTACTAACCACTATACAGTAGGAATACTTCACAAAAACTTCCATTTTGGAGATGCTCTGACCCAATCATCTAGCCATCAAAGTTTGGCCCTATATTCTTACCCTTGGATTATTTGCAAATGATTAGCCTTCTCCTAGAGAGGATCTTGGCAGAACCTGCCTTATTTAAACCTCAAGCATTTAGATTGGTTGGCTCATTGTAGTTGAAATGTGTAATATCAGCATGCCTAGATTCAAAGATCTCTTTGTTGTGTTTAAAATTAAGGTTGTGCATGCTCAGGAGTCTGGAACAAGATCGTCAAACAATTAGAGATCAGATCATGAACAAGTGAAGATTTAAAGATGCTTAAAAAAGTCTCTTAGGACCTCAGAATTTCATCATGGGACCTTCATGTGGCAATTTCTGCTATTGATATGGATATTAAAGAGACCCTATGATACCCAACAAACCAATATGGCCACACCAATTCTCTAGCAAGTGCATTCGTAGTCCAAGATACTACATGCAGCTTTATATTGGCCAGTGCTGCTCGCTAGAGGATTATTGGCCAATCAGAACAGTATGTGAGGACTTAGACTACTAATTTACGGTACTTCTAATGCACAGTGTTCATTAAACCTGATTGTACGAGCATAATGAAAGAATAAAGCAAAGAAAAAAATTATCTGATGTGTCCGTATTCCCATGTATCCACTATCATTTGAACAAGCCATAGGACCGAATGGCAGAACGGATGGGAGTATGATTTTCTCTGCATGCACAGACCACAAGCACCGCAAGCAGCTAAGGAGGTGAGACAACTTCTTACTACAACAAAGAAGCTGCACAAACTAATTGTGCATTTAAAGAAGTCTTTGTCCACTAGGATCATCCAAAGTTTTCCTATAAACAACCAGCCAAACACTAGAACTTCTGTAATACTTTGCTCTAGGCAATCAAAGAAAATTCAGGATTACTTGGCTATAGTATAAGCCCATTTACACAGGACGAGTGTCAGGCAAACAACGCCCGACACTCATACCTGTGGCTCTGCGCTCCCGTGCAGAGCTGGCTTATTCATGGAGCAGCCAGCAGCGGAGGTTTCTCTCCTCTCGCTCCCCCACCCCTCTCCATTGAGATACCCAGCGTCCGTTTGCTATTGAACGTCCGCTGTTTAAATTGCACGATGAGCACTGAGCTTCATCACTCATCTTTCATGCAGCATAAAAGATGAGTTGATCGCTCATCATGTAGTTTAAACAGCGGATGTTCAATAGCGAATGGCTGCTGTGCATCGTTTGCCCAACACTCGTCCTTTGTAAA
This sequence comes from Eleutherodactylus coqui, assembly GCF_035609145.1. Taxonomy (NCBI): domain Eukaryota; kingdom Metazoa; phylum Chordata; class Amphibia; order Anura; family Eleutherodactylidae; genus Eleutherodactylus; species Eleutherodactylus coqui. The sequence goes on from NC_089839.1 coordinate 70,936,836, forward strand.
TGAGCTTTATGAGAGGAGAAATTTATTAAAAACTAACATTAGCATTTCACCAGAAATGGTGCAAAGGAGTCTAGGAGTTGCTCAAAATAACCAAAGAGATTGCTGCCTTCATTTTTCAAGGACTTCCATGAAATGAGAGCAGAAATCTGGTTAGCTGCTAGGGGTAACTGTTCCATTTTGTCCTTGAATAGCTTTGATGAATCTCCGTCAGTATGCTTTGCTACTGCATATCACTGTACTAACATAGTATAACTTTAAACAGCAGTGATGATGCTGTAGTAAAATACATGTGAAGCATGTGAAGTATCCTAAAAAATGACTAAAACAATACTAGATTTTAATGCATATTTTTTTTAAACGGAACATTCGTTTTGCTAATTTCCTAACTCTGTGTCTGTAGTGCAAGTCTTTCAATAAAGAGTCTAATTTTCCTAAGGGGGCAGTTATCATTGAAATCCCAATAGCCCACACACATTAGTGAGAATTTACGCCTTTATGATGCACAACTTATGGCTTGAAAGCTCTGAGCTAAGTCTCAAATGGCTTATTTCCTTTCCTGGGGTGTGCCACCATGACCAGCTCAGTGATTTTATTTACGGGAAATTTTGATTGATTTTGTTGAAATATGTTTAACCATTGTGTTTTGGGTGATAAATAAATGATAGTAGGAAATATTGTATTATTTACTTAACTCCATCCATTCCATTTTCTTGCGTAGGCCACTGTCAATGGGAAAGTAATACAAAAACATACACGTTTTTATATTGTGTTAATTATTAATGATATATGGTCAAAATAATAATTCTAATAATAATACGAGAGGGATGACGAGGCTTTGTGACATAATGAACTTATATTACAAGCAAATACAGACACCACAGGAGACATCACAGCTACATAAAACAGTCAGAAACAACACATGGCTAAACTTACATTCCTGTAATCTAGACATTGTACATCACATCAAAAACACCAATAGGCAATCATTGGCAAGAAGCAGCTCCATGACACGCCCTTGACCTCAGTCGGGATCATGTTGATAAAACTGTGTCATACTGCTGGCTGGTTTGGGGTAATTTCTTTGGAGAAACAGAAGGGTTCATGATTGCCATATAGGATCCAGTCATAAACATAAAAAACTACAGAAGACATATCCTAAAAGTCCCCAACACTTGGTGATGACACATGAAGAAAATGCCACGTGGTGGCAGAAGCAATACAACACATTACCTCCGGTCTCTTCCGGCACAAACAGATTATTTACACAGACATAATGAAACAGCAAATATAATCCACCAAGAACTTGTAGACAAGCACCAACTATCAGACACTCATATCCCATATAGCAAGCACACTCCACAACAACATGCATAAATTGTGCTACGATAGTCATAATCACAGACAACACAATCCACTGCAAAAGACCAGACATCATACTCATTGACAAACATAACAAAACCCCATCCATCATAGACATCTCCATCCCAAACACAACATCATTCACAATACATAGAAAATCAATAAATACACTGAACTCGCACAGGAGTTTAGACGTCCGCGGAGTATGGTTAAATACTTATTGTGCTGGTCATCCTTTCTACCATTGGGGTTCTACCACATACACTACAGAAATATCTAGAAACTCTAAATCTAAACAAAAACTTATTCATGTTACTGCAGAAAGCAGCCATACTAAATACATATGACATTGGCAGGAAATTTCCAAATCTGGACACTCAATTTAACACACAGGTTTAATTTTTGCATTGCTTTGGTCGCTCTGCCTTGACTATTGTCTGGCTTAACACTTGGGACCGGTATTAGCCGAGTTAAATATTTAACACACAATAGTAATAATAGTAATTCAGGGCTCAGTCACACGGGCGCATCGGCGCCGATGTTACTGCAGGTAGCAGACGGCCGTACCTGAAGACGGATGTCTCTCTGCAGTGCCGGAGGAAAGAACATGTGACCGGCTTCATTGCTGGTCATGTGTTCTTTCATCAGCGCTGCAGAGAGACGCCCATCTTCAGGTACGGCCGTCTTCTTTCTGCAGTAATGGCTCAGTCACATGGGTGCATCGGTGCTGGTGTACCGGGGCCGATGCGCCTGTGTGACTAAGCCCTTAAGGGTATTTGCAGCAGCATGAAAAGTATCAGTATTATACTACCAGTGAAAAAAGTCTTAACGTTTTCTGAATGTTCTTTTCTTGTTGAAATAGCTGTATCGATAAGATTTCCTTGAAAAAAATATTTTCGATTCTAAGAGTTTCCCAAATTTGTTCCCTAAACAAAAGTTTATTCTAGTGATCAGTTTTAAAATTGAAGTCAGTTTTGTTCAATTATGCCTTTAAAACGATTTACCACTTCCATACTTATGACTATATATCTAATCTTTGCATAGATTCTTGCATACTAAAAAAAAAAAGAAAATACAAATAATAATCCAGATTTTTTAAAATAATGCATCACTTGGCCAAATCCATGTAAAGAAACAATGACAGAAAGAATTTTGTTTGACACGAATGTACTATATTTTGTTCCATTTACCAGCTCAGTCCATTTAACATCACCTATAAATACGGAACTCTAAAGGTTATGCCTGTGAAGAGCCATTTACTTGTGTAGGAAGTAATTTTTCAAGATGATAAAACTTTCTTTGTATTCATGATGATTTTACAAACTCCATTTGAATTGAAAAGGGTTAGCCAAGTACTGATTTTTTTACACACCGAAGAAGCTATAAAATAATAAAAGAAACACCACTTACTCTTGTTTTTTCACAGTGATCCAGTGCTGCAGCCCCGGTAGTCCTCCAGGTCTTTGTTTACAAATGGTTAGTACATGGCCAGCAGCCAACCCGAGGCCACAGTAGTCATCTGATATATTACTGGCATCACTGCTCAGATGATCGGAGACATGATACGAAGAGTATGGTACATGATCGATGCGGTCTATGATTATTTTACAGTATTTTCAGCAGTATGTTCAACATTCAGTAATTTCCTGTATTCATTGACTTTTCTTTAACCTAAAAATGTTCATAAGTAACACTTTAGTTGTTATTCTTATTCTTCAAAATACATACTGGTCTTTCTTGGATCATTGTAACTTGACATAATATTCCACATACACTACAATGCCACAGATAGACCACATCTGTCAATTAGAATGGGAATTTTAATGGTAATGTAAAAAATTGGTTCATGTGAAAAAAAAATTGCTGCATGTCAAATTCTCATCTGTTTTCATGGATGAGAAATTCTATTCAATTTGCATCATCTGTGGTTCAATTAAATTTTTCACTGGGGCAGAATCAAAGTCTATAAATCAAAATCTAAAGCCCTTCACAGTATAGACAACGTGGATAACACAAAGAAATTTTATTTGTAAACTTTAAACCAACACACAAACAATTTGCAGGGACCACATATGGAATTTGTTAACTATCCATAAGAGAGTATTTTGTGGCAGTATCTTTGTGGGTACCCTCAACAAAAAACATACAAAATATCATTCAAGCTCAAAGTGGCATAACAGTTACGACTATAGAACCACTGTGAGAGTCTCAGGGGTACTAAAAGGGAGGCAATCAGAGAGGCAGCCAAGTGCGTGCAAGAGTATGCCCACCATGTCACAGAGCAGAGGGCACTCACTCTCTGAGCCTCAAGAAAGACAATGCAAGGCCAGGCATTCACTTCAGAGATGTTAAAGAGCGAGTGCTAAGCTTATGGTTGGCAACAGTGATATTGCTTAGCCAACATCTGCTAGAGTGGGATTAATCCTTGGAAAACCTCAAGGAAAAAGTTGACAATGGCCCTTACAGAGACTGACCAACCAGTGCATATACCATTGCTGCCAGTTTGTCAAAAAACCATATTAGTTCCCGTGAGCTAAATTCTCAGTGGTATAAGTAATAGATCATAAAAAAGATTCTTAGGTTAATAGTTTCTTGCTTATTATAGATGGAAAATTAAGCGGTTCTAATAGGAGATGGGCGGTTCAAATTCTGAAAGGTTCTAGGATAAGCCAATTCAAATTCTAAACAGTTTGACGCATCTCCCTATCAATCTTGATAGTTCATCAGGAACCATCCAGATCTTGTTATAAAGAAATGCTGAACCCTCAAAGGTCAATTATAGCACTAGCTATCTGGTAGCGAACAATCCCAGAAAGCAGGGAAGTCTGGGGGATAGCGCAGAATTTTCACTCTCCTTCCTCTGATAGAAAGAGCTAGTCTTTAAGATTAAGTCCCGGAATGTCAGCAGTACAGCCCTCGAGAGACTGCAATGATTCAAAAAGCCTCAAATTGAGTTTGACAGGGTATTAGCTAAGATGGCTACTCAAGTCTTGTGCTATATGCACATGCCACCCCCAGAGAATCCTAGGACTAACTAGTAGCTGATACCAGATAGACTACCAACTGTCTAAAATAGACTCAGAAGGAATTGAGAGTAAAATGCCCTGCCTCAGAAAATAAGCTACTCGGGATAAGAGATCCAAACAAAATCTAAATCAAAAAGAAAAGATGCTGTGATAGGACCTGTGGCCTTCATGGTAGACCACAGGTATATGATGGTCTGTCAGAGCAGCCAGGCTTATATGTCAGCCTTGAACACTCCCTGTAGGTGGGACTTCCCTAACGAATAAGTTTAAAGTGGGTGTACATTAACAAACAAGAATAACTGCTACAGTCTAAGCCTTGATACCAGTAATCAGTGGGCGCAACAATTTATTGCTTAAATGGGCTAAGAGATGATACACATCTGTCGAGATTACGTGCCTGTGTCCTGTCTTGTTATTTGCTGCAATGTCTTCACATAGGGTTATGTGAATCCAGCCTCAGGAAGAGACTATTTGCTTGGAAAGCTCTCACATCATTGACACACCTTTGAAGACATAACATTTTATGAGCTATGACCATACACATCACAGAAGAAGTCTTTGTAGCTGCTTTAAGGTCCATGGATCATGTTTGGCTCTTCAACTGTCCCTTAAACAGAAATCTGGATTTCACTGCTTCTTTATAGTTTTTGGTGTTGACTAATTGTTGTTTTTAGCCGTCTAGTGGTTCCCGACCCTCGGTGACCCTGAAGGCGAGCTTCCTCGATGTTTTTTAGTTTTGCACTGCTTTTTTTAGTTGTGTAATATCCATGCCAGTATCCACTTTGACCGTATCAGCTATCGTGTCCTTTGGTGGCCGAGTCTTCTTTTGCCACTGATCTGCCCAAGCATTATAGATTTTTCTAGCAACTCTGTTCGCGTTACATGGCCAAAATACGTGAGCTTGAGCCAGGCCATCTTGCCCTCCAGTGATATATTGGGTCGTATACCATTCAGAACTTTACTGTTTTTTTTTTACTTTTGCTGTCCAGGGTATATGCAGCAGTTTGACTAATTACCTTTTAGAAACTGTAAGACTGGAATTGCATATGTATTTTTTAGTGCAGTTCTGAAGAAGTTTTTTGAGACAAAAGTGGATTGAAAAGGTGAAATATTTTAAATGCCGTAATCATACTGACGTCCAGAATAAATTTAATGTAATTTTTACTACACATTGTATGGGGTACAAATAAAACCCAACAAAACCATAGTGAAGTTGTGTTTTTTTTCCATTCTACCTCACAAAAATGGTTTACCACACTTTTTAATACACTACATATTGTAGTAGAGCAGAAAGGGTAGTGGCATGTTTGAACCACCAGGGGGGCATAATTCAGGAAAAAATCAGACAGAGAAGGGGTGTTCTCTGCTGTGGAACTTCCTTGTTACACTCCAGCTGACAGGGCTTGTTAAAAATAAGGTGTGCCTCTCAGGAATGGCTACCATTCTGAGAGAGAAAGTGAGCATTTATACGGTGCTGACTGAAAGGCATGAAAGGGTAGGAGACGTACTATGTGCTGGTATATCGTTCATAGTCACTGCAAAGACGGACATTGCTAATGTCTAGTAAGAGACCAGACGGCAAGGATTTTGTTTCTCTGTGCACTATAAATGTGTGAAATGCTTGCTGTGAAGAAGCATTAAAGCTGGCAGAAGCCAGATTAAAAGAGAAACTTTGTTATGGAAGTGAATTTACCCAATGTGCCAACCATCTTATGAGAAAATGAAATGGTTAACCTAAACAAAGGATTGATCTACAGATGTATATTAAAATATTAATTAAAAATGTCATTATAAAATTTACCTCATGCCATAAAAAACATGCCCTCATATGGCTATGTTGACAAAAAAATGAAAAAAGTATGGGTAGGAGATGTACCATGTGTTGGTATATGGTTCGTAGTCACTGCAAAGACGGACATTGCTAATGTCTAGTAAGAGGCCAGACGGCAAGGATTTTGTTTCTTTGGGCACTATAAATGTTTGAAATGCTGGCTGTAAAGAAGCATTAAAGCTGGCAGAAGCCAGATTAAAAGAGAAACTTTGCTATGGAAGTGAATTTATCCAATGTGCCAACCATCTTATGAGAAAATGAGATGGTCAACCTAAACAAAGGATTGATCTACAGATGTATATTAAAAATATTAAATATTAAAAATGTCATAATAAAATTTAACTCATGCCATAAAAACATGCCCTCATATGGCTATGTCGACAAAAAAATGAAAAAAAGTATGGTTCTTAAGACAGGAGGATGAAAATTGTCAATGAAAAAATGTAAGCTTGCTCCAGTGCCAAGGTATTAAAGGACAACTGCTTGCTGAATGACACCCAGATCCATACCATGGTGTTGTAAAACAAAGTGATATTTACTCTATGTCCTCCGGTATGGAGGACACCACTTTTTTCAACTCTCTTCATACGGTAGTTCTTGCTTGTACAAAATGTCATATTCACTGTTATCCTGTTTACCATACTTTGCATTTATCTCAGATGTAAAAAACTGGAATTGGTTTGAGTGCATTTTTATTTAAGGAGTAATGGTCTTTATTAGTTTATTTCTTACTTTGATCTTCTATATCAGTAGCCGCTCATAAGTAGGATTTGAAATTTGTGTCCTTGCATTGTAGTGAGGTCCTGACGAACTACGCTGTAATGGAAGAAACATTAGTTATAATAATTTTTCACTTAACATTTATAGGCAGATGAAAGTGATGGCAGATATCAATGGGTCATGCAGAGTCTGATAAATCTCATTAAAGAATGCTACTATCATGAAAAGCAAAAGGATCATAGAAAGTTCACAGTAGCACTGTTACAAATACAAACGCAGGATTTTAAATGGCTTACTTTAGTTTTAAAGTTAAAAATGTTAAAAAAGAATATCTATACAGGGAAATCTCTCTCAAAGGTCACTTCTTGGAGAAGACCACCCTCTTAGCAGACCAGATTTCATGTGAAAGATTTTCAGTTTCATCATGTATTATGCATACTAGCTGTCTTCTTTGAGAAGAACACATCCTCAGAAGACCACTTTTTAATGCAATTGTGGGTGGTTACCTCAAATAGGTTTCAATGTATATCTATGTATCTGCATATATTTGATATATATTCAAATATATGCGGAACATTATTTATGATAATCTTTAATAATAATCTTTATTTGTATAGAGCAAACTTATTCCGCAGCGCTTTCAAACATGGGATAACTGCAAAACAATACAACAATTACAATGTGAGGTACAATCAGTTTGAAACAAAAGGGCGGGGGTGGTACAGGAGGTGCAAGGGGTGGTAGGGAGGAGCAAGGCATGGGGAACACAGGCAGTAGAGGAATCCATGTGGAAATCATTTATTAGAAAGCAAACAGGGTGGGGCGCTAAGGAGGTGCAAAGGTCATATGTGATAAGCAGGGTGGAAGGTGTGGGGAGATATAGGGAGGGTGGGGGACTAGGTCAGGGGATTTGGTATGCTTCCCTGAAGAGGTGTGTTTTTAAGGCACGTCTGACATTTCGTGCATTGGGAATTGTCCAGATGCCCTGTGGTAGAGCATTCCAGAGGATGGGTGCTGCTTTGGTGAAGTCCTGTAGGCGAGCGTGTGAGGTTCGTATTACAGGGGTGTTTAGTCTGAGTGTGTTGGTGGATTGGAGTGGGCTGGGTGGCGTACGGACAGGAGGGAGACAATGTATGGTGGTGCAGCACCATGCAGAGCTTTGTGGGTGAGGTTGAGGAGTTTACATTTAGTTCTGCAGGGGATGGGCAGCCAATGCAGCGACTGGCATAATGCAGAGGCAGCTGAGTAACAGCTGGATAGAAAAATATTTTAGCAATATTTCTGAGGTGCACGTGGCATGTTTGGACCAGAGATTGCATATGGGGGGTAAAGGAGAGATCAGAGTCCAGTGTGACCCCAAGGCAGCGGGTATGCTGTCTGGGGTTATGATGGTGCCAGACACTGGAATGGAGATGTTGAGGGGAGGTCGGTTGGAAGGCGTAAAGACGAAGAGGTCAGTTTTAGAGAGGTTAAGTTTGAGAAAAAGGGAGAACATAGTATTAGAGACAGCGGACAGACAGTTGGTGATATTTTGGAGGAATGGTTCAGAGATCTCACAAGAGGAGGTGTATAGTTGGGTGTCGTCAGCGTAGAGATGGTATTGGAGGCTGAATTTGTGGATGGTTTGTCCAATTGGGGCAGTATAGATAGAGAAGAGAAGGGGACTAATGATCAAGCCCTGGGGGACCCCAACAGTGAGAGGAAGTGGAGACCATTATTAAAAAGTAGTGTCAGATTTTCATGGGTTACCAAATAATTTTGCACTCAATCAAAATTTACAATAAGTAGCACTAAGCGAACAGAAACAGTCAAAGTCTCTTTTAGGCCTCAGTCAGCTGAGTGATTTTTAGCGCATGAATAGGCACATTGAAAAAGCGGCTCTATTAAAACCAATGCTTTCCAATGAAAGCGTTCACATGTACGTTTTTTAGAGGTGTTAAATAATCGCAGCTGTTAAAGATAGGACATGCAAGTGCAAATTCACCCATTCATGCAATTTTTCTACACGCGATATGTGATTTATTTTGCGTGGCTATTCATATGCTAAAAAATCTACTCTTCCTTAGGCCGCCTGCAGACGAGCGGAAATCCCGCCGCGGGATTTCCCGCGGGATTTCCGCCGCTGAAAGTCTGCATAGGAGTGCATTACAATACGCACTCCTATGCAGACGGCCGCGGTCTGGCCGCGCGAAATCTCGCGCGGCAAACAAACCGCGGCATGTTCTAATTTTCTGCGGGGGGCGCACTCACCTGGCCGCCGGCTCCGGTCTGCGCATGCGCCGGCTGCGCGGCAGCCGGCACATCAAAGAGCCGGGGCCGCCAGGCGCGGGTGAGTACGCGCTCGTCCCTGCAGGCTCTGGGGTCGGATCGCGCGGCGAGATTTCTCGCTGCCGGATCCGACCCGCTCGTCTGCAGGCGGCCTTAGTCAGACGTCACCTGGAATACTGAAATAGACAAACTGGAGCAAGTTCAGAGAAGAGTTACCAAGATGGTGAGCGGTCTGCAAATCATGTCCTATGAGGAACGGTTAAAGGATCAGGGAATGTTTAGCTTGCAAAAAAGAAGGCTGAGAAGAGACTTAATAGCTGTCTACAAATATCTGAAGGGCTGTCACAGTGCAGAGGGATCAGCCCTATTCTCATTTGTACAGGGAAAGACTAGAAGTGATGGGATGAAACTGAAAGGGAGGAGACATAGATTAGATACTAGAAAAAACTTTCTGACAGTGAGGGTGATCAATGAGTGGAACAGGTTACCAGGGGAGGTGGGGTGTTCTCCTTCAATGGAAGTGTTCAAAGGCTAGACAAATATCTGTTTGGGATTATTTAGTAAATCCTGTACAGAGCAGGGGGTTGGACCTGATGACCCTGGAGGTCCCTTCCAACTCTACCATTCTATGACTCTCTGAGATGGATCTTTACCAAATGTCACTGTTTAATTATAAAACCAGCATATATACGCATTTCAAGGTCAGCAAACATATTCCTTAGTACTTGCTAGGGACACACATCTGGATGCTGACAGGTGTCTTTGAGAGAAGATGCAGTAATATTTCAGTGAAGCACTGGAACACTATTTAAATTGCCAGTTGGAGAGAAGAAGGCAAGGAGTAAAGGACAGAGGTCGCACCTTATTCTCAATTTTTTAACCACTTTGGTATTTGTTGTCTAAACATTTACCCAGTCAGGCATGATGTTATTTGGGGTCATCTGCACCTATGATATGTAGGGATTTTTCTCCTTAATTCAAAAAATTTCAGTCAATTATTTTTTGAAGAGAGGACATAGTCCTCAATTTCTATTACTATTTTTCGCTGGGGTTGCTCTACCATTCTTTTTCTATTCTGAAAGCAAAAGAAGACCCGCAAAGGGTCTTCTCAATCACAATTTGCACCAAGGAAGACAACAGGTGTACTGCATATTTTAAAAGCAATATAATAAATTTTGCAAGGAAAACTTCTGCCAGGTGAAGACAACACTCAAGCACGGGCCTGCTCCAAGGAACAGCTGTAGCTACCAAAACTTTTGCTGTTCAACACAGCAGATGTGCTGCTTGTTTTAAGAATAATGCCATACATTTTACAAGGATAAATTCTGCCAGGTGAACAGAACAGCCAAGCATAGGCCTGCTCTGAGAAATAGCTGTAATGCTAAAGCTGCTTCTTGTGCTTTAGAAAATGTTCATTTTAGGATAAGGAGGGGTAAACATGGTGGGAGCAGGAGAAGGAGAGCAGCAGCAGTTCCACCACCTTCAGGGCAGCGTGTACTCCTAGTGAAAATATGATAGTTGTAACTCCCTATTTTCATATTGGCATATTTTCATTTGGAGGGAACATTGACAAAAACGTATCACCAACAAAATAAGCTGCAATCCCTGGGAGGTACAATATGTGAGAACTGAAGGTCACAGAGTATAGCTTGTATCTTTGTGAACTCGCCCTGTTTGGTGCAGTTAACTTGAATTTCTCTAATCCCACTGCTAGCTGTACAAGGTCTACAAATAAATCGCAGTGGCTGGACTGGCAGTTTTGAACAATAATTTAGGCCACAAACATGGAACTGTAATATTCCTCATGCCAAAGCATATTTTGTCTGTTTACTTTGCCCGATATATATTGACAGCAGCATAAATATGCCCTCTCCCAATGTATAGGCATATAAACGGGATGTAACAACTTTGCTCCCTCCAATAGAACCCTGTTTATGTTATATGCTCGTATATAAGCTTTCACACCAGCAGCACTATATCCTCTGTAGAATATCTGTCCCTATAAACAACAGACCACGTATTATAAAGGTATTTAGACACCGTGCCTATGTTATATATGGCTAGGTCATGTGATGCAGGCATCAAATGAAACTGTTGCCTATATATAATGTGGAGGACACATTTGGTGACATCAGCACGGCACCCTGGTTGTTGATTGGCTGCATTCTGACCACTGCAGCAGGCATTATGAGAAATTCTATTTTACCACAATTTCTCAGCAAAAATCAGTTCAGAGTAAGCCAATTTAAATATGCAAAAATTGGGACAATTTTTTTGCCCGGCCAGTTAAGATAAGCAACACTAGACATCAGTAAGTGTAAAGCTTGCTTAGTAAGATTGAGGTCATATGGTGGACTTGGTCATCGAAAAATATTCCAATTATTTGCCTTAAACGGGTTGTCTCGCGGCAAACCTCAAAATTTTACCTTACCCCATTCCCCCTGTCACCCCCTGGCATAAAATAGCAAATTAAAGCGGTTTTTAAACCGCTTGCTACTTACCGATCCGACGAAATAAGGACTTTAAAAAATCTTCTCCCAAAGATGGCCGCCGGTCCTTTCCCAGGGATGCACTGCGGTTTTCTCCCATGGTGCACCGCGGGTCTTCTCCCATGGTGCACCATGGGCTCTGTGCGTTCCATTGCCGATTCCAGCCTCCTGATTGGCTGGAATCGGCACACATGACGGGGCGGAGCTACGATGACGACGCGGTGACCAGCTCTCCGGCACGAGCGGCCCCATTCACCAGGCAGAAGACCGCACAGCGCAAGCACGTCTAAAAAAGCAAGAAGACATCAGAATTAGACGGATCCATGGCGACGGGGACGCTAGCAATGGAGCAGGTAAGTGAATAACTTCTGTATGGCTCATATTTAATGCACGATGTATATTACAAAGTGCATTAATATGGCCATACAGAAGTGTATAACCCCACTTGCTTTCGCGAGACAACCCCTTTAATACATTCTTGGGTTGCTTCTGTGGCATGTTTTAGGCCATTATCTATCTATACTGTGAAGCCATTCTACCATTTTTGCAGTATTTGACTAATCCTGAGCAGGAAGGATGCACTCCATAAGTCATCCTGCTACAGCTATCCACAGTCACGTCATCTATTAACATCAGTGAGCCTGTTCCATTGGCAGGCTCACATGTCCATGCAAAGCAACTGCTTCTACGATGTGTGGCAGATGGTGTGGTGCTTCAGATAATGAGCCCATTCCATAACACATGATCATACAAGTGGTAATAAAACCATTTGAAACAATTTATTAACTTACTATGAGCATTGTGTCATTCACAATGTACAGAAAAGAAAAGGTTGGTCAATAATACCATGTTAAATTAGTTCTTTGATTCAAGTTGGCTTCACAGCCCAATAGCCACATCTTTCTGCCACCACTCCTTTCAGGTAAGTTGACTTTTTCAATACCAGTTACCCAGCAAGCCGAAAACATCACCTCCATGACATTCACAACAGTGTCTGGAAACTGCATATACAATCTCTGTGCCTCAATGGGTGCAACATTTTCTCATTCTATGGTAATCGTTTATATGGTGTGGTGGAAAGGCATACATTTTTTTGACTGAGGTTTGGTTTTCTGGGTTACTTGTCTGGTATGGCTGTTACATCAATGACCTTATAATATGAGGTGCTAATGTGAAGGTCATACCAGATGTCATTGATTATTTGAACTATAATAATTAGAGATGAGCGAGCGTACTCGGCCACGCCCCTTTTTCGCCCAAGCACCGCGATTTTTGAGTACTTCCGTACTCGGGCGAAAAGATTCGGGGGGCGCCGTGGGTGAGTGGGGGGTTGCAGCGGGGAGTGAGAGGGAGAGGGAGAGAGAGAGGGCTCCCCCCCTGTTCCCCGCTGCTACCTCCCGCGCTGCCATGCCTCCCCCTGCCCCCCGGCGCCCCCCGAATCTTTTCACCCGAGTACTGAAATACTCGAAAATCGTGGTGCTCGATCGAGTAATTACTCGAAACGAGTATACTCGCTCATCTCTAATAATAATCCAAATTAAACATTTTCTGTAGAGCCACATAAAAATATTACCTTTTTGGATTTGTTTATTAGGGTAAATGGAGATTCTGAGGTGGGTTACAACTACCACCTATAGCAAGTTGATTTCAGGTAACACCCTATTGCTTGCAGAATCATACCATACTATGCCTGTTAAAAGATTGATTCCTCTTAGTAAATTGATAAGGGCCAAGAAGAATTGTTCAAGTGATCAGTTGTGGGGAAAACAAGAAGTAGCATGTGAGCATCTAGTAGAATGTGTTTATCACAGCATGCAATAGAACCCAATAGCTGCGGAATAATACATAGAGATGAGCGAACGTACTCGTCCGAGCTTAATACTCGTTCGAGTATTAGCGTGTTCGGGATGCTCGTTACTCGTAACGAGCACCATGCGATGTTCGGGTTACTTTCACTTTCATCTCTGAGACGTTAGCGCGCTTTTCTGGTCAATTGAAAGACAGGGAAGGCATTACAACTTCCCCCTGCGACGTTCAAGCCCTATACCACCCCCCTGCAGTGAGTGGCTGGGGAGATCAGGTGTCACCCGAGTATAAAAATCGTCCCCTCCCGCGGCTCACCTCAGATGCGTTGTGAGTAGAGATGAGCGAGCACCAAAATGCTCGGGTGCTCGTTACTTGAGTCGAACTTTCAGTGATGCTCGAGAGTTCGTTTCGAGTAACGAACCCCATTGAAGTCAATGGGTGACTCGAGCATTTTTGTATATCGCCGATGCTCACTAAGGTTTTCATTTGTGAAAATCTGCAAAACACAAGAAAGTGATGGAAACGACACAGAAACGAATAGGGCAGGCGAGGAGCTACATTTTTGGCTGCATCTCAAGTTCCCAGGTCCCACTATTAAGCCAAAATAGCGGCAAGAGTGAGACCCCCCCCCCACTGTCAGCGTAAAGATCGTTCTCCTCTGCCACAGCTGTAACAGCTGTGGCAGAGAAGAACGATGTTAGCTCATTGAATTCAATGGAGCCGGCAATACAGTCGGCTCTATTGAAAGCAATGGGTTGCCGGCGTACCGCGGGATGAATTGTCGGGAAGGGCTTAAATATATAAGCCCTTCCCTACAATTCATCCAGAAATGTGTAAAAATAAAAAATATATATATACTTACCTGGTCCCGGCAGAACGATGTTAGCCCATTGAATTCAATGGAGCCGGCAATACAGTCGACTCCATTGAAAGCAATGGGCTGCCGGCGATCGCGGGATGAATTGTCAGGAAGGGGTTAAATTTATAAGCCCTTCCCTGCAATTCATCCAGAAATGAATTCATGAATGGGTGTGAGTGAGGGATGCCTCTGATTGGTCAGGCTGTGACCAATCAGAGGCATCTCATTCAGCAGGCGGGGATTTTAAATCCCCGGCTGCTGAATACTACTCACAGCTGTTTAGAGCAATTCAGGAGAACTGCAGCCTGCCGCGCTGAACTCCGTCTGCCGGGACCAGGTAAGTATATATATATTTTTTATTTTTACACATTTCTGGATGAATTGCAGGGAAGGGCTTATATATTTAACCCCTTCCCGACAATTCATCCCGCGATCGCCGGCAGCCCATTGCTTTCAATGGAGTCGGCTGTATTGCCGGCTCCATTGAATTCAATGGGCTAACATTGTTCTGCCGGGACCAGGTGAGTATATATATATTTTTTATTTTTACACATTTCTAGATGAATTGTAGGGAAGGGCTTATATATTTAAGCTCTTCCCGACAATTCATCCCGCGTATGCCGGCAGCCCATTGCTCTCAATAGAGCCGGCTGTATTGCCGGCTCCATTGAATTCAATGGTCAGTGCTCGTTTAATCGAGACGAGTACCGCGTGGTGCTCGTCTCGAGTAACGAGCATCTCGAGCACCCTAATACTCGAACGAGCATCAAGCTCGGACGAGTATGCTCGCTCATCTCTAGTTGTGAGATAGCTGAGGGACAGTGGTATCGTGTTGAAGCTGCTGTAGGGAGAGTGTTAGGAGTTAGTGTAGGCTTCAAGAACCCCAACGGTCCTTCTTAGGGCCACATCTATCCGTGTGCAGTACTGTGGAGGCTGCTTTTAGCAGTGTTGCACTTTTTTTTTTTTTTGGTATATCGGCCGTGCAGAGCATTGCGCCCTGCAGTAATACTCCAGGGACAGAATTGTGTAGGCAGGGCCAGAAGACATATATTATAGATTGAATATACGCAGTGGTCCTTTTGAAAAAAATATTGAAAAAAAAAATCTATTTGGCATGCCTGTCACTGTGCTCAGTGTTCTGGGTCCGTGTCTGCTGGGGGTAGTAGTTCTCCAAATAAATACGCAGCCAGCTAAGTGTTACAGCAGGCTTGCGCCAAATTATTTCCTGGCTCTGAAATCACCGGTCTGTTGCAGTTAATAACAGTGCAACACTGCAGTTCCGTGACACAGTCCAGGGACAGAATTGTGTAGGCAGGGCCAGAAGACGTATATTATAGATTGAATATACGCAGTGGTCCTTTTGAAAAAAATATTGGAAAAAAATCTATTTGGCCTGCCTGTCACTGTGCTCAGTGTTCTGGGTCCGTGTCTGCTGGGGGTAGTAGTTCTCCAAATAAATACGCAGGCAGCTAAGTGTTACAGCAGGCGTGCGCCAAATTATTTCCTGGGGTTCCGTAAACGAAGTCAGCCTCCAACCACAGGCCAATAAGCGGCACATTTAATTACAGCGTTCTGTTTCTGCACTACTGCTAATACACCATGCTGAGGGGTAGGGGTAGGCCTATAGGACGTGGACGCGGGCGAGGACGCGGAGGCCCAAGTCAGGGTGTGGGCACAGGCCGAGCCAGTGCGGTGGCCAGGGGTAGAGGCAGGGCCAGACCGAATAATCCACCAACTGGTTCCCAAAGCGCCCCCTCGCGCCATGCCACCCTGCAGAGGTCAAGATGCTCTACGGTGTGGCAGTTTTTCACAGAGACGCCTGACGACTGACGAACAGTGGTGTGCCACCTTTGTCGCGCCAAGATCAGCTGGGGAGGCACCACCACCAGCATGCGCAGGCATATGATGGCCAAGCACCCCACAAGGTGGGACGATGCCCGTTCACCGCCTCTGGTTTGCACCACTGCCTCTCCCCCTGTGCCCCAACCTGCCACTGAGATCCAACCCCCCTCTGAGGACACAGGCAGTACCGTCCCCTGGCCTGCACCCACACCCTCACCTCCGCTGTCCTCGGCCCCATCCTGCAATGTCTCTCAGCGTAGCGTCCAGACGTCGCTAGCGCCACAGTTTGAGCGCAAGCGCAAGTACGACGCCACGCACCCGCACGCTCAAGCGTTAAACGTGCACATTGCAAAATTGATCAGCCTAGAGATGCTGCCGTATAGGCTTGTGGAAATGGAGGCTTTCAAAAGCATGATGGCGGCGGCGGCCCCGCGCTACTCGGTTCCCAGTCGCCACTACTTTTCCCGATGCGCCGTCCCAGGCCTGCACGACCACGTCTCCCGCAACATTGTACGCGCCCTCACCAACGCGGTTACTGCCAAGGTCCACTTAACAACAGACACGTGGACAAGCACAGGCGGGCAGGGCCACTATATCTCCCTAACGGCACATTGGGTGAATTTAGTGGAGGCTGGGACAGAGTCAGATACTGGGACCGCTCACGTCCTACCCACCCCCCGAATTGCGTGCCCCAGCTCGGTGGTGGTATCTGCAGGGGTGTATGCTTCCTCCACTAAAACACCCTCCTCCTCCTCCTACGCAACCTCTGTCTCGCAATCAAGATGTGTCAGCAGCAGCAGCACGTCGCCAGCAGTCGGTGTCACGCGGCGTGGCAGCACAGCGGTGGGCAAGCGTCAGCAGGCCGTGCTGAAACTACTCAGCTTAGGAGAGAAGAGCCACACGGCCCACGAACAGCTGCAGGGTCTGACAGAGCAGACCGACCGCTGGCTTGCGCCGCTGAGCCTCCAACCGGGCATGGTCGTGTGTGACAACGGCCGTAACCTGGTGGCGGCTCTGCAGCTCGGCAGCCTCACGCACGTGCCATGCCTGGCCCATGTCTTTAATTTGGTGGTTCAGCGCTTTCTGAAAAGCTACCCCCACTTGTCATACCTGCTCGGAAAGGTGTGCCAGCTCTGCGCACATTTCCGGAAATCCCACACGCACGCTGCCACCCTGCGGACCCTGCAACATCGGTTTAATCTGCCAGTGCACCGACTGCTGTGCGACGTGCCCACACAGTGGAACTCTACGCTCCACATGTTGGCCAGACTCTATGAGCAGCGTAGAGCTATAGTGGAATACCAACTCCAACTTGCGCGGCGCAGTGGGAGTCAGCCTCCTCAATTATTTACAGAAGAGTGGGCCTGGTTGGCAGCCATCTGCCAGGTCCTTGGAAAATTTGAGGAGTCTACCCAGATGGTGAGCGGGGATGCTGCAATCATTAGCGTCACCATTCCTCTGCTATGCCTCTTGAGAAGTTCCCTGCAAAGCATTAAGGCAGACGCTTTGCGCTCGGAAACGGAGGCGGGGGAAGACAGTATGTCGCTGGATATTCAGAGCAACCTCATGTCTATATCTCAGCGCGTTAAGGAGGAGGGGGAGGAGCATGAAGAGGAGGGGGAAGAGACAGCTTGGCCCACTGCTGAGGGGACAGATGCTGCTTGCCTGTCATCCTTTCAGCGTGTATGGCCAGAGGAGGAGGAGGAGGAGGAGGGGGAGGAGCATGAGGAGGAGGGGGAAGAGACAGCTTGGCCCACTGCTGAGGGTATAGATGCAGCTTGCCTGTCATCCTTTCAGCGTGTATGGCCAGAGGAGGAGGAGGAGGAGGATCCTGAAAGTGATCTTCCGAGTGAGGACAGCCATGTGTTACGTACAGGTACCCTGGCACACATGGCTGACTTCATGTTAGGATGCCTTTCTCGTGACCCTCGCGTTACGCGCATTCTGGCCACTACGAATAACTGGGTGTACACACTGCTCGATCCACGGTATAAGGAGAGCCTTTGCACTCTCATTCCCGAAGAGGAAAGGGGTTCGAGAATGATGCTATACCACAGGGTGCTGGTGGACAAACTGATGGTAAACTTCCCATCCGACAGCGCTAGTGGCCGAAGGCGCATTTCCGCGGCCCAGGTAGCAGGGGAGGCGCAGAGATCAGGCAGCATGTACAGCGCAGGCAGGGCAACACTCTCTAAGGCCTTTGAAAGCTTTATGGCTCCCCAGCAAGACTGTGTCACCGCTCCCCAGTCAAGGTTGAGTTGGCGGGAGCACTGTAAAAGGATGGTGAGGGAGTACGTAGCCGATTGCAGCACCGTCCTCGGTGACGCCTCTGCCCCCTACAACTACTGGGTGTTGAAGCTGGACACGTGGCCTGAACTCGCGCTGTATGCCCTGGAGGTGCTTGCTTGTCCTGCGGCTAGCGTCTTGTCAGAGAGGGTGTTTAGTGTGGCTGGGGGAATCATCACGGATAAGCGTACCCACCTGTCAACCGACAGTGCCGACAGGCTTACACTCATCAAGATGAACAAAGCCTGGATTTCCCCAGACTTCTCTTCTCCACCAGCGGACAACAGCGATACCTAAGCAATACGTAGGCTGCATCCGCGGATGGAAGCATCGTTCTCTATCACCATCCAAAACGGGGACCTTTTTGCTTCATCAATCTGTGTATAATATTCATCCTCCTCCTCCTGCTCCTCCTCCTGAAACCTCACGTAATCACGCCGAACGTGCAATTTTTCTTAGGCCCACAAGGCTCAGTCAAATAATTTTTCTAAACAATTTTTATACGTTTCAATGCTCATTAAAGCGTTGAAACTTTCACCTCAACCAATTTTTATTTTAACTGGGCTGCCTCCAGGCCTAGTTACCAATTAAGCCACATTAACCAAAGCCATTAATGGGTTCCACCTGTCCTCTCGGTTGGGCATGGGCAATTTTTCTCAGGTACATTAGTACTGTTGGTACACCAATTTTTGTGGGCCCTCGCCTACAGTGTAATCCAATAAATTTTTGGCCCACCTGCATTACAGCTGACATAACATCAGCTGTGATGGGCAATGCAATGGGATATATTTATGTACCGCCGGTGGGTTCCAGGGAGCCACCCATGCTGTGGGTCCACAGGGAGTTGTAACTACATGTGTCCACTTCTAAAGAACCCCAGTCTGACTGGGGCATGCAGTGTGGGCCGAAGCCCACCTGCATTAAACATGACATTACTACCTCAGCTGTGATGGGCAATGCAATGGGATATATTTATGTACCGCCGGTGGCTTCCTGGCACCCACCCATGCTGTGGGTCCACAGGGAGTTGTAAATGCATCTGATTCCAGTTCTAAAGAACCCCAGTCTGACTGGGGCATGCAGTGTGGGCCGAAGCCGACCTGCATTAGACATGACAATACTAACTCAGCTGTGATGGGCAATGCAATGGGATATTTTTATGTACCGCCGGTGGGTTCCAGGGAGCCACCCATTCTGTGGGTCCACAGGGAGTTGTAAATGCATCTGTTTCCACTTCTAAAGAACCCCAGTCTGACTGGGGCATGCAGTGTGGGCCGAAGCCCACCTGCATTAAACATGACATTATTACCTCAGCTGTGATGGGCAATGCAATGGGATATTTTTATGTACCGCCGGTGGCTTCCTGGCACCCACCCATGCTGTGGGTCCACAGGGAGTTGTAAATGCATCTATTTCCACTTCTAAAGAACCCCAGTCTGACTGGGGCATGCAGTGTGGGCCGAAGCCCACCTGCATTAAGCACGACATTACATCAGCTGTGATGGGCACTGCAATGGGATATATTTATGTACCGCCGGTGGGTTCCAGGGAGCCACCCATGCTGTGGGTGCACACGGAATTCCCATTGCGGAGTTGTACCTGCCTGTGACTATATATAAAAAAACGCGGTCTGACTGGGGCATGCAGACACCTTGACAGAATGAATAGTGTGTGGCACATAGGTTCCCCATTGCTATGCCCACGTATGCAGCTCCAGATGGAGGTGGCACAGGATTGGATTTCTCATTGCTTCTGTACAGCATTGTGGGCTATCGCCCCACCCCTTTTAAAGAGGGTCGCTGCCTAGCTGTGTCAACCCTCTGCAGTGTGTGCCTGCTTTTCCTGTGGCAGACGCACTTATAAATAGACATGAGGGTGGTGTGGCATGAGGGCAGCTGAAGGCTGGGCAGGGACAGTTTGGTGTGCGCTGTGGACACTGGGTCATGGGGGGGGGGGATTTGGCAGCATGTAATCCAGGAGAAGTGGCAGCGGAGTGTCATGCAGGCAGTGAGTGTGCTTTGTTGGAGGTAGTGTGGTGCTTAGCTAAGGTATGCATTGCTAATGAGGGCTTTTCAGATGTAAAAGTTGTTGGGGGGGGGGCCACTCTTGCTGCTATTGTGGCTTAATAGTGGGACCTGGGAACTTGAGATGCAGCCCAACATGTAGCCCCTCGCCTGCCCTATCCGTTTCTGTGTCGTTCCCATCACTTTCTTGAATTGCCCCGATTTTCACAAATGAAAACCTTAGCGAGCATCGGCGATATACAACAGTGCTCGAGTCGCCCATTGACTTCAATGGGGTTCGTTACTCGAAACGAACCCTCGAGCATCGCGAAAAATTCGTCTCAAGTAAGGAGCACCCGAGCATTTTGGTGCTCGCTCATCTCTAATAATACAGCGAATTTCTGCTGCGGGAAACACGGCAAATATCCGTCCATGGGCATTAGCCCTTAGTGTCTTTGAAAGTAAAAGGGAAAATAAAACATGGTTATCTACAGTGGGGGGGGGGGGGGGGGTTGATATAGACACAGTATATGTAAAGTCTGTAGTCATATAGAGAAGACAAACACTTCTATTTCTTGCACTGGTGGCGAAACTCACAGGATTAGGTCATACATGAATTGTAACATGACGTCTGTCATCAGAGGCATAAGTTGAAGCTTCTAGGCCCCAATTCAAAACCTGTAACAGGACCCCCAACTATAATGGTTTATTTATAGTACTGGGCTCCCTATATGGAGAAGAGAGGCCTTATGGGCCCCCTAAGGCTCCTGGGCCTGGGAGCAACAGCATCCCTTATAGTTACACCAGTGTCTGTCATATATCCAGTATATGTCTTGCAACTACCTGTGCATTAAAGGTTCACATCGGCAAACAACTCTCTGAGACAATTCACACGCTAGTGCCGAGAATGTATTTGCAGTTTTCAGACACTTTTTGAATGTCATAGAGGTGATGTTTCAGCTTGCCGGGTAACTGATGTTGAAGAAATCAGCTTGCCTGAAAAGGGTAGTGAGAAAAAAACATGGCCATTGTGCTATGAAGTATTCGGGATCTTCACCTTGAATGCAAGCTACTCAACTTGAATCATCACTATTATTCTGGTTACATAAAGCTGCTTTCAAATGAATGATAATCAAAAGTTTGCAATGCGGTTCTGCTTTAAATCTTTTGCCTGTAACTCTAAGGGCTCGTTCAGACGGGCGCTGTGGGCTCACAGTATAGCCACGTGAAAAGATCGCAGCTATACTGCACTAAAGATCGCGTGAATGGGTTAATTCCAGCTACTTGAAGTAGCCCACATAGTACGTGTTTTCAAGTTCTTATAGGAGTCTATGGAAAACATGCACCAAAGATAGGTCAGGTTCTATCTTTGCGCGCACCATGGAGCTTACATGCGACCTGCACTTGCATGTCCTATCTAGGTGCACATATTTAGCGCGTCTAACATTTTTTCATGTAAACGCTTCTATAGGAAACCATTGGTTTGTATAGAAGCACTTTCTGTGTGTTGCTATACTGCGTGCTCACAGCGCTCATCTGAACGAGCCCTCAAGAACCATTATCTTTCTCTTAGCACTGCAGAAGTTACAGGTTGTCGTGGAGGCAACCAGTAGGCATTCCAAGTTACAGGTCGGACTTACTCAGGACAACAAGGGACACCATTTTTTTCTATTCGGCTCTCAGAACTGGATTGCTGACCAATATCAGGGAAGCACGTAGTGGGGACTAGCACGGGAAGGAAGTATAGAGCAGGGAATTGTGATAAATGTAATTTCAAGTAGGGATGCGGCGCCCATCATGGAAAATAGTGATGCAGGAAAACATCGGTAATGGAGGGCAGGATAAGAGGGCAATGGCTGCTTGATTTATACCCATAACATGGCGTAAACACTGTTTATATCTAGAATTTTTGAAAGTTCACAATCAGAATACCCCTTTAACCCCTTCTCACCCCAGGACGTAGCGGTATGTCCTGGGAGCCTAATACTTCCCGCAACAGGACATACCGGTACGTCCTGGGGATAGCGCGAGATCACATATGATCCCACGCTATCCCGCAGCGGGAGCCGGCTGTCAGTCACAGCCGGCGTCCCGCTGCAACAGTGGGGGGCATCGGAGATGCGCCCCACCCGCTGTTGACCCCTTCCCTGTCGCGATCTAAGTAGATTGCGGCAGGGAAAGAGTTCACAGACGAACCGCACTTCCTCTGTGTCTCCGACCTGCACTCGCAATGTCATCGCGAGAGCCCGGCCTGTCACCATGGCAACAGGATGCCAGACACTGGTGTCCTGTATAGCCTATGCCTATGATCGCTGTATAAGCGATAAGGCATGGCAGAGCAGTAGCTCTGCCATGCCTTATGACAGCGATCATAGGCACAGTGCTGCAAGTCCCTCAGAGGGACTCAAATAGTGTAAAAAAGAAAATAAAAATGTAAAAAAAAGAAAAATGTAAAAAGAAAATGTAAAAAAAAACCCTTTTTTATGCTTTTTCTAATATTAGCATAAAAAAAGGTAAAAGAAAATTAAAACCCCACATATTGGGTATTGACTAGAGATGAGCGAACACCAAAATGTTCGGGTGTTCGTTATTCGGAACGAACTTCCCGCGATGTTCGAGGGTTCGTTTCGAACAACGAACCCCATTGAAGTCAATGGGCGACCAGAACATTTTTGTATTTCGCCGATGCTCGCTAAGGTTTTCATGTGTGAAAATCTGGGCAATTCAAGAAAGTGATGGGAATGACACAGAAACGGATAGGGCAGGCGAGGGGCTACATGTTGGGCTGCATCTCAAGTTCCCAGGTCCCACTATTAAGCCACAATACCGGCAAGAGTGGGCCCCCCCCCCCTCCCAACAACTTTTACTTCTGAAAAGCCCTCATTAGCATGGCATACCTTTGCTAAGCACCACACTAGCTACAACAAAGCACAATCACTGCCTGGATGACACTCCGCTGCCACTTCTCCTGGGTTACATGCTGACCAACCGCCCCCCCTCCCCCCCACAGCGCACACCAAAGTGTCCCTGCGCAGCCTTCAGCTGCCCTCGTGCCACGCCACACTCATGTCTATTTAGAAGTGCATCTGCCATGAGGAGGAACCGCAGGCACACACTGCAGAGGGTTGGCATGGCTAGGCAGCGGCCCTCTTTAAAAGGGGCGGGGCGATAGCCCACAATGCTGTACAGAAGCAATGAGAAATAGAATCCTGTGCCACCGCCATCAGGAGCTGCACACGTGGGCATAGCAATGGGGAACCTATGTGCCACACACTATTCATTCTGTCAAGGTGTCTGCATGCCCCAGTCAGACTGGTAATATGTACCTTAACAGTAACCGCGTTGGTGGTAATGTGGTGGTGACTGCGGACCTAGTAGCACGGTTGTATTTTGTTGGTTTTCGGAATGCGGCCAGGATTAAGTGGGCCGTGGCGGGGGGATGGTGTGGGGGCTCTCGTTGTGTCGGTAAAGGTGAAATTCTTGGACTGCCACCAGACGAACCAATGCAAAGGCAT
Organism: Eleutherodactylus coqui; assembly: GCF_035609145.1. Lineage (NCBI taxonomy): Eukaryota > Metazoa > Chordata > Amphibia > Anura > Eleutherodactylidae > Eleutherodactylus > Eleutherodactylus coqui. The sequence goes on from NC_089839.1 coordinate 70,960,840, forward strand.
TTGCCAAGAATGTTTTCCCTGTTGGAGGAGGAGGGGGATGTTTTTGAGGCACTACGTGTCCTCTCCACGTGTCCGTGGTTATATGCACCTTTACAGTAACCGCGTTGGTGGTAATGTGGTGGTGACTGCGGACCTAGTAGCACGGTTGTATTTTGTTGGTTTTCGGAATGCGGCCAGGATTAAGTGGGCCGTGGCGGGGGGATGGTGTGGGGGCTCTCGTTGTGTCGGTAAAGGTGAAATTCTTGGACTGCCACCAGACGAACCAATGCAAAGACATTTGCCAAGAATGTTTTCCCTGTTGGAGGAGGAGGGGGATGTTTTTGAGGCACTACGTGTCCTCTCCACGTGTCCGTGGTTATATGCACCTTTACAGTAACCGCGTTGGTGGGAAATGGCCTCGCCGCCATCATGTCTTTGGGAAGCCTCTGTTTACACACCCCAGAGACATACCATTAGCAGCGGTATAGGTAGAGGCCAGAATTCGTAACATTTCAGCCGTAGCATTAGGACAGGCCCCACTAACATATCACTAGCAGCATTATAGGAGGAGCGCAGTCTTCGTTCCATGTCAGCAATAGTAGCACTCAAGACAGGCCCCAGTAACAATTCCGAAGCAGCAGTATAGCGGGAGCGCAGTCTTCGTTCCATGTCAGCAATAGTAGCACTCAAGACAGGCCCCAGTAACAATTCCGAAGCAGCAGTATAGCGGGAGCGCAGTCTTCGTTCCATGTCAGCAATAGTAGCACTCAAGACAGGCCCCAGTAACAATTCCGAAGCAGCAGTATAGCGGGAGCGCAGTCTTCGTTCCATGTCAGCAATAGTAGCACTCAAGACAGGCCCCAGTAACAATTCTGAAGCAGCAGTATAGCGGGAGCGCAGTCTTAGTTCCATTTCAGTAGCCTTAGTATAGCCAAGGCCCAAGTTACATTTCAGTAGCTAAAGTGTAGGCCAACCCCACACACCTTTCTGTACCATGAGTGCAGGCGAAGAACATACAAATTGCTATGATTACACTGTAGGTGAGGGCCCCAAAGATTTGGTGTACCAACAGTACTAATGTACCTCAGTAAAAATTGGCCATGCCCAACCAAGATGGCAGGTGAATCGCTTTGGTTAATGTGGCTTAAGTGGTAACTAGGCCAGGAGGCAGCCCAGTGTAACGAAAAATTGTTTCAAGTTAAAGTTCCAACGCTTTTAAGCGCATTGAAACTTATAAAAATTGTTCAGAAAAATTATTTGAGTGAGCCTTGTGGCCCTAAGAAAAATTGCCCGTTCAGCGTGATTACGTGAGGTTTCAGGAGGAGGAGCAGGAGGAGGAGGAGGAATATTAGACACAGATTGATGAAGCAGAAATGTCCCCGTTTTGGATGGTGAGAGAGAACGTAGCTTCCATCCGCGGGTGCAGCCTACATATTGCTTACGTATCGCTGCTGTCCGCTGGTGGAGAACAGAAGTCTGGGGAAATCCAGCCTTTGTTCATCTTGATGAGTGTTAGCCTGTCGGCACTGTCGGTTGACAAGCGGCTACGCTTATCTGTGATGATTCCCCCAGCCGCACTAAACACCCTCTCCGACAAGACGCTAGCCGCAGGACAAGCAAGCACCTCCAGGGCATACAGCGCTAGTTCAGGCCACGTGTCCAGCTTCGACACCCAGTAGTTGTAGGGGGCAGAGGCGTCACCGAGGATGGTCGTGCGATCCGCTACGTACTCCCTCACCATCCTTTTACAGTGCTCCCGCCGACTCAGCCGTGACTGGGGAGCGGTGACACAGTCTTGGTGGGGAGCCATAAAGCTGGCCAGGCCCTTAAAGACTGTTGCACTGCCTGGGATGTACATGCTGCTCGATCTACGCACATCCCCTGCTACCTTGCCCTCGGTACTGCGCCTTCTGCCACTAGCGCTGTCGGCTGGGAATTTTACCATCAGCTTGTCCGCAAGGGTCCTGTGGTATAGCAACACTCTCGAACCCCTTTCCTCTTCGGGAATGAGACTGGGAAGGTTCTCCTTATACCGTGGATCGAGCAGTGTGTACACCCAGTAATCCGTCGTGGCCAGAATGCGTGCAACGCGAGGGTCACGAGAAAGGCATCCTAACATGAAGTCAGCCATGTGTGCCAGGGTACCTGTACGCAACACATGGCTGTCTTCACTAGGAAGATCACTTTCAGGATCCTCCTCCTCCTCCTCCTCCTCCTCAGGCCATACACGCTGAAAGGATGACAGGCAATCAGCCGGTGTACCGTCAGCAGCGGGCCAAGCTGTCTCTTCCCCCTCCTCCTCATCCTCCTCATGCTCCTCCTCCTCCTCCTGTACGCGCTGAGAAATAGACAGGAGGGTGCCCTGACTATCCAGCGGCATACTGTCTTCCCCCGCCCCCATTTCCGAGCGCAAAGCAGCTGCCTTTATGGTTTGCAGGGAATTTCTCAAGATGCATAGCAGAGGAATGGTGACGCTAATGATTGTAGCATCGCCGCTCACCACCTGGGTTGACTCCTCAAAATTACCAAGGACATGGCAGATGTCTGCCAACCAGGCCCACTCTTCTGAAAGGAATTGAGGAGGCTGACTCCCACTGCGCCGCCCATGTTGGAGTTGGTATTCGACTATAGCTCTACGCTGTTCATAGAGCCTGGCCAACATGTGGAGCGTAGAGTTCCACCGTGTGGGCACGTCGCACAGCAGTCGGTGCACTGGCAGCCTAAAGTGATGTTGCAGGGTGCGCAGGGTGGCAGCGTCCGTGTGGGACTTGCGGAAATGTGCGCAGAGCCGGCGCGCCTTTACGAGCAGGTCTGACAAGCGTGGGTAGCTTTTCAGAAAGCGCTGAACCACCAAATTAAAGACGTGGGCCAGGCATGGCACGTGCGTGAGGCTGCCGAGCTGCAGAGCCGCCACCAAGTTACGGCCGTTGTCACACACGACCATGCCCGGTTGGAGGCTCAGTGGCGCAAGCCAGCGGTCGGTCTGCTGTGTCAGACCCTGCAGCAGTTCGTGGGCCGTGTGCCTCTTATCGCCTAAGCTGAGTAGTTTCAGCACGGCCTGCTGACGCTTGCCCACCGCTGTGCTGCCACACCGCGCGACACCGACTGCTGGCGACATGCTGCTGCTAACACATCTTGATTGCGAGACAGAGGAGGAGGAGGAGGAGGAGGGTGCTTTAGTGGAGGAAGCATACACCTCCGCAGATACCACCACCGAGCTGGGGCCCGCAATTCTGGGGGTGGGTAGGACGTGAGCGGTCCCGGGCTCTGACTCTGTCCCAGCCTCCACTAAATTCACCCAATGTGCCGTCAGGGAGATGTAGTGGCCCTGCCCGCCTGTGCTTGTCCACGTGTCCGTAGTTAAGTGGACCGTGGCAGTAACCGCGTTGGTGAGGGCGCGTACAATGTTGCGGGAGACGTGGTCGTGCAGGGCTGGGACGGCACATCGGGAAAAGTAGTGGCGACTGGGAACTGAGTAGCGCGGGGCCGCCGCCTCCATGATACTTTTGAAGGACTCTGTTTCCACAACCCTATACGGCAGCATCTCAAGGCTGATGAATTTTGCTATGCGGACGGTTAACGTTTGAGCGTGCGGGTGCGTGGCGGCGTACTTGCGCTTGCGCTCCAACATTTGCGCAAGCGACGGCTGGACGGTGCGCTGAACTACACTGCTGGATGGGGCCGAGGACAGCGGAGGTGAGGGTGTGGGTGCAGGCCAGGAGACGGTAGTGCCTGTGTCCTGAGAGGGGGGTTGCATCTCAGTGGCAGGTTGGGGCACAGGGGGAGAGGCAGGGGTGCAAACTGGAGGCGCTGAACGGCCTTCGTCCCACCTTGTGGGGTGCTTGGCCATCATATGTCTGCGCATGGTGGTGGTGGTGAGGCTGTTGGTGTTGTCTCACCGGCTGAGCTTTGCGCGACAAAGGTTGCACACCACTTTTCGTCGGTCGTCAGGCGTCTCTGTGAAAAACTGCCAGACCTTAGAGCACCTCGGCCTCTGCAGGGTGGCATGGCGCGAGGGGGCGCTTTGGGAAACAGTTGGTGGATTATTCGGTCTGGCCCTGCCTCTACCCCTGGCCACCGCACTGCCTCTTGCAACCTGCCCTGCTGATGCCCTTGACTCCCCCTCTGAAGACCTGTCCTCCTGAGTAAGCGTTGCACACCAGGTGGGGTCAGTCACCTCATCGTCCTGCTGCTCTTCCTCTGAATCCTCTGTGCGCTGCTCCCTCGGACTTACTGCCCTTACTACTACCTCACTGCAAGACAACTGTGTCTGATCGTCATCGTCCTCCTCACCCACAGAAAGTTGTTGAGACAGTTGGCGGAAGTCCCCAGCCTCTTCCCCCGGACCCCGGGAACTTTCGAATGGTTGGGCATCAGTGACGATAAACTCCTCTGGTGGGAGAGGAACCGCTGCTGCCCAATCTAAGCAGGGGCCCGAGAACAGTTCCTGGGAGTGTTCCCGCTCCTGAGCAGGTGTCATTGTAGTGGAGTGAGGAGGCTGGGAGGAAGGAGGAGCAGCAGACAGAGGATTCGGATTTGCAGCAGTGGACGGCGCAGAACTGCGGGTTGACGATAGGTTGCTCGAAGCATTTTCTGCCATCCAGGACAGGACCTGCTCACACTGCTCATTTTCTAATAACCGTCTCCCGCGTGGACCCATTAATTGGGCGATGAATGTGGGGACGCCAGAAACGTGCCTCTCTCCTAATCGCGCAGCAGTCGGCTGCGACACACCTGGATCAGGAGCTCGGCCTGTGCCCACAACCTGACTTGGCCCTCCGCGTCCTCGGCCGCGTCCACGTCCTCTAGGCCTACCCCTACCCCTCAGCATGCTGTATTACCAGTGATTTGATTTCACAGGCAGCTAATAAATTGGCGCAAGACTGCAGGCCAAATATATTTTTTTCCCTTTTTTGAAAACGAAAGGCCCCACTGCCTCTAGTGAATGTATAATCTAAGTTTAATAACTGTGCTGTTTTCCTGCTAATGTGTCACAGAACGTGAGGGTAGCAGAGTTATTAACTGTGGCAGAGCAGGTATTTTTTTCCCAATTAAGGAAAGCAAATGGCGAAGCCAGCAGTAAACCGTAGCTGGGTGCGTCTGATTTTTAAAGGTTGCACACGCAGCCGACACGTGTCCACCGCCCTTAGGACGGACAGAGGCAGGACAAATAGAATTATTTTCCGTTTTTTTGCACCAAAAGGCAGCACTGCGTATATTCAATGAACATGAGAAGTTTAATAACTGTGCTGTTTTCCTGCTAATGTGTCACAGAACGTGAGGGTAGCAGAGTTATTAACTGTAGCAGAGCAGGTATTTTTTTTCCCAATTAAGGAAAGCAAATGGCGAAGCCAGCAGTAAACCGTAGCTGGGTGCGTCTGATTTTTAAAGGTTGCACACGCAGCCGACACGTGTCCACCGCCCGTAAGGACGGACAGAGGCAGGACAAATAGAATTATTTTCTGGTTTTTTTGCACCAAAAGGCAGCACTGCGTATATTCAATGAATAATAACTGTGTTGTGGCCCTGCCTACACAATTCTTTCCCTGCAGTATCAATGGAGGGTGCAATGCTCTGCAGAGGCGATTTTGAGAAGTAAAAAAAAATGCAGCACAGCTAACAGCAGCCTGGACAGTACTGCACACGGTTAAATATGGCCCTAGAAAGGACCGTTGAGGTTCTTGAAGGCTACACTCACTCCTAACACTCTCCCTGCCTATGCAGCACTTCTGTCCCTAATGCCAGGTGCAACGCTCTGCAGAGGCGATTTTGAGAAAAAAAAAATTGCCACTGCTAACAGCAGCCAACACACAGCTATCAGTGGCCCTAATAAGGACCTTTGGGGGGTCTTGAAGCCTACACTAACTACCAATTCTTTCCCTACAGCAGCTCCGGTACAAACAGCACTGTCCCTCATCTAACTCACACGGCATCTGAGGCGAGCCGCGGGAGGGGCCGACTTTTATATTCGGCGGACACCTGATCTTCCCAGCCACTCACAGCAGGGGGGTGGTATAGGGCTTGAACGTCACAGGGGGAAGTTGTAATGCCTTCCCTGTCTTTCAATTGGCCAGAAAAGCGCGCTAACGTCTCAGGGAAGGAAGTGAAAGTAACCCGAACACCGCATGGTGTTCGTTACGAATAACGAACATCACGAACACCCTAATATTCGCACGAATATCAAGCTCGGAAGAACACGTTCGCTCATCTCTAGTATTGACGCGTCCGTAGCAACGTGTACAAAAAGTTGAACATGCTTTTTATTTTGTATGGCAAAAAGCGTAACAAAAAATGCTAAAAAACAGGCAAAATGCTAATTTTTAGCATTTTGCCTCCCAAAAAATGCAATAAAAGTGATCAAAAAAGCCGTACATTCCCCAAAATGGAATCACCTAAAACTACAGCTCGTCTCACAAAAAATAAGCTCTTATAGAGCTCCGTACATAGACAAATAAAAAAGTTACAGGACTTTGAATGCAGCTATAGAGAAAAAAAAAAGGTTTCCAAAAAAAGGGGTTTTTATTGCAAAAAAGTGTAAAAACCTAAAAAAATATAAGAATTTTGCTATCGCTGTAACCGTACCGACCCACAGAAAAAAAATTGTGTGTCATTTATGCTGCATGATTAACGCTGTAAAAAAAAAGAAATCTTTGGGAGAATTGATGCGTTTTCTATCCCTGTTATCATAAAAAAAAATAATAAAAGTTTTACGATATGGCCTATGTATCCAAAAGTGGCACCGATAAAAACTACAGCTCGCCACGCCAAAAACAAGCCCTTATAAGGCCGCGTCGACGAAAAAATAAAAAAGTTATGGCTTTTGAAAAATGGAGATGGAAAAATACCAAAAATTGCTTGGTCCTCAACGCCAAAATAGGCCATGTCCTTAAGGGGTTAATATATAGAGATGAGCGAGCACCAAAATGCTCGGGTGCTCGTTACTCGGGACGAAATTTTCGTAATGCTCGAGGGTTCGTTTCGAGTAACGAACCCCATTGAAGTCAATGGGCAACCCGAGCATTTTTGTATATCGCCGACGCTCGCTAAGGTTTTCATTTGTGAAAATCGGGGCAAATCAAGAAAGTGATGGGAACGACACAGCAACGGATAGGGCAGGCGAGGGGCTACATGTTGGGCTGCATCTCAAGTTCACAGGTCCCAGTATTAAGCCACAATAGCGGCAAGAGTGGGCCCCCCCCCCCGCACTGTCAGCGTAAAGATCGTTCTCCTCTGCCATAGCTGTAACAGCTGTGGCAGAGAAGAACGATGTTTGCCCATTGAATTCAATGGAGCCGGCAATACAGCAGGTTCCACTGAAAGCAATGGGCTGCCGGCGTGCGCGGGATGAATTGTCGGGAAGGGGTTAAATATATAAGCCCTTCCCTGCAATTCATCCAGAAATGTGTAAAAATAAAAATATATACCGTATATACCGGCGTATAAGGCGACGGGGCGTATAAGACGACCCCCCAACTGTCACCTTATACGCCGGGAATACAGCGGAGCAAAGAATAAAAATCATTACTCACTTCCCCCGGCGTTCTGCTGCGCTGCTGCAGGCTGTCGCTCCCTCCTGGTCCCCGGCAGAGCATTGCTTTCTGGACGCAGGGCTTGAAATCCCCGCCTCCAGAAAACACACGTGCCTTCAGCCAATCACAGCCAATGACAATGATGTCATTGAATGGCTGTGATTGGCTGACGGCGTGTGTTAGCTAATCACAGTAGCTTTCTGGAGGCGGGGATTTCAAGCCCTGCGTCCAGAAAGCAATGCTCTGCCAGGGACCAGGAGGGAGCGACATCCTGCAGCAGCGCCGCAGAACGCCGGGGGAGGTGAGTAATGATTTTTATTCTTTGCTCCGCTGTATTCCCGGCATATAAGGTGACAGTTGGGGGGTCGTCTTATACGCCCCGTCGCCTTATACGCCGGTATATACGGTATATATTTTTATTGTAACACATTTCTGGATGAATTGCAGGAAAGGGCTTATATATTTAAGCCCTTCCTGACAATTCATCCTGCGCTCGCCGGCAGCCCATTGCTTTCAATGGAGTCGGCTGTATTGCCGGCTCCATTGAATTCAATGGGCAAACATCGTTCTTCTCTGCCACAGCTGTTACAGCTGTGGCAGAGAAGAATGATTTGTCTTCTATATGTTCTAAATGGGGTCGGCGCTGCTGCCGCCGGCCCCATTGAGCGCATATAGAGAAGAGAACAGGAATCGCAGATCGCACATAGGTGCGATCTGCAATTTCTATGGCCTAAGAAGGACCGTTGGGGTTCTTGAAGCCTAAAATCACTCCTAACGCTCTCCCTATAGCAGCTCCGGCATCAACAGCACTTTCCCTGAACTATGTCAGAATGCATCTGTGGCGAGCCGCGGGCGGGCAGATTTTTATACTCGGGTGACACCTAATCTCGCCAGCCACTCACTGCAGGGGGTGGTATAGGGCTTGAACGTCGCAGGGGGAAGTTGTAATGCCTTCCCTGTCTTTCTATTGGCCAGAAAAGCGCGCTAACGTCTCAGAGATGAAAGTGAAAGTAACTCGAACATCGCATGGTACTCGTCACGAGTAACGAGCATCTCGAACACCCTAATACTCGGACGAGTATGCTCGCTCATCTCCATTAATATATCATTATTGGCTAATCTGATTCTTTTTTTATATTGCAATGATAAGATGCCTATAGTAAGTTTATTAATTGTTTTTAGTGGTCTTATTACCATTTGTAGGATCATGTTCAGGTGTTGTATATGCAGATCCTATATTAGCAGTGGTCAACCTGTTAGTGATTCAACTATGATTAAGAACTATGAAACACGTAAACACATAAGCATTTTTTATGAAGATAGTTTTTTACTCTGCCTATTGAGATCTGGAAATCATTCAGAGTGAAGGATTATTAATTTATTTTATTCTAAAGTGTATGCTTTGATCACATATTGATGACTTTATTTTAAAGCCATGGTGGTGGTGCACAGAAGCTAAATTATGGAACAAGGAAAAACAAAAGCCAGCCAATTGTTGGCGTTACTCAGAGGGAGAGCTGTCCACCCGAATATTGTCTAGCTGATTATGAAACTTTATTCTTGCAACCAATATATCTGATACACAGTTCCAAATCCCTTGCATGAATATTGATTGAATACAATTATGCCTGCAGCCATCATTGAACAAACTTGTTTGCATTAACTGTGCAGTCAACTTCTAAGCTGCCCCTAGTGGTGGCTGCGTGCATTTAGAATTTCTTTATTTGGTCCTACATCTATGCAGGGAAGTTGGAGCTTTGTTACTGGTTTTCACAGTTAGTTATTCACTTTAACCCCTTTTCTGATTGCATCAGGTTAATATATGTCACGTGGACACGGAGGGTGAGTACAGTGGGCTCTGAAGCTAAGTACAACTGGTGAAAACTTTTGCAATCATAGATCAAAACTGACCACATGTCTAAACAGCCAGCTGGAAAGGGGGGAGGAGCACCCTCCTATACCCTATCAGATGATGGGTTAGCATGACAGACTGGAGACTAGGGAAGGGCTTGGCAGGGTTTTATATATATGTATATCGCTAAAGCAATAAGGTGATTGCAAGTTCAAGTCCCCTAGGGGACTACAGTAAAAAAAATATAGAAAACAATTCAATAATATTTTTAAAACAGTGGAAAGAAACCAAATGTATTAAAAGTTCTAAGAAACTCATTATCCCATAAAAATCTAATCAAATCTAGTGTTCATGAAAGTCACATTTCTCATGAGCCCAAAAAATAGGAACTGCTCTATTTCCCTTCACATTTGCACAGCAAAGATCCCCATAGAAGTCTATGGGAAATGCGCAAATGCATGCCTATTATGTGTGCAAATGCGCAGTATGCTGCACAATTCCACTGGGAAAAGAACACATCTGGATCTCATTAGGCTAAATAGCCATTTAAATCTCGGCGTGTTTACCTTCTATGCGCAAATGAACATGTCCTGCGTACGCAAAAGGTATATTAAATGCACCATTGAGCATGCAAATGAAGCTCATTCATAGCCTAAATATATTACACTGAAGCGTGCAAATTTGTGCGTACGCTTGTGTGAAGGAGCTCTAAAGTGAATTTAAGGTACTTTTAGACAAGGCACCTGTCAGACACATAAGCACCCAAGAGCTGTCCAAATGACTAATCGCTCCTGTGCTTTCACACAAACACTATAGTGGCTCAAGGAGGCGGATGGCCTGAAGAGATCTCAAAGACGGAACAACTCCTGCTTACACTGAACAAGAAGTCACTCAATAGTTGCTTTGTTTCAGTAAGACTAGCAACTAGTAAGTGGTTTCTTGCTCAGCGCCCTGACAGTGGCTGTGAGAGACAACTATCATAAGTAATTATATGGGCAATGATTGCTTTGTGTAAAGGTACCTTTATACCTTCAAGTCTGTTGGAACTGTACATAGAAATATAATAGTAATAATGTAAAGTAATAGGAGGACCCTGTACCCTTTAGGGAGAATATGATACCATACATGCATATTAACTCAGTATGTATTCAGATGGAGGATAAAGTCATTTTCAAAAGAGTTTTTAAAGCAATCCGACAGCAGAATGTATCATACAATATTGCAAAATATACATTATTTGTATATCCATCACTCTACAGTAGCCCAAGTTGATATTGCAGGCAAAGTTTAAATTCAAGTGAATGGAAACATGCAGTACTAATCCGGGCTGCTGCACAGTATACAGAGCTGCGTGCATTTGCCACACATCAGCTTTGTCCCAGATGGCAGTTCCACACTGATCAACTATTGATAACCTATCATTTGTGGCATAGTTGCCAATAATTCCATTTATAGCAGACTTTCTTTAAAACCAGAAAAGTAGAGGGATGAAGATTACACTATGTAAATTTGCATTAACAACATGTTTCAGTAGTTAGAAATCCAGAAAAAAACATTATAATTTGAAATTATCACTGATGTTATTTTTATTTCCCTCCTTTTTTGCCTTTGGTATCTCCACACTTGCTTTCCACTATTGGCAGCCAATCTTGTTATTAAAGTGGTCGCACACAGGTGAAGAATAAAATGTTATATGCAAAATGGTACCAGCAGTCTAACTAGATTTGTGCCCCATTACAAAAGAAAATATGAAACTTCTCTCTTTGTCAATGACATTAATTTTGTACATCTCATTAATTCCTGGCACTAGCACTTCTAAAGTGTATGGGAGGAAATGGCATCATCACAGACAATGCTAAGTGTGCAAACTACTAATTGGCTGCATGTAGTGGGGCTGCTTATTGGTGTTTCCCATCCTGTAGGCACTTTCTTTAGAAATGTTCTTCATTCAAGGTTTAGGCACCAAGTTGTGTAAATTTCTATTTCCGACAGCACCATTTATGTCTTTAGTATATTTATTAAACTGTTGCAGGGCTGACAAAAGTTTCTCAACTTTTACTTTTTAAGTGTCAAAAAAATGACATTTCTTATTATACAACAAGCTAAGCTCTGTATCTTTCCTGATCTCTTAACCGTGCTTCATCCTTATAAGACAAAATGTATTTAGACATTGAAAAATACTGCACCATATGTCATACAAGTGAGACTAACAAGATACACACCTGCAAATCCTCTTCTAAAAAATCAAACGCAAGTTTCTTAACATTTTGGCACTCTCTGACATTTCTATCCATCCTGATGCTTATCCAAGGACAAGTCTTGTGCCCATGCAATCAGTCTCGTTTAGGTGACTGTCCATCACTGCCGCACTCTTAATATCTAGTATCGGAGGAAGCTCTGGTCATTGTGATTACTGAGCTCAGTTACTGGCTGCAGCCCTGTGATGACCCATAATCCAGATGGGACTGCAGATGTAAAAACAGACCGATGCGGGGGACCAAGCATCAGTGTGGGACACAGCAGGAGAGGGAAGTATATCACTATTTGTTATGTTACTCAATGGGGAATAGGTTGCTCTGAGTTGATGTTTCAACTGAGACAACCCCTTTAAACATTGAAATTTCATTAAGAAAGGGTGGGTGATCGATTTGTGACTTGACTATAAATCCCAGTGGTTCATAGGTTATATATGTTATATAGCCAGTTTTGGAGAGACACCTGTCCTTTCACAATTGGAGCCTCCCTGTATTGAAATTAGACACAAGACCCCAGAGTGTAGAATAAAATCAAGTGAGAAATTTTTTTATGTAGTGTGACTCCACAATACAATAGGAAAATCAAGCGAGGCATGGTCAACGATGCTAGACTAGCCAGGTTCAGTATTTAAAAAATTGCAAATCTTGTGGGATTTTCTTATTCAAGGGTGGTGATATATACCAAGAATGGTGTGATCAGGTAAAACCATCCGGCATAAAACAACCCATCGATGACAGGAGTCAGATGAGGATATCCAGAATCGTTCCGACAAATAGGCAGTTCACAGTCAAGCAAATTACAGCTACAAACAATGCTGATGCTGCAACTAATGTATCCAAATAGATTCCCTGTTGTTCCTTAGCATGGGTGGACTATAACAGCAGGCAACCAGTGGCAGTGCCATTGCAGTCTAAGAGAAACAGACAGGCAAGATTCTAGTGGGCAAAACAGCTCAAAAATTAAATCACTGATGAGTGTAAAACCTGTACATATGAATCTATATTTCTGTTGCACAATGCTGATGGAAATGTCAGAATTTGGCATGAGCAGCATGAATCGATGAACCTTTCCTGTCAACTAGTTAGAGCATGCCAACAGTTTCATCTAATTTGCAACAACTGCAAGAAGCTCTACTGTCCACATGGACAAATATTCCTGCTGAACAACTTTAACAACTAGTGGAATCTATGCCATGACAAATTGCTGAGGTTCTGAAGGCCAAAGAAGGTCTAGGGGCAATCAGAGGGCTGTCTTTAATAAAGTGACCATTCAATATATACTTTGCGGCAACTTACGGATTACTCACTCTCTAGGATCGCCATCTTTTGTATTCAAGAGGGTTTGCACCACACGCATAAAGGCTCAGGACCAACAAATTACTTCAAATTCTGGCTTCTACCAGATTTATTTCACACACAGCAAATACTTAGTGGTACACAACACGATTTCAGGGTTCCCAACAGAGTCCGCATCACTATCCCCCCACCCGGGGTGTCTAGTGGACGTTCTTCCCTGTCAGACATGTAATGGACCCTTGTATGGTCTGCACCAGACTTCAGGCCCCTACCACAGCCTCTATTCTGGCTTTCAGCTAAATTCCCCTTTGCAAAAGTGTCTGGAGCTTTTATCTTCTCCAACCACACCTCTATAGCTGTCCCAGGTGATTAGCACACAAAAGGCCTGCTTTTACGCCCTTTGCAAGCCCTTCTGTGAACTACCTTTGCACAAATTATATATAAAATATTTTTACTGTTCTTTCCCCGAAATAAGATCCTGTCTTAATATTAATTTTTGCCCCAAAAGAGGCACAAGGACTTATTTTCAGGTATGTCTTATAATTACCTAGCAGGTGCCGTCCGAGTCCCTCCCGCTGTTCTTTGGAGTTCTGGCACTCTTGCTTCAGTCCTCAGCAGCAGACAGAATATGGCTTCCTGGTAACGAAGTTTGTAAACCTTGTCTCCAGCAAGTGATGGCTGTGATTGTTTCTTGAGTCTGCATTGATTGGCTGAGCCATGGCACTCGAGAACCAATCAGAGCCATCACTTGCTGGAGGCAGGGTTTATGGAAGCAATGTTATGTCGACTGCTGAGGACTGAAGCAAGAGTGCTGAAGCTCCGGAGACCAGCGAGAGGGACCCGGACGGTACCTGTTAGATGAGTATTACTTTTTTTTCAATGTTGTGTAGCTAAGGCTTATTTTTGTGGTATGGCTTATATTTCAAGCCACCCCCCCCCCCCAAATCAGGATAGGGCTTATTTTCAGAGTCGGTCCTACTTTCAGGGAAACACGGTATATAGGTATCTCGGATCCTGCTTTACTGTCTATTTGGATATATTTTCCAAAATCTACATCTTGTCCAGCAAAAATATGACATCATATTGCTACATTCATGTGAAAATATAAGGACACCATATGCAAAGCATATATTTTTTTTAACATATGTAAGCATACCAATTTTTTGAACTCATTCAAACGGTATCGAAAGTTAAAAGCAATATAACTGAATAAAACAGAACTTTAATAATCTACTATGAAAATAATAAAAGAAATATTGTATTTCCTTGTGTGGAAAAAATAAGTATCCTACATGTATCAATATCTTAGACAAACTCAAAGATATATAGAACATAAGACTTCTACATTATTTCTAATCACTGATAAAATATCTGTACGTTTTAGGGCAGTATTTCTTTTTTGCTGTATTATGTCTATGCATACGATATATAAGCATATAAAACATATAATATAGAATTATATGTTTATATATATATCGTATGCATAGACATAATACAGCAAAAGAGAAATACTGCCCTAAAACGTACAGAATTACGTCCTAACGTACAGTTAGTATTCTTGGTGCTATAGCTTCTTTTCTTTCTTCCAACATGAGTTTATTAAGGTCAATAAATGATTGCAAATTTGCTGCAATTTATTATACGTGTGTTTTAGGAAACACTGGTTCATTTGCAATGGTGATTTACTGTATCTTCACTGCATATTATACTGTGACAAAGATAAATCAACAATACTTTATTAATTTGCGGAGGTGATGAACCATCTTTATTATTAAATTTGTATCTTATAAGGATAATTCAATTTGCAAGTGTACTAATTTAAAATGCACAGATATAACCCACATTACTGGGCTGTTTTAAAGTAGATAAGAATATGAGCAAATTAAGGTCTCTATTTATTAGTAAATGATTTGGCCACAATTATATCTTTCTGCAATTAAATTGCAAATTGGTGAATAGCTGATCACAAAATACTTGCACATGCTATACAAATTTCACTTTTAAAGGGCAAGTAACATCAAATTAGCAAATTAAATGAAATTAGTTTTCACATTTTTTAATCTACTTTTTCACCTTTTTTCTTACTATATAAAAATTAAATTTGAAAGGGTTTTCTGACTTTTTTCTATTGATGATCTATCCTCAAGACAGGTCATCAATAGATGACCGTCAGTGGTCCACCGCTTGTGATGCTGATTTCCAGCACCACTGTTACTATGGACAGCACAGGAAGCAGAGAGCTCTAGTCATAGTGCATTGGCCCAGGTTGGTATTGCAGTCGCAGATGTCATTGAATTCATGGGTTGCAAGGGGTGATGTGAAGTGGGCTCACAAAGTGATTAGTTGTTTATGAAAGCTGACAGCTGCCAATAATGTCCGTGGTTAGAGTTATGTCCGATCGTGGCCTTTTAACTGCTTAAATACCTCAGTGAATGCTGACCACACCATCTACAAAGCTAGCCTGAGAGGTGGCTCCTTTCCAGTGCCTCATCAGCTCTCCTGCAACATGACTACGGGATCCTTATCATTTGCAATGGCAGTCTGGAACATTGGAAAGGCTCCCATGCCTAGCATAAATTTTAGGATTTAACTGGCTGCCAGCAAAAATACTATATACTGCTATACTAAAGTATTAGAATATAGTGAACAAGCAAACAAATTCTTGCAAGTTCGAATCCCCTTAAGGTTTGGAGATCTTTGCCCCTATCAGTAGCGGGCCAATCTTATTAAAATGATAATTCTCCCTAAATTCCTGTACTGTCTGGAACATGCAGATACGATGGTACCACAAACGTTTTTTAATAAAACTAATTCTCTATTAACCTCATTCATCTGCAAAAGGACCAGAGCAAAACTCTGTTTGGAAACCTTGCAGAGCCCAGAACATATGGTGGATACTGCTCTACCGGATTTTAAACTATATTATCTAGTGGGTTAAATTAGATACATTCGTCACTGGCTTTTTAAAAAAAAAAAATATTTTATTGGTTTTAAATAATGCTGTCAATACAAATTACATAAATGCAGCGCTCATGAACAACATATGGAAACAAGAAAAAAAACATGAGGATCCAATTATTATCTGGCATGCGCTATCTGTAGTGAATGCACACAATAAAACACTAACATGTCATAAGGATAGTTACGTCTCATAAGTTGTATCATTCCATTGATGCAATCAACATCAGGAGTCGGTTTTGAGGATCACCTGGAGAGAAAAGAGGTTTAATAGAGGGGATGGGGGGAGAGTAACAGATGTAAACTAATAAAAGTGAACTTGAAATTGGGTCCAAGGATGTAAAGGTTAAGGGCTGAGGATGGCCTTGTCACGATTAGATACACGCGCCAATAGAGTCACTAGCTTTTTGATTTAGACCTCCCATTTAACCCCTTGAGTGGCAGGTTTCCTACCACCCTGTCGTGCCCACCAGGGCAGGTTTTTTAAAATGGTCTAATCATTGAATTTCAACTAGTTTTGCAGTTGCGTTTCAAGAGCCATAACTTTTTCATTTTTCCATTGACACGGCCATATAAGGGCTTGTTTTTTGCGGGACAAGTTGTGATTTTTTTTAAACAGGGGGGAGGAAAAAAAGAAATGGGGAAAAAAGAAAAAAGGGGCCATGTCATTAAGGGGTTAAATAATGTATTAACTTCCTTCTCTGGGTCATTACGACGCACATGGATACCACATGTGTGATTGTATTTTTGATTTTTTACAAAGTAAAGGGAGACAAGTGTTTTTATTATTTTTTTAATAATTTTTTTACTTTTTTTTTTTTTTAATTTAAAAAAAAAATTTTTTTTTTTTTTGTCCCTTTAGGGGACTTCCACAGGGACCCATCAGGACCCCTGATCACATTCCAGGGGTCCGATGGTGACAGCCCTTTACATGCTGCAGTGACAGCCCTTTACATGCTGCAGTCACATAGACTGCAGCATGTAAAGGGTTAACACAGCAGAGATCGGAGGTTTTCTCTGATCTCTGCTGTAAGAGCTAGTACCTAGCTGTCCTCTGACAGCTAACAACCAGCTCTCCCTGCCACAGAGACCATCGGCTTGCTTCTGACAAGCCGATGGTCTCTATGGCAACCTGTAAACAAAGCAGGACATTGCCGACTTGTCGGCAATATCTTCTGCTGGTTTTTCAAAGCCCTTGCTTTGTTCTCTGTGGGTCTGTGCAGGCAGAGCACACTGTCACAGCTTGTGGCATTGTGCTCTGCAGCTCCCATAGTGATACATAGCCCGGAAATCTTCCGGGCTATGTTGCTATGAGCAGTGGAGCTCGTCACGGAACTTTTCCGGGCGTGCCACTCAAGGGGTTAATGCATTTCCTATCTGAACCTTCTCTCTTGAAGATTACTAAATTGTTATTCCCTATACATAGATGGCAGCTAGAGTTTAGCAAATGTGTAGGCAGATTAGTAGGTATGAAGACACTCCTCTGGAAACTCCCGTATGGGGCAATAGAGCACTCCTACACTTGTTGAAACTCCCAGACATGCAACTCTGGATAGACTTTGGAATCAATTCATTGGAACACTTGTATATTAATGGTGTTTTGGCCTCTTTTGAACTGCTGTAACAGCTTTACCAGATCCCTAGAACCATCAGTCTTTTTCCACCTACCCCTTGATAGGACTTCTGCATACACAGAGCCCTAGGGGCTTAATCTGGCTGATATATACACACCTTATTCAAACTAAAATTGCATGCGTAGTGTTGGATGTCCTTGACAAATGGTGAGAAATAATCCCTCTCTCTCTCTGATGAGGAGTGTTGTACCACAATGTCCTTCTACACTTTGGTCTTGCCAGCAGCTAATAATAAATTGATTCAACTACACATTATACATTAGTTATTTGATGCTGAGCAGACTCTTTAAAACGAATAGAATCCCTAACATGCAAAGTCATTGCTGTCAGACACCTAATGCTAACTTTAACCATTTGATGTGGAGCTATCCGATGGTATGCTCCCTTTGGACAGAGGTTGCAGACTTCCTGGGACACGTGCTAGGGGTACCAGTTTTACCAAACCCTGTTGAATGTTTTCTAGGTATACTGAGCATTGGAGTGGCAATTCCATATCCGCATTTTTTTTAGAGAGGTGTTGCTTTTGGCCCGTAAGGCTGTGGCATTGCGTTGGATGGACAGACGACCCCTGACGCTAGCCAATGGTGTAATAGTCAACTCTATTCTCCCATATGAAAAGATAGCCTGTAAAACTAGAAAATGACCAAACAAATTTTATAAAATCTGCGGAATTTGATGTGCCTCATCAACCACAACTCGCATGCAAAACTAATTTCAGCAATTGGTTGACCTAATGAGATCTTCAAACCTTCCAGGTACCCTTTAGTCTTTTACAAGTAGGATGATGATGTCTTGAATTCTAGAAAATACCTTTTTCAAATGTGTTATGCTATACAGTATACATTGATTTATGTAATTGTACTCTATTCTTATACTTGAACCATGTTACAATTAGCTTTGTCACTAAGTAACATGATTTGTTATGTTCTTTTGTTGCTTAATAAATAGATTGAAAAAAAAAATAATTAGGAGCTGTGGATTATACTGAAAAACATTAACAGCTATACCCAATGTGTGCCTGCAAGAGCCTTTCTTTCCTACTAGTTTTATTCTAGTGTGACTTCAAGATGATCTGATGTTTTCAAAGTGACAGCAAAAATAAAGTGTACAGTTGCTATATAGCTACATATTTGGCATCCAGACAATTGCATTTTTATGAATCCCCTACAGTTTATGACCAGCTCTGTTCATTCATCGGAAAAAGGACATCAGAGTTTTTGATGAACAGAACTTGTTCTACTTCAAACAGCTGTAGCTCTGGTTCTATCAGTACTCACAAACACGTCAGCATTCTTGGCTTTATATTAGCACCAAAAGCATGCTGGTAGCATTGATAGAACTGGAGTTACAGCTTTTGAAAGGGGGGTCCGGAATGTTGAATTTACATCTATCATTTCAGACTTGTGCAAATCAATTGGGATGGAAGAGGGGGAACCAGCAGTCAGCAGAGAATGATCTTTGATTCTCATGCCTGTTCACTAGAGATGAGCGAGCACCCAAATGCTCGAGTCCACGTTTTTCTAGTCGAGCTTTTCATAGAATTCGAGAGCTCTACTCGAGTAACGAACCCCATTGACTACAATGGAAACTCGAACATTTTTGTATCTGGGACGCCGGGTGCCGAGCTTTTTTTCCCCTAGGTTTGTCTCTCTTTCTCTCTCTCTGCCTCGCTGTCTCTCTCTGTCTCTCTCTCCCCCCTGCCTGCCAGACAAAAATATTGCCAATGACACGCGCTACGTCGTGGCATGAAGGGACCAAAACAGGCACGTTACAGCTGGGAGCAACCAAAAACTGGGGCGGGGTCGAACACGGCTTGATGCTCCTCCGAGTAATGAGCACCATCGATTACGCTAATACTCGAACGAGCATCAAGCTCGACAGAGTGTGTTCGCTCAACTCTACTGTTCACCTGTCCCAAGGAAGGGTAACATGGACTTTTCTTCATGCTATCACCCCCATACATGCTTATCAATCAGAGAGCAAATATGTTCTCTGATTGATATTTGCTCTCTGATTGTCACATATGGGGGTATTTTTTTTTATCCCAGCAAGGAGTGAGAAGCTCATCTAATCACTACTAAATGAAGTTTAACTCGACAGATGCTACAGTGATCTCTGACTGCAGCATCCAAATGTCTTTACAGAAAAAAGTTTAACTGCTTTAAATATTGAAAAAAAATGCAAAGAACAAAAAAAAAAGATACATAATTGGTGTTTCCATATTCATAACAACCTATACTATAAAATATATTTATCTAGCATAGTAAATTCTGTAAAAAGAAAATTGAAAAGGAAAATGCCAAAATTATAATTTTTAGTTCATCTTTCTTCCCCAAAACAAGAATAAAAAGTAATCAAAAAGTCCTATATGCTTCAATAGGGTACCAATAAAAACTATGAGTCAACCTGCCAAAAACAGGCCCTCATTCAGCTCTGTCCTTGGAAAAATAAAACAGCTCTGGTCCTTAAATGTAGTGACACATAAAAAGTATTTTTGTTAAAACAAAAGACTTTACATTGTACTAAAGTAGTACAACATAACAAAACCTCTATAAATGTGGTGTTTCATAATGATCAATAGAATATAGTTAGCCTAATATTTATGCCATATGTTAAACAATGTAAAAATAAAACCTAAAAACCAAGGGTGGAATAGCTTTTCCCATTGTCCTCCAGCAAAAAATTAATAGAAGTTATTCAACAGATTATATATACCCAAGATTGTTCCTTATGAAAACTCGAACTTGCCCCACAGAATACAAAGCATCATTCAGCTACATTCATAAAAAAATTTAAAAAATTTGGCTACTGGAAGACAAAAGGGGAATAATTAACTGGTTCTTAAAGCTATAATTAGTTATGTCACTAAGAGGGGAAAGAAAGGACTTAAGACGAGACATAAATGCATAATCTACAATAAGAAAGTGGCATTTTTGGGAGGTTTTTTTTTTCAATTTTAATGTGACTGCTAGGGAGTTAGAAGAGATGAATGCAGCTAATTTTTTAGCTATTTTATTCTTCAGGTGGTTAGAAAGTTCTAACTATACAACTGTATTTCAATACATTGTGATCTGCCTGTCACTAACTTTTATTGAATAACATAGCCATCCACAACCATCCATTTCATCTTTTTTTTTCAAGACAGAGAATTTGGCAAACTACAATATTGAATATTTTCAAAAACAGAGTCCAGGTATAGATTCGTAATATATGTCTCAAATAACATTGTATCTGGGAATTCAAAGATATATGATTTACCGTAATAGTTAAATTTTGTAAACAAATCATAATCCATTCAGTGGGAAATATACATTTGTAGCAGATATTTAGACGGTAGGCACATACTTTTCAAAAAGTTACATAAAAAGTATGGGGAAAAGAAAGTTAATTGGAAGTAGCTATATTTCTATCTGCAAGCTATATATATATAATGTTCTGTTTGCCTGGTACAGTTGTTGTTTCATATTCCTGTTATATAATTGGCATTGAAGTAAATTATTTAGCTGGTCAGAGAAGTGCACTTTTCTATGTTGAGTGGACAGACAGTCAGAAGCAGTGAGGCATACCATATTCACAGGAAAAGTCAAGCAACATAAAACTTTCATTAGTGCTGAACATGAAAATATAGCTTTTCTTAAACCATGGATTTCAAGTGACCCTTAAAGATGACCACAACCATAGAAAATGCTCACCTTTTTACATTAATAGTCAAGGCACAGGTAGCATAGATAAGGTGCAACATTATGTAGAACCTTGAAGATTTCGCTCTGAAGGACAAAATGAGCCTTAGCTATCTTAATCTACTCTTTTCCACTTCAAAGCAGTCCATGTAGCATTAAGGTCTGTAATTACCCCTGAGGTATTTCAGTTTTGAAACAACAGTACAAAATTGCACTTTCTGATGATAATAATAGGACTCTACAGTTGTGTTTCATCAATTATGTAGCTGGTGGTGTGAGTGACTTTTTAACCCCATCTGTTGGGAGACACAGCAAAACTATCTGATGAGATGAATAAAATGAGGATTGCACATGAAACCTTAGCTAACATATAAGTTGGATTAAAGGTGTATATTTGTAATATAATGCTTTATCATTTAAAGGGGTTTTCCAGAACTAAAATGTTGATGATTCATCCTCAGGATAACGCCATAAGGTGGGAAAAATGGGACATCTGCACCTCTATTGTATAGTAGACAGTCAAGAAAATATTCAACAATCTTCAGAACATATTTTTTGTGTATATTCATAAATAAAAACATCCGAAGAGGCGCGTTTCAGAGCAAAAGTTCCTTCCTCAAGTCATAGACATATATAGACAAGCATATCCTATTTTTTTTCTACCTTATGGTGTTGCCCTATCCTTGGGTCTTGGTGAGTGCCACATACCGTGTGTTTATTTATGAATTTGAGAGATATTGTGTCTCCTACACAACATCCTGGTGAGCAAGTTTCTTTTCCTTTTATTTCTACTCTTTGTGAAATACTATCCAAGTAAGTAATCTGCCTTTTTTAGTTCTTTAGGAGGATCTGTATATCCTCTGGATAAATCATCAGCATTAAATTAGAGCGCCTACTGCCTGTCCCGTGCGGAACAGCTATTTGAAGAGGCTGCGTGGGCTCTAGTGAGTGCCAGAGCCTCTTCTCGGGCCAGTAACATTACATTCACTCTTCATGTGCCCTAAGTGCAGCTTAGTCCCATTCAAGTGAATACGATTTAGCTTTTATACCATGCACAACCAGTATGAAATTAACAGCGCTGTGTCTAGCATGCAACAAAGAAGCTTTTGCCACTGCTTCTTCAAAAAGTAGATTGGCTAGGTCCTGGGCGGACATTAACATTTTAGTCCTGGAACACCCCTTTAAGTTGACTTTTGTAGTATGAGTTTTGAATATCTAAATTTTCATTTCTTACTAACATTTTTGGCTTCACTCTAACAGGCATATTGTGCTCATTTATAACTGTCTGTTTTGTGACTATAACTGCCCCTTTAACTTATAACTCTTTATGGTGACCCCCTATAATTATGATTAGTGCTCAGAAGAATATTTACATCCAACCAGAATTGCAGTCATTGGACATCACAGATGTAGGAGATAAATTAATACGAAGAATAACAGAAGTATTATCCAACTAAAACCTCACCTTTACTACATATAATTTAAAAAAATATAGTGCCAAAATGGAAGTAAAAACACACCAACAAAGTACTAAAAAAGTTAGGTTATTGAATAATAGAGTAGAAATGGCTTAGAAAACTCATTGTCCACATTTTGCTTTCAGCAAAACTTCTCCTAGCAAAAAATTGGAAGTTTCCCATATCTCCTTCTATCAACACTTTGATAAATGTGATCTCAGAGCATATTGTGTATGAAAGATTATTTGCCCTTCCTAAAAACAATATTTACAGTTTTCAAATGTGGGATCCTTGGCTTCATCACTTTACATACTAACATTGCTATAACAATCAGTGTAATCCTTCCTTTACATTTTAGTGTTTTTCAATGTTCTTGCCTCTTCTAATATATATCTTCCCTAAATAACTGAAATGTTATAGATATGGCAAAGTTCTGGAACAATTCTTGCTCTGTAACTTTTTGGTATGTGGTATGTTTTCTTGCAAAACTCAATAAAAACCTACTGGAGTAGAAAGGGTTTAGTGATAAGAATCAGTGACGTAACCCTAGTTCAGCCCAATAAAACCATGCTTAAAGGGGTTGTCCCGCGAAAGCAAGTGGGGTTCAGCACTTCTGTATGGCCATATTAATGCACTTTGTAATGTACATCGTGCATTAATTATGAGCCATACAGAAGTTATTCACTTACCTGTTCCATTGCTAGCATCCTCGTCTCCATGGAGCCGTCTAATTTCAGCGTCTAATCGCCCGATTAGACGTGCTTGCGCAGTCCGGTCTTCTCCCTTCTGAATGGGGCCGCTCGTGCCGGAGAGTTTCTCCTCGTAGCTCCGCCCCGTCACGTGTGCCGATTCCAGCCAATCAGGAGGCTGGAATCGGCAATGGAACGCACAGAGCCCACGGTGCACCATGGGAGAAGACCTGCGGTCCACCGTGGGTGAAGATCCCGGCGGCCATCTTCGCAAGGCAAGTAAGAAGTCAACGGAGCGCGGGGATTCGGGTAAGTACTATCCGTTTTTTTTTTTAAACCCCTGCATCGGGTTTGTCTCGCGCCAAACGGGGGGGCTATTGAAAAAAAAAAAAAAAACCGTTTCGGCGCGGGACAACTCCTTTAATAGTAGGATGACCTCATTAGGAACCTAGCCTAGTAAATAGCTAAATCCCCCTACCCAATACAAATGATACAACAAATGTCAGGACTAAGAGAGCACAAGCAAAATGATACAAATCTCAGACAAAACATGTTCCCATCTAAGGTATATTTTAGTGCTTAGAAGAACAACAAGTCAGTCACCATTAAAGGCTTTCTCTAAGGACTATAAAATACTCTCCTACCCTCAAAACTCATCCATATAAAAAAATAAATAAAACTGTTCCAGGATAATGTGAACAAAGATTAAAGTAAACCTCTGGTTTCAGGAAAATATTCTCTTCTAGGGCCAGAAAAGGAGGGGGTAATTTACATTTAGTTATTCTTCTCTGCCATCTCTCTGATCCATGAGTTACAGGTCCTGTTTTCAGGCACCCGAGATGGCCAACGCAATCTTTATACTACCTAATTTCCACAGTGCACTATACTTCTATACATGCTCTCTGATTGCCCAGAGCTGCTCTTGTGATCAGAGCTGACCAATCAGATAGCATCACAAAGTGTACATTAGGTAGTTAGAAGATTGCTGTAGCCATCCTAAGCAGGTGAAAACAGGGTCTGAAACTGGAAGAGTGGCTGAAAAGAACAAATGTAGGTAATACATCCTTTGCTCCCTATTGTCCTGGGACAAAATTATGCCCCAAAACAGTAGCGTCCTTTTAAAGGACATATATATGAGATAGCTTTTAGCAGACCTTCCAAATAAATGGAACGTGGACATAAGTGACTTTCAGGCCTTAGTCAGACGGGCGTTTTTTCGCGCGATTTGCGGATCGCATGACGGATGCGCATCTGCAAATCGCGTGACCGGTGCGCGCAAGTCGCCCGCAAATCGCCCAAAAATCTGCTCCTAGCCGCGTTTCATTAGAAACGGGCTGGAGCTGTCCAGCGCATTGCATTCAATGGAGACGGCAATAGAGCCCGCTCCATTGAAAGCAATGCGCTGCGGGCGAGCCCGGGATGAATTGTCGGGAAGGGCTTAAATATATAAGCCCTTCCCTGCAATGCATCCTAAAATGTGTAAAAATAAAAAATATATATATACTTACCTGCTCCCGGCAGCCGGAGTTCCACGCGGCCGTCCTGCTGTGGGTGTGAAGGGGGTGTGAGTCAGACCTGCCCCCTGATTGGCTCAGCGCTGAGCCAATCAGAGGCATGTCTCACTCACACCCATTCATGAATTCATGAATGGATGTGAGTCAGACCTGCCCCTGATTGGCTCAGCGCTGAGAGGCAGCAGTCACTCACCCATTCATGAATTCATGAATGGGTGTGTGAGTGAAACCTGCCTCTGATTGGTCAGGGCTGTGACCAATCAGAGGCAGATCATTCAGCAGGCGGGGATTTTAAAGCCCCGCCGGCTGATAGTGCCGAGAAGCAGTTCAGGAGAACTGACAGTGGCCGCGGCTGGACTCCGTCTGCAGTGGAAAGGTGAGTATACAATTTTTTTTTAATTTTAACACATTTTAGGATGAATTGCAGGGAAGGGCTTATATATTTAAGCCCTTCCCGACAATTAACCCCGCGCACGCCGGCAGCCCATTGCTTTCAATGGAGCGGCTGTATTGCCGCTCCATTGAATTCAATGGGCAAACATCGTTCTTCTCTGCCACAGCTGTTACAGCTGTGGCAGAGAAGAATGATTTGTCTTCTATATGTTCTCAATGGGGTCGGCGCTGCTGCTGCCGGCCCCATTGAGCGCATATAGAGAAGAGAACAGGAATCGCAGATCGCAGATAGGTGCGATCTGCGATTTCTGTTCTATAATTTATCGGACGAGCGCATAAAAAGCGCTCATGTGTCCGATACCATTGCAAAGCAATGGTTTTATAAAATCGCCGGACGCATGCGCATGCGCAAATCGCGGCTAAAAACGCCCGTCTGACTAAGGCCTCAGACACCATTTTTGTATCACTAATAGAAAGAAAGGTTTTGACAAGTGATTTTCTTGTAAATTTGTTTTATTTTCACTGTCATTGCTTTTCACAACCACATGAGAGTAGTTTCAGACTATCCAACAGAGTATAATGAAGATTAACTTTGTAGGAATGACTGCTTTTCCACTGGTAAGGGCTTAGAAGACGGCCGCACCTGCAGTGCGGACGACTCTCTGCAGCGCCGAAGAAAGAACACATGACCGGCAATGGAGCCAGTCATGTGTTCTTTCTGCCGGCGCTGTGGAGAATCGGCTATACCTGCAGGGTGGCTGTCTTATCGTGCAGGAAGGCAGGTGCATCGGCGGCCGGATGCACCCGTGTGACTGAGCCCTCATGGTGAATTTAGCATCCAAATAAGATATTTATGGCAAACTGAATCATCATAAATGAATGGACAGATGACATTATGGGCAAAATGGGAAAATTCTCCACGTGACATCATCACATAGGGGATTTCAACAATAGAAACATTTTAATTTATGCGCGGAATTTACTAAAATGTATTACTATTAGTTGAACTCCTTACTCTGAAGCCCAGATTCCCCATCTACCTGCACATTTAACTAAAACCTAGTTTGCAAACATTTATGTGCATTCCCATTGGGAGAGGGAGAGAAGTGACTGAAAAACAACTCCAACTCTACGTATACTGGGGGAAGTAACAAAAGATAAGAATTGATAAAATCCAATTATCAATTACATAATGGCTTTGGCCAGCCACACATTATATAACATTTTTGCTGGAGAGCCTTTAATAAATATTTTGCTCAGAAACCTATTCCTGGGCTGAGCCTTAGGGATGTGCAACCTATATGATTATACAAAGCATATCAGTGATTCTTACTTTTCATGGAAAAGCTCTTCCATGGACATCAAGTATCTGGACCTGGTTCTAAGGTACCAAGAAGACAGCATTTTAACCAAGCCATATTTCAAACCAACAGGCAATAACAGTTTTTTGGACTTTAGAAGTACCCACTAGAAATAGTGGGAATGCAACATCCCTTATGGACAATTTAAACATATTAGATGAAACTGCACAAAAACAGATGATTTTGAAGAACAGAGCAAAACTTTAACTAAACAGAAGAAGTACCCAATGAAGCTTTTCATATCAGCCTACAGTAAAGCCAGTAATCAACCCTAGTCTAATTCCAATAGAAACTCTGCAAGTAACGACTATAATTACATCTTTATTTAAGAGCCACCTTGGAAAAACATTAACCCATTATGTTTCAAGACCCTTACTCAACAAGAAAGATTCCTCCAAAACCACAAATCACTTTAGAAGAGCGAGAACTCTAAAAGCTATGACTAAATCAATTACACACACGGACCGTCTACTATTTCCAAGGATTGCTCACTGCATCCATTGCGGAAAGAAGAAATGTTTATCTTGCAACAACATTAACAACAAAAATTAGAAATTCAGCAGCTGTGTCACACAGGAACCCTTCCCAATCAGATCTTTCCTCAATTATGCATCAGATTTCATCATTTTATGAGTTGCACTATATTCCTTATACATTCATTTATTCCACATGTATGAATTGCCTACAACTATATATTGTCTGTTGACCGTCTACTACTTTTCCTCATACAATCACAATCCTTTTAATTCCTATATTTGTTTATTGATTCTGAGTTATTTCTAGCTATCAATCTACTCTTATTAGCTACATCTACTCATGTGACCTATTTGAATCCCCTAATTCCCAGGAATCTACCATATCGTTTTTTAAACATCATAAACATGCCATATTTTGACATCAAATTTTAATACCGGAATATAGTCTAATTTATTATGGTCAGTTTTATGTCTACCTGCATTTTTTTTAATCTACTCCCCTTTGTATTTTCCTCATATGTCTTTCTTTATATGTATGCCTTTTGTTTCCTTCAGCTTGCAACCCAGAGTAACTGATGAAGAGGCCTTCTGCCTTGAAACACATTTTATTGCTGGCATTTTCTTATTGTATCGAATATGTCCATGCTGGATTCCAAACACCTACTCCAGATTGGATGTAATAGTAGTCCCAAACTGGACGAGAATCTACCACAAATGCAAGCAACAACAATGGGGATAGATAAAATATATACATGCATTTTGTAAAAATGTGGCAAACATAAATTACATTACAAGATCAACAGGTAATTCTGATCCTGATCTAACAGATATGGGAACCCCTACCTGTAAGCGGAGTGATCATCCCAATATGGACGACCCCACAGCAGGAAGCCAAGGCTACTCTGGTTTTCCCTAGATGGCAACAGAGAACAGTGGCAAACTTTAGATGACACAATATGTTACCAAAAGCACAGGCATAAAGATATTACAACACATAAGCTTACTAATACAAACACAAACTGACTTCTTTTAACAAAGGCACAAGATGAGAACAGGTGCAGCTGAAAAGACCAGAGCACCTTCAAACTAAAGTCACATTTACACGGGATGACTGTTGGGCAAACACTCATCCCTGCATGTACTCGCTCCCATGCTGTCGCACAGGAGCGAGTATCGTGGGGCGACTAGAGGATATTTCTCTCCTTGCTGCCCCTCTCCTTTCACTTAACACAGCAGTCATTCAGTACTGATCAGCTCCTGTTTACACTGAATGATCATCATTTAGGATTTTACAGCCTAAACGATGTACAATGATCTGAAGGATGATCGTTCAGTGTAAACAACAGCCGTTCAGTACTGAACGGCTGCTGTGTTAAAGGGGTTGTCTCGCGGCAGCAAGTGGGGTTATACACTTCTGTATGGCCATATTAATGCACTTTGTAATATACATCGTGCATTAATTATGAGCCATACAGAAGTTATTCACTTACCTGCTCCGTTGCTAGCGTCCTCGTCTCCATGGATCCGTCTAAAATCGCTGGCAGCTTGCTTTTTTAGACGCGCTTGCGCTGTCCGTTCTTTTCCTTTCAGCACGAGCCGCTTCAGTGTGCTCCCCGCTACAGCTCTTCTGCGCATGCGCAGACGAGCTGTCACTGCTCGGGAGCGCGCTGGAGCGGCCATTCTGTACCATCCTCTGTTAGAGGAAGGTGCAGAGCCACCCAGCTGTCCCGCCGTCCAGCTGTCCCGCCGTCCTGGTAAGTGATGGGCCGGGGGGGCTGCCGCTGCGCCGGGGGCGGGCTGCGCCGGGGGGGGCTGCCGCTGCGCCGGGGGGGCTGTCGCTGCGATGGGGGGGCTGCTGCTGCGCCGGGGGGGCTGTCGCTGCGATGGAGGGGGCTGCCGCTGCGATGGGGGGGCTGTCGCTGTGCCGGGGGGGGGCTGCCGCTGTGCCGGGGGGGGGGCTGTCGCTGTGCCGGGGGGGGGGGCTGCCGCTGTGATGGGGGGGGCTGTCGCTGCGATGGGGGGGGCTGTCACTGTGATGGGGGAGGGGCTGTCGCTGCGATGGGGGGGGCTGTCGCTGTGCCGGGGGGGGGGCTGCGCCGGTTACCTGCTGCCTGGCGGTGGGTGACTGGTCGGCCGTGTTCACTCCAGGGCGTCTGGTTGTCAGGGAGACACAGCTGGTAGCGTCTCGGGAGCACGCACGTCGGGCTACAGCAAGCGACGGGAAAAGAGCCGGCGGCCATCTTGGGAAAATTTTTATAAGTTGCTGAAACGCTGGAACTGTAAGTAGAAACCAGCTAGAAAAGTCATTTACAGGGGGGCTTAGTAATGTATGCTTAATTTGGGGGACTGGGCAAAAAAAAAAATCCACTCCTGCCTCGAGACATCTCCTTTAAGTGAATGGAGAGGGATGGGGAAGATCGAGAAGTGAAATCTCCTCCAGCCACCCTGCTGCAAGCCAACAATACTCGCTCCTGTGCAACAGCACGGGAGCGAGTATATGCAGGGACGAGTGTCGGGCATCGTTTGCCCAACAGTCATCTCATATAAATGGGGCTTAAGAGACTGAAGACAGCATTTAGACAGGGTACAGACCAGAATTCAGATAAGAATCAGGCGAGACTCAGACAAGCATGAAACTGAGTTGAGACTAGATTCGAATTCAGACAAGACTTAGTTCAACCAAGACTTATTTCAAACTAGATTCAGAAAACAGATATTACATAAGTTGAAATACAGACAAGACTCATTTTGGACCAGATTCAGGTGACAGACATTACATCTATTGGAATATAGACAAGGCACAGTTCAAATAAAACTCTCAAACAAGACTCGGGTATCAAACATTACGTCTGACGGGATACAGGCCAACTTCAAATATGAAACAAACATGGAGAAAAACACAGACAAACCAAGATCTGACCAAAATTCATGATCAAACCAAACTGAAGTCAAGAGACACACCAACGTCATCTGAAAGGAGGGACAAGAATATATATGTACAGAGAAATGATGATTGGCTGGACAGGCCACCTCATAGCCAGCCAAATGGATCAACACTTGCAAAGTTGACCTCTTGCCTGTAACTAGCACCATAATAACCAAGAGAATATGCTGATACACTGTGGCAGTTCCATACTGTACAAAAGATACAAGAAAATGACATGGGAGCTGGGACAATATTGTATGGACTGACACCATGAAAAATCTAAACAAACATGTTCCATGTTCTATTGTATATTATGTTTTACATGAGAGCAGTGTATTAAATATTACTGTATTGCAGTCATGTTCATATTAAGGATTATTACAGAATAAGAGCAAGAAAGATACCCTAGGAAAAGTCAATTTATTTTCCACACTCGACTTCTAGGAGAAGCTCAAAGCGGAGTTTGCCAAGTTATACATCAATTGAAAATAAGTCAAACCATGGCTTTAAATGGCTACATTTTTATTACTGAAGGGTCTTAAAAACTAATTAATAAAGTGAGATATAATATAGAGTATGAGAAACCCAGCGCTGTATATCAAAATAAAGAAAAGCATTTCAGACAATTTGTGGCAGGAAAGGCTATTGAAGCTGAGAACAGAATAATCTATTATTTTTTAAGTGCAGAAAATGTATTTCTATTATTTCTATTCAGTTTTTTCATGCATGACTTTATTTGAATTTCCAGAGCAAATTGTGGAATAAAAATTTCTGCATATTTTATTCAATATAGTAGTTGAGTTAAATATTTTACTGAAAAATATAAAGAGTTTCAAATAAAATAAAAGGTGGCTATGGATTACCTAATTGATAAATATTATGTTTGTCACAGTGATGCAAAATACGATAGGGCTATATTAACAATGGCAAATGAATAAAAGTAAGCTGGAATCAGGTATATTAAAGAGAAATTTATGTTTTATTTCCTTATAGAGTTAAAGTCATTTTTCCTTATGGTTGTGGTAACTATTTTCTAAAAAGAGACAAAAAGAAGTGCAACCATAATTGTGAGCTTTTAGCTTCACAGAAAGTGATAAACGGTCATTTTTAGTTGATATGATAGACTGAGGATAGGGTCTCCCATAGTGGCTGCTGTGTGACCACCATGTATCTGTGATGCAGCCAAGAGCCCCATCACCAGGCAAGTCTGCATAGCTTACAAATGAATTAAATATAAACTGGCTGTTGATTGTTAACGGTTTATTTTAAACTGTGTGGCCATTAACAATCAACAACTAGTAAACACTTTGAGGGGTTGTACAAGAATCCACGTTTATCATCTACCCACCCATTGTAAGAGAAATAAAATGGAGAAAGATCATTTTCTTTAAGGCTGGTTTCACACGAGCGATAAAATCTCGCACAAATATCAACCCCATCAGGGGCGTAACTAAAGGCTCAGGGGCCCTGATGCAAAAGGTGAGCAGGGCCCCCCCCCCCCTCTATCTATATCTGTACCTGTACCCATTCCTAAACCATGCTGCACAGAGACATAACTTAAAGCTTCTGGGCCCCAATGCAAAACCTGTAACAGGGCCCCCAACTATAATGCTTTATTCATAGTACTGGGCTCCCTATATGGAGAAGAGAGGCCTTATGGGCCCCCCTAAGGCTCCTGGGCTCGGGTGCAACCGCATCCCCTGCACCCTCTATAGTTATGCCCCTGAACCCCATTCATTTGAATGGGTTCATACACATGAGCAATGTTTTCCCGCAAGTCACCGCAATGCGATGCGAGAAACACATTGTAGCATGTTCTATCTTCCTGTGATATCGCCCAATGTTTTTAATAGGGCTGGCGCCAGCAGTGCTGGCCCCATTGACAGCAATGGGAGAACTCTGCAATCCTCTGTAACAGCAGTGGCAGGGTATTCCTTCACCCGCGCAGAAAATCCCTTCAGACTGTGGCAGCTGTGGCAGAGAAGAACGATGTTAGCCCATTGAATTCAATGGAGCCCGCAATACAGCCGGCTCCATTGAAAGCAATGGGCTGCCGGCGAGCGCGGGATGAATTTTCGGGAAGGGCTTAAAAATATAAGCCCTTACCTGAAAATCATCCTAAAATGTGTAAAAATAAAAAAAAAATGTATACTCACCTTTCTGCTGCAGCCGGAGTACAGCCGCGTCTGGCCGGCAGTTCTCCTGAACTGCTTTCTGTAGTATTCAGCAGGTGGGGATTTAAAATCCCCGCCTGCTGAATGAGCTGCGTCTGAATGACAGCTGAGAGCTGCCCCTGATTGGTCCCTGCGCTGAGCCAATCAGAGGCAGCACTCACTCACCCATTCATGAATTCATGAATGGGTGAGTGAGAGCTGCCTCTGATTGGTGAGGCTGTGACCAATCAGAGGCAGCTCATTCAGCAGGCGGGGATTTCAAATCCCCGGCTGCTGAATACTACTCACAGCAGTTCAGGAGAACTGCCAGCCGGCCACGGCTGAACTCCGTCTGCCGGGACAAGGTGAGTATATATTTTTTTTTACTTTTTATACATTTCTGGATGAATTTCAGGGAAGGGCTTATATTTTTAAGCCCTTCCCGAAAATTCATCCCGCGCTCGCCGGCAGCCCATTGCTTTCAATGGAGCTGGCTGTATTGCTGACTCCATTGAATTCAATGGTCAGTGCTCGTTTAATCGAGATGAGTACCGCGTGGTGCGCGTCTCGAGTAACGAGTATCTCGAGCACCCTAATACTCGAACGAGCATCAAGCTCGGATGAGTATGCTCGCTCATCTCTAGTTCTCACCCTCCTTCACTTCCTGTTTTCCATCTTGTTATCCCTTTTACTAGAACTAAGTATCACTTGACAAAGGCAGAGGACAGCAAATTAAAGAAGGAAGTCCTCTAGTGGCCAGCACTTTAGAAAGTTTTTTTCAACAGAAAAATGTAATTTTAAAATCCTTTGCATTTTTGCTGGTTATCACAATGGCCTTCACATTAACACAATATTTGTGAAAAGTCAGTGACCATTTAAAGTGATTTTTTTCCTTTTAAGTTTGTAACTTTATAGGGCCAAAATCATGTGCTGATTAATTTATTATATATTTATATTGGCTAACTTATTTTTTTTACATTGAGCTCAAAAACTCCCTGTAAAGCATAGCTGCCTGCAGTCAGCACTAGGAAGAGCTTACTTTGCACTCTTTTATTATTGATTTAAAGTGTTATTTGGGTTCTTAATATTGATGGCCTATCCTCTTGGTAGGCCATCAATATTTGATTGCTGGGGTTCTGACTCTTTGTAGCCTGCTGATCAGCTGACTGAGGGGCCACGGGGCAAGCATAAACACTGTGGCCCCTTTATTCTTTACATCTGGACAGTGAGCTACTGTTACTCAAAATGCTGTACTTTTAGTAGCAACCATTCTGACCATTGCATTCACTTCAATGGCCCAGCAATGCAATACTCAGAATGTCTGCTACTAAAAATGTGGCACTCTGACTAACCCCTGCCTACCAGACAGATGTAGACATTAAAGAGTATGCAATACTTGTACAAGCAGCATGGTTCATTTATTCAGCTGATCAGTGTGAGTCCCATGAGTGGAAACCCCACTGAAAAGATATTGAGTAGAGATGAGCGAACGTACTCGGTAAGGGCGATTTCGCAATCGAGCACCGCGATTTTCGAGTACTTCACTACTCGGGTGAAAAGTACTCGGGTGCGCTGTGGGGCGGGGGGGTTGCAGAGGGGAGTGGGGGGTAGCAGCGGGGAACAGGGGGGAGCCCTCTCTCTCTCCCTCTCCCCCGACTCCCCGCTGCAACCCCCCGCTCACCCACAGCGCACCCGAGTACTTTTCACCCGAGTAGTGAAGTACTCGAAAATCGCGGTGCTCGATTGCGAAATCGCCCTTACTGAGTACGTTCGCTCATCTCTAATATTGAGTTTATCCCTTTAAAGTGTTCAGATGACTTTTCAGAATAAGATTCCACTTGTATGTACATGAAGAATAACACTCTTTCTGGCTATTATATGACTTATATCCTGTATTTTCCCCATTATTTCCTATGCAGCCTATATCTGATTCTCCATCTTCTGGGGGCTGTTGATTGTGTTATGTGTACTGTGTCCTATAGACTATACACAGAGAAGCACAGAGATGCTGCTTTCTAACTTTCTATTGCGCACACAGACATAATCTTATTATGTAGGAGTGTATAGCAAGATGTTTTCACGTACATATGTATAAACAGCAGAAGACATCTTACCATTACCTTCTGCAGCATACACATGTGCATGTCAGTGTTTTTGACTTCACCTCTTCCCCCTCCTCCCCCTCCACTCTGTTCTCTGCATGCAGTTCAATGAACATGATCAGTCATCTCCCTACACTGCTGTCCTAGGGTCCGATGTCAATCATGTGACAGCAGATAGTGGACAGCAAGGTAGGGGGAAGGAAGACAGCACTTTAGAGTGATTTTTAGCACACAATTGTTATTTTAGGCAAATAAAGTAAATAGCAGTTTTGCTAATTCACACTGGCCATTATATAAGCACAAGTAGTTTGAAAAGTTAGTGTCCATTTAATTGTTACTTACCACATAACTCGTTATCTAAATAGTGAACTTAGAGCTTTGAATTGGGAAAAATCAGAGCTTCTATTGTTATAAAAATATGTAATAAAATTAACAGTCCAGGAACACTAAAAGCAAAGCACAGCACATGAACAAACTCCAGCCATGCAAGGGATAATGAGACACCAACTCACAAATTTAAGCATGTGCAAAGAAGATCATAGCATCACAGATGGGGTCCATAAAGGTATTGGTGCTTTATGTTTCATTCCAGATAAACAAAGTGCAACATTTTAGCAATATTGTCTATCTCAACCATAATGACACAAAAGTGATAAATACTTACACCTACCATGATATGGAAATGAGAGTCATTGAAAAGGGACTCTCCTTCTGTCCCATTAATTACATTGACTGGTTGTAACTGCATATTGACTTAGATTTTTTTTTAGATGATTAAGATCTGTTTGGTGATAGACAGACATAGGTAACCGTGAGTACTACTGATGTCACACATAGAACTATTCTGTTAGAGTACTTACCAACCTTTGGTAAATAATCATGGCATAGAATCATACATCAAGGTAGTGACCGAACAAATTGATGAATTGAGAAATATGGGTAATAGATATCCAGTGTGGTATAATATGTCTAATGGTGAACATCTTTATCATCCTCTATGAATTAGAGCATAATATTGATATTACAATCAAACCAGCAGATAAAGAGGGGGCCATCATTGGGATGAACACTCCCTAATATCTAACTGAAGTCTATAGGCAATTAACAGAATCGCAGGTATATCAGAAGATTGACCATGACACAAAACATCAGATCCATAACCTATTCCAAGAGGTAATTCATGAAGCCTTGAGTAATGACATTATTGATGAGAACCTTGCAAGGTCTTTGGTCAATATTTTATTGCTCCCATAAATACATAAAAATCTTAGGGAACCTCCAGGCAGACCTACTATGTCTGGGGGAGACTCTATTTTAGTCTGACAGACAAGGTCTTCAGAGAATTTGCTGTCAATACAAAGTCATACATGAATGGGAAAATTGATTTTATTTTGAGATTTATGACCTTGAAATGTTCAGGTGGCTCAATCTTGGTATTTTTTTAATATTCTCTACACATCAATTAAATTGAATATTGTAGGGGATTACAGGCTATCACATCGAAACTACTTGGTTTAACAATTGTTCTAAATTGTGTGACATTGATTATTAGGGGCCTCATGTGGTGCAGAGTGTTAAGGCAGCAGAATGCTGTCCTAAGCTCTTGCTCATGACCTGAAGGTTGTAAATTCAATCCCGTATGGTTCAGGTAGCCATCTCAAGGTTGACTCAGCCTTCCATCCTTCCAAGGTCGGTAAAATGAGTACCAACTTGCTGGGGGGTAATAAATTACCCGAAAACGCTGTGGAATAAATTGGTGCTATACAAATAACAAGTCTCCAACAAGTCCCTTCTTAGATTATTTAGAGATGTAATAATTTTAGGTTTGGAAAAACATTTTATGTTGAAAAATTGGGCATTACGATGGGTTCCAACATGGCACCAGCTTATGTCAATATTTATATGGCTGAGTTTGAAGACTAGTATGCACAGTGGTGCCTTGTGTTAAGAGTTTAATTAATTCTGTTATGGAGCTGTTAACCCAAAATACTCTTAAGTCAAATCAATTTTCCCCATTGAAATAAATGTAAAAGCCATTAATCAATTCTGGATTGTGAAGCTCTCCCACTGATTTCAATGGGAATGGCGTTGCCCCATTGAAAGCAATAGGACGCCGGCACTCCCACAGTGATTTTCGGGTAAGGGCTTTAAATATAAGCCCTACCCTGAAAATCATCCCTAGCTGTAGTAAAAGAATATATATACTCACCTGTCTGCCGGAGCTCAGGCGCGTCTAGGTGCCGCTTGTTCTCCCTGCACTGCTCTGAAGCTTTTCAGCGGGCGGGGATTAAAAATGCAGGGAGAACAAGCAGCAACTAGACACATCTGAGCCCAGGCAGCAGCAGACAGCTGAGTATATATTTTTTACTACAGCTAGGGATGATTTTCAAGGAAGGGATTATATTTAAAGCCCTTCCCAGAAAAACACTGCAGGGGTTGCCGGCAGGCCATTGCTTTCAATAGGGCCGCCGGCAGCAGCGGCGGCCCCATTGAGAGCAAAGCTTGTAACCCAAGCTTTTGCTCTTAAATTGAAGCAAAAATATGAGAGAGAGCCTGCTCTCAAGTCAAAAAGCTTGTAAGCTGAGGCACTCTTATCCCAAGGTATCACTGTATATGCATCTCATTTTTCTCAATATATACTAGCATGGATGAGGTTCATAGATGACAACTTTGTGATTTGAATGGGGAATGTTTCAACTTGCTTTTGTTTGATTGCTTCAATCTGAGGTCCATAGTGAGATCCCTCCCCTGAAGTCAGATGCTATAGCTTAAGAGAATTATATCTGACCAAGAATGAACACATGAAATATTGAAGAAATTGTGTGACAAATTCAAGGAATGTGGTTATCCGAAAGACCTTTTATGTAAACACAGGAAGAGATTAAGTAGAGTTGAAAAAGAGTTAAGGCTCATTTACACACAAAGACAATATTTCAAATGATTGAAAGACTGACAGTTCTAGTGATCATTTTGCATAAAGTACTAATGGGCACTAATGCCCATAAGCACTTTATCCGCTTCATTTGCATGTAAATGAGCCTCCAGCAGCTGTTTGCAAATCCCCCTTGGCACTCAGCTGCATTGTTTTCACATGGGCTGCCTCGGGCTGTCAGCTGAATACAATGTAATCAGCTGTTCCCATGGAGAACACAGCATGCAGTCCCTGTTATCTCTCTCTGGCTGAATGATGGATTTTATGCTCACCTAAGCGCAAGAGTGAAAGATGGAAGAATTTACATGCAACGATTATAGCTCAAAAGCCATCATTTGAACAAATTTTGAGCAAGAATCGTTGCGTGTAAATGGGGCTTTACTGATACAATCAAGGCAAAGACTCAAAAATAAATGCATTCCTTTTGTTACTACATATAGTACGATGAGTAGCAAGATCACAAGGATCCTCATGGCTAATTAGGAACTTATTAGTGAAAGTACTAATTCACTAATTCATAGCTTACAGGAAAGGGAAGAATCTTGAGGATGTGAAGTGAGGAGATAGAATAGGAGTAATGGTCAGATGTTTCTTTTCCAACCAAAGAAAGGTAACTTTCCATGTCTAGCGTTTAGCCACTGCAACAGTATGATGAGAGATGATGATGTGTTTTTTTTATCCACATAAAGGTATTAAGTATCAGATTAGGGATCAATAAATTTACAGGTCGGACTTTGTTGTCTACCTCCTAAAGCGCCCTCATAAGCTCTGTTATGTGGGGGAGACAACAAATGAATGTTAGATATGACTAAATGGACATAAGTCTTCTATCAGAACTACTGAACTAGATCTTCCTATTCCTAAACATTTATATGCTGATATGAGGCATAATGTCAGTTAGGTACATTTCAGGTTTATACACCCAGTACCTCCCCTACAGTCTGGGGGTGATAGGGAAGAATCACTGAAGCAAAGGGAACTGAAATAGATATTTGAGTTAGGAACATTATATCCAAGGGATCTCAATGTTCATTTTAATCTGAAACCAATTATTTTTTAAATTTTTTTTTAGGTATCTTTTGAAGTGGTTTTCCTTTTTTCCCCTTTGTTTTCTCTCTCGTTTTTCATGTTCCTGTTTTTAATTGCACACATGTGATTTGATTGGATGTTTCTTATTTCTTCAGGTTGCACATAAAAATGCCCATAGAGAGCACTCCAGAGTGTGTGCTATTCGATTTTGGTTTTCTTTATGAATGCTATGAGTCGCTGACTGTGTGGCTCTTTGCGTCTGCACCATGAAGTTAATAATAAATAGGAGAGTGTTACTGCCGTCTGTACGTGCAAATAAAAGTGGCATGTGTTAATCTATTGGGCGATTCACCATCTCCAAAATGATATTAAGCAAATTTGGGATTTACATGGTCATTGAAGTGGATCGCTGCTGCTTGCTATATATTTACACAGTAACATAGTAACATAGTATGTAAGGCCGAATGAAGACAATGTCCATCTAGTCCAGCCTGTCTATCCTCCTGTGTTGATCCAGAGGAAGGCAAAAAACCCCAAGAGGCAGGAGCCAATTAGCCCTTTTGGGGGAAAAAATCCTTTGCGACTCCCTAATGGCAATCAGACTAATCCCTGGATCAACCCCTAATAGTTCCTACCTGCCTGTATACCTGGATTAACAATTAACCTAAGATTTATAACCTATAATATCCTTCCGCTCTAGAAAGACATCAAGTCCCCTTTTAAACTCCTCTATGGATTTTGCCATCACCACCTCCTCAGGCAGAAAGTTCCACAGTCTAACTGCTCTTACAGTAAAGAACCCTTTTCTATGTTGGTGATGAAACCTGCTTTCTTCTAGACGTAGCGGATGCCCTCTTGTTACAGTCTCAGTTTTGCGTATAAACAGATCATGGGAGAGATCCTTGTATTGTCCCCTCATGTATTTATACATAGTTATTTGATCACCCCTCAGCTGTCCTTTTTCGGAAGTAAGTAATCCCAGTTCGAATAGCCTCTCTGGGTATTCCAGTCCTCTCATTCTATGTATTAGTTTAGTTGCCCTTCTTTGAACCCCCCCCCCCCTCCCAGCACTGTAACATCTGTTCTGAGCACCAGTGTCCGGAACTGTACGCAGTATTCCATGTGAGGCCTGACAAGTGCCTTATAGGGTGGGAGGATAATATTCTTGCCCCTCACCCCTATACCTCTTTTAATGCATCCCAAGACTGTATTAGCTTTTGCAGCAGCTGACTAGCATTGATTACTCCTGCTTAGTCTACAATCCACTAGTACCCGCAGGTCTTTTTCCATATCACTTTTTCCTAGCAGTACCCCATTTAGTGTATATTGGTGACATCCGTTTCTCCTGCCCATGTGCATAGTCTTACATTTTTCAACATGGAACTTCATTTGCCATTTTTCTGCCCAAGCCCCCAGCTTATCTAGGTCCATTTGTAGCCGTATCTTGTCCTCTGTTGCATTGATTATATTGTATAATTTTGTGTCATCTGCAAATATTGATATTTTACTGTGCAGTCCCTCTATCAGGTCGTTGACAAATATATTTAACAGAATGGGGCCTAATACTGAACCCTGTGGCACCCCGCTAGCGACGATAGCCCAATTAGAGTATGAACCATTTATTACCACCCTCTGCTTTCTTTCTCTCAGCCAATTCTTTACTCAGATACACATGTTTTCACCCAATCCGAGCTGTCTCATTTTATATAGCAGCCTATTATGCAGCACGGTGTCTAATGCTTTATAGAAGTCCAGATATACGAGATCAATAGAATCTCCCAGGTCCAGCCTAGAGCTTACTTCATCGTAGAAGCTGATCAGATTGGTCTGACAAGATCGATCCTTCATGAACCCATGCTGGTGAGGAGTTATTCCATTGTTCTCCTTGAGGTATTCTTTGATGGCATCTCTGAGAAACCCCTCGAATATTTTTCCAGTTACTGAAGTGAGACTTACCGGCCTGTAGTTACCAGGCTCCCTTTTGGACCCCTTTTTGTAAATTGGAACCACGTTGGCAATGCGCCAATCCAATGGTACAACCCCGGTCTTGATAGTATCACAAATATTAGGTATAGCGGCCTAGCTATCACATCACTTAGTTCCCTTAGTACCTTTGGGTGTATTCCATCTGGGCCTGGGGATTTATCGATTTTAATCTTCTTTAACTGGTTCCGCACCTCCTCCTGCGTTAGGTATGAGATATTTTGTGTAGGGTTCATTTTATTCCCCTGCATCTCATGTGGCATTTCCTTTTCGTTTGTGAATATGCTTGAAAAGAAACTATTTAATAGGTTTGCCTTCCCTCCATCATCTTCAATGATTTCTCCTGCATTATTTGTTAAAGGGCCAGTGCTCTCGGTGCAAATCCTTTTGCTGTTAATATAGTTAAAAAATAGTTTTGAGTTGTTTCTGCTCTCTTTGGCGATCAGTCTTTCCGCCTCCTCCTTAGCAGTTTTGATCTTATCTTTGCATATTTTGTTTTTTCCCTGTACAATGTTAGCGCTTCTTCGCTGTCTTCTTGCTTTAGTAGTTTGAACTCTTTCTTTTTTTCATTTATTGCCTCTCTTACCGTCTTGTCGAGCAGCATTGGTTTCCTTTTACTTGAAGTTCTAATATTTTTGAAGGGAATGAACGGCTCACATGAGGTGATTAGGATCCTTTTGAACTTTTCCCATTTGTCCTCTGTACTGATAATTTTGAGGATGTTGTCCCAATTAATGTTGCCAATAGATAGCAGTTCTAAGCTGATCAAATTTTGCTTTACTAAAGTTTAGTTTGTTTGTCGCTCCCTGATAAGGCTTCTTATTGAATGACAGCTGGAAGTTGATTATATTGTGGTCACTGTTCCCCAAATGCCCCTCAACCTGTACCCCCTTTATTTGTTAGTTAGTACTAAGTCCAGAATGGCCCTCGCTCTCGTTGGTTCCCGCACAACTTGGATAAGGTAGTTATCTTTAATTGATCTCAACAACTTATCACCCTTGTGAGATTTGCAGGTTTCGTTTTCCCATATTATATCTGGATAATTAAAGTCCCCCATGATAATTACTTTGTTGCGGTTTGACACCTCTTCTATCTGCCTTAGTAGTATGGTTTCTGTTTCTTCTGTTGCTTTTGGTGGCCTATAGAAAACCCCTATCAGGATTTTGTTAGTTTTTTTATCCCTGTATTTCACCGTCCTGCAGTGGGTGTGAAGGGGGTGTGAGTCAGACCTGCCCCCTGATTGGCTCAGCGCTGAGCCAATCAGAGGCATGCCTCACTCACACCCATTCATGAATTCATGAATGGATGTGAGTCAGACCTGCCCCTGATTGGCTCAGCGCTGAGAGGCAGCAGTCACTCACCCATTCATGAATTCATGAATGGGTGTGTGAGTGTTTTCAGCCTCTGATTGGTCAGGGCTGTGACCAATCAGAGGCAGATCATTCAGCAGGCGGGGATTTTAAAGCCCCGCCGGCTGAATAGTGCCAAGAAGCAGTTCAGGAGAACTGACAGCGGCCACGGCTGGACTCCGGCTGCAGCGGAAAGGTGAGTATACAATTTTTTTTTTATTTTAACACATTTTAGGATGAATTGCAGGGAAGGGCTTATATATTTAACCCCTTCCCGACAATTCACCCCGCGCACGCCGGCAGCCCATTGCTTTCAATGGAGCGGCTGTATTGAATTCAATGGGCAAACATCGTTCTTCTCTGCCACAGCTGTTACAGCTGTGGCAGAGAAGAATGATTTGTCTTCTATATGTTCTCAATGGGGTCGGCGCTGCTGCCGCCGGCCCCATTGAGCGCATATACAGATGAGAACAGGAATCGCAGATCGCAGATAGGTGCGATCTGCGATTTTTTGTTCTATAATTTATCGGACGAGCGCATAAAAAGCGCTTATGTGTCCGATACCATTGCAAAGCAATGGTTTTAAAAAATCCCCGGACGCATGCGCAAATCGCGGCTAAAAATGCACGTCTGACTAAGGCCTCAGGAGTGCATATACCTGCATCCTCTCACCATGCAGGCAGCAGACTACCAGATGAGTGGCTGTCTCATCGGTGTCCCTCACAGGTGCAATTAGCTCCCTCATTTGGTAGTCTGCTGCCTGCATGGTGAGAGGATGCAGCTATATGCACTCCTTAATCAGTAAGTATATGGCCATTTTCTGTGATTGTTTTTATATTTCCCTTTCTGTGATATAAAAATGGGACAAGGTCTTATTTTCGGGGGATGTCTTATAATACTTACATAGCAAGCACTGTCCGGGTCCCTCCCGCTGACCTCCACAGTTCCGGGCAGGCTTGCTTGCAGTTCTCAGCACTGACAGAACATTG
Organism: Eleutherodactylus coqui; assembly: GCF_035609145.1. Lineage (NCBI taxonomy): Eukaryota > Metazoa > Chordata > Amphibia > Anura > Eleutherodactylidae > Eleutherodactylus > Eleutherodactylus coqui. The sequence goes on from NC_089839.1 coordinate 71,003,376, forward strand.
TGAGCTGGTAGCAGGATTTGTAAATCTAGCCTCCAGCAAGCGATTTTTCTGATTGGTTCTTGTGTGCTGCGGCTCAGCCAATCAGAGCTGTGTTTGTTTGATTGAGTACTGGCTCTGATTGGCTGAGCCGTGGTACTCAAGAACCAATCAGAGCAATCGCTTGCTGGAGGCGGAGTTTACAAACCCTGTTACCAGCTAGTGATACTCTATTGGTGCTGAGAACTGCAAGCCCGCCTGCCCGGAACTGCGGAGACCAGAGGGAGGGACACGGAAGGGCACCTGCTAGGTAAGTATTGCTCCTTTTTTACGTAGTGTAGCTAGGACTTATTTTCCAGGTAGGGCTTATAATTCCAGCCCCTCTCTGAAAATCAGGGTAGGACTTATTTTAGGGGTAGATCTTACTGTCTGGGAAGCACAGTAGTAATAAAAACAACAACAGCAATGACAGCAACAACAATAATATTTATACTCATTAATAATAACTACAGCTGCATAAGCAGTAGTAGTAATAATACTAGTTTCTAGTAATAATTGAGTTTCATGGCCAGGCATATTGTGGGCATAATCAAAATATGTAGTATTAATTTTCACTTCTTGGATAATTTGTATCACTAGTTTTACTAATCATTATAATTGATGTCAGAATGTGCACATGTTGTACATGCCTTATTTAAAATGATAGCTCCATAGAAAAGCTGTTTACCTCCTGTCATAAAGTTTATTATAAATCATTTAAATGATGCACACAAGAAACAAAACAAAGAATCCTGATTATGTAGAGACAGCGACAAAAAATAGTTTTATTAAGAATTTTCTTTTGTGCAAGCAAAGTGAATTGCAGAAAATGACTATGTTTTATCATGTTGGACTGGTAGGCACAGGTGAAATCTTGATCAGGTGTGCATGTATAATAACTTCCAAAAATAATCACTGTTTTGAATAATTTCCACCCAAATCTTGCAGAATCAACATATTCCTTATAAGTATCTCATAAATCTTTACCATGGTTGTGAATCCAAATTTGAAGCTAGAAGCTTAACGGCTTGAAGAATTTATTCATCTGAATGCATTATTGGTTGTAGAATTTATACAAAGCAAAACAGATTGTAAGCATCCATTAACCTCTTCCCAGAGGGGAAATCTTTAGTTTCTCTTGGGACCTTTTCTTATACAGCAAGATATTTAGGATGATGTCATGAACCCATAATGTTTTGTACACTCTATTAGCTTGTGTATGCACTCTTTTTAACATATCTATTTTTAACTTTTAGACAACCCAGCAGAATTTTGAATAAAAAATGGCACATATATGTATTTTTTGTCTGTTTTATTGTATCAAGTTTATGTATATGGGAACATATTTACTTACTATACACAGCATCCTAGACAATGGAGAGCAGTTGTTTTATCTATATATGTATAGATCTCTCTCTCTCTCTCTCTCTCTCTCTCTCTCTCTCTCTCTCTCTCTCTCTCTCTATATATATATATATATATATATATATATCCACTGCTCTCCATTGTCTAGGACTAAATATTATAGACAGTATATGTCTGTGTGGTTCTATTACCATTGTGCAATATAAACTGTAGCCATAATAGTTAATAATGTCAAGTGACCAAAGGTATAAAGGATATATTATCCTGAAGACCTTGTCTAGTTTAGACAATCTATTTTCCAGAAACTTAATGCATTATTGGTTCCACCTCTATATGGTAGAACAAAAAGAACTCCCCCCCCCCCCCCCCCCTCTGCCTTCGGGTCTGGCTTTCGTAGGATGTCCAATGACTCACTGCAGGGGGAAATATATGTATAGATAGGACATAACAAATGATTGACAGGAGGTAAGATGAGGCAGACCTGTTACTTAGGGAATACAATTTTCCATCCCTAAACCCCTCACCCAATTGTTTTTCACACTTTGTGGATCTCCTATATATATTGCACTCACTTCCATGCAGTGCAGCCCCTGTCTAGTGCTTATCAGACACTGTCTTGAAGTTACTTTCACTTTCACTATGTTCTGTGCTTGCAATTCCGTGATGCATTAGCATAACATTACATGAGTAGCCACAGTCTGGACTATCTATGCTTGCTGGGAGGACAGTTTAAATGTCATTAACCTCTACATTCACCTGAGTAAGCTAAAACTATCATTTTCTTCATTATAATTGTGTGACAAGAGTCTCTAATCATCAGTAGTAAAGCAATTGGCATTAACAACCCATGAGAGCAGCATATGTGGTACATTCCATGTCATTTCATCACAAAGGAAGTGACAGAGCTGTGGTGACCCCTTGAGAGAACAGAAAGGCAAGTAAATTCCAGGGATTACCATGAGATCATATGAGCCAACTGAAGAGAATTTTTAGGGTAAAAGAGGAATAAAAGAGGGGGAAGGGAGTGAAGCTAGTTACATAATGCATGAAAACATGAAAAAAAAATCTGACAAGTGTCTCTTTAAAAAGAAAGCGATCCGAGGTGCATGGTGCGTGCCTTCCAGCTCACATAGGAGTCTATGGAAAGCACACAGCAAAGATAGGTCAGGTTCTATCTTTGCGCGCACCACAGAGTTTAGAAGCAACCTGCAGTTGCATGTCCTATCTCTGTTAGGTGTGTGAATTTAGAGCATCTAACATTCTTTCATGTGAACACTTCTATAAGAATCCATCGGTTCCTATAGAAGCGCACCCTGTGCGCGCCTCTAATCCGCTCGCCAGCGCTCATCTGAATGAGGCCTTAAAGTGATTGTCCCACATAATAATATGATACACTATGCTGACAAAAGCATTAGGACACCCACCAACAAGGTTGCCAACTTTCCAGAAATTCCTAGACGGTCTGTAAAAAAGGGCACTTTTTCCAGTGTCGATGAAAAATTTTAGGTGTGTACGTGAATTTTTTTAGTCTGCTAGTAGCTAGGAGCAGGGTATTAAGACTGTAATTATGATCAGTTGACAGCTCAAAGTAAATGTTGTAATGGGTTTATATCAGTATCTGACCTATAGACATGTATGACTTATAATCTTTAACATTCAGTATGGTTTTCCAATGTGTCTGTAGAAAAATGAAAAATTAAGTTTAACAATCCTGTGCCATCAGGTGAAGGGATATGCAAATCAAATGTGTGAGCATTAAGTATAAAAAAGAGTATCACATAGACATATCGCAGTACAAAAAACATCAGAATGCCACAAGGTGTAGAGCTGACAGACTTCCAATCGGTTATAGTACTGAGATGTTACCTAAGCAATCAATCAGTAAGGGACATTGAAGCTTTCTTGGACTTCCAAAGTTCAAGCGTATGTGTGTACAATGCAGCTATATTCGGGAAGACACTGTATGATCTAGGAAGACATAATGTTATTGTTCCCAGTAAGAGAAACCATGTAATCTTGTAGATATGATACCTTTTAATGGCTAACAAAAATACATGATGTTAGTGGAAGCTGGGAGGGCATCACACACATCATCTTCCGAAACACTCGCTCAGGAGGTCTCACAGGCCATTGGAGCTTCCATTAGCTCCAGAACCATCTGTAGGGAACTGCATGAGAAGGGTTGCCATGCACGAGTTACTGCTCACAAGCCCAACATCATAGCAGTGAATGTACAGAAGTGCTTGCTATGGTGACTGAAGTGTCAACCTTGGACTGTAAATGAGTGTAAGCAAATGAAGTTGACAGCTGAATCACAGTACACCATCTTCCGATCTGATGGCCTACACTTGGGTGTGCCATTTGCCTGAAGAGGGGTTTCTATGAGACTGCATCGTCCCAACCATGAATTTTAGAGCAGGTTCTGTTATGATGTCGGAGTGTTTCTCCTGGAAAGGACTATGGCCATTAGTTACAGTGAAGCCCACCCCAAAAGCAAATAGGTACAGAGACATTCTGGACAATTCTGTGTGATATAGTGACTGTTAGTCTGTCAGCCATTTTGTGTGTGTGTCAGGCCCAGTCATATCATCATCCATGTTGTGCCACTGTTATCCCATCCAGGCCTTGAGTAGTGAGAATGCAGTATCAGTCTAGTTCTCCTCTTCCACTTATTGTTCACTCCTGCCTGTTGATATTTGCATTTAAAAGGCCATTGTCTGACATTCCCCTGGACAAGAGCTGTGCTGTGTGTAAAAAACCCCTGTCCTTTCTTTTCTCCACTTGCTTGTTTGGGGTAGAATTAGCATGAGTGAACCACATTGTATGCCCATGTATTTGTTAATGAAGTCTTAGAAAAATCATCAACCTAGCAGATGACTTCTTACAGACACACTGGAGCTAAAATTCAGATTAGGGAAAAATCTTTTAATAAGAGTTATTCATTGTGTGAAGGTCTTATCCCAATATGAATTATATTTTCAGAATTGGATGGGCCAGCGGAACAAAACACACCTAAAAACATTGGGTTTTGTGGCCCAGAACACCCCAAAGCAGCGTATTCGCGTACCTGGGCATAATTTACGTGTCATGCTGGGTATCGGTGAATAGATAAAATGATGACTGGAAATATGCCACGCAGAGATTCCCAATTGGAGGAGCGTTTGCGGAAATATGGGAAAAATGGGGAATGATGATCTCTCCACAAGGAATGCATGCATAAGACTGTTTCCATTGCTTAAGTGACTCTGCACGGATCAGAACCTTGGACTGAATATCCCAAATCTGGTATCTTTCTTTTATTTTCTTCTTGTTTATTTTGAAAATACTATCTTGTTGTGTATGACTGTATACCCTTATACTCCCGTGTAACAAGCCTTTTGTATATACTTTGTATATATATAGTCTATTTTACACTGCTAGTCTATTTTAGAATAAATCTGCAATTTATTAATCAAGTCTTGTCCATTTTAAAATGGATCATGAGTCCAAAGATTTTGCTCATAATTCATAAGTCTGGGTTCCAGCTTACCTTTAAAAGTTGGTGGTGATAGCATGTGTATGAGTGGCATTGTGGAGTGCTGGAGTGCGTCAGGCCAGACCAGGGGGTGATTTGTGCTTTCAGTCTGCATGTGGCAGGACCCTGTGAAAGCTGGTTACAAATCCACCTGTAGTCTGGCGACTTCACACTTGCAATCTTTCTAGAGTGATCAATATATATATTTATTGTTGTTTGTGTGTTCACTTCATTGTTCTACATATGAGGTGGGTTTCACACTTTTTTGTCTGCATATTCTCACTTTTATGCCTTATTTTATCTTATTTTGTGTATCAATAAAGAGGTGTTTTAATATTTTATATGTCTTGTATTATTGCCCTGCATGTTTGTTCTTAAGATAAGTTTCCCACAATAGTTGTCCGCTCGATAGCTCAAAACTTTTCACATGTTCAGATGGATTGACCGTGTTAGGACATATATAGCAAACTCAGTGATTAGTGCAAAGGTGATATCACTTATGAATTTTATTATCCTGAGGCCTTAGTCAGACGGGCGTTTTTAGCCGCGATTTGCGCATGCGCATGCGTCCGACGATTTTATAAAACCATTGCTTTGCAATGGTATCGGACACATGAGCGCTTTTTATGCGCTCGTCCGATAAATTATAGAACAGAAATCGCAGATCGCACCTATGTGCGATCTGCGATTCCTGTTCTCTTCTCTATATGTGCTCAATGGGGCCGGCGGCAGCAGCGCCGACCCCATTGAGAACAAATAGAATAAAAGTCATTCTTCTCTGCCACAGTTGTAACAGCTGTGGCAGAGAAGAACGATGTTTGCCCATTGAATTCAATGGAGCCGGCAATACAACCGTCTCCATGGAAAGCAATGCGCTGCCGGCGAGCGCTGGATGAATTGTCGGGAAGGGCTTAAATATATAAGCCCTTCCCTGCAATTCATCCTAAAATGTGTTAAAATAAAAAAAAATTGTATACTCACCTTTCCGCTGCAGCCGGAGTTCTGCCGCGGCCGCTGTCAGTTCTCCTGAACTGCTTCTCGGCACTATTCAGCCGGCGAGGCTTTAAAATCCCCGCCTGCTGAATGATCTGCCTCTGATTGGTCACAGCCTGACCAATCAGAGGCAGGTTTCACTCACACACCCATTCATGAATTCAAGAATGGGTGAGTGACTGCTGCCTCTCATTGGCTCAGCGGGAGCTGCCCCTGATTGGTCCCGCTGAGCCAATGAGAGGCAGCAGTCACTCACCCATTCATGAATTCATGAATGGGTGTGTGAGTGAAACCTGCCTCTGATTGGTCAGGCTGTGACCAATCAGAGGCAACTCATTCAGCAGGCGGGGATTTTAAAGCCCCGCCGGCTGAATAGTGCCGAGAAGCAGTTCAGGAGAACTGACAGCGGCCGCGGCAGAACTCTGGCTGCAGCGGAAAGGTGAGTATACAATTTTTTTTTATTTTAACACATTTTAGGATGAATTGCAGGGAAGGGCTTATATATTTAAGCCCTTCCCGACAATTCATCCCGGGCACGCCGGCAGCGCATTGCTTTCAATGGAGACGGTTGTATTGCTGGCTCCATTGAATGCAATGCGCTGGACAGCTCCGGCCCGTTTCTAATTAAACGTGGCTAGGAGCAGATTTTCGGGCATTTTTTCGGCCGATTTTTCGGCGCCAGTCACGCGATTTGCGCATGCGCATCCGTCATGCGATGCGCAAATCGCGTGAAAAAACACCCGTGTGACTAAGGCCTTAAGATGCTACCAAATCAGTAACTGTAGCTTTCCCTTCTATTCTGATTGTGCAACCGATTTTTCCTCCTGTTGTTTTGATTCTTTGTCAAAAAATGTCTGAAAATATTTTTAAAGGAAGTTAGACCCTCAAACTAATTTCAAAACAGGATAATGAAACATATATTCAAAATTTTTTCCTTATTATGTTGTGGAATGAGGTCTAATTACAGAGAAAACAAAGTCAAAGGTGTCTAGTGGGCAGTCCAGATTATGGCAAATGCTCAGACTCTCCTCTATAAATCCAGCCCCAGATTCCTCTTTTGTATTTAGTAGTGACTCTAGCACTGTCTGATGTTACCCTCTCTTGCACTAAAATCAGGAATGGAAAGAATAATTTTTAAATAAAGAGAGGACATGATGTTTAAAGGGGTATTCCCAAAATCAAGTTTTATCACCTATCCACAAGATAAGTGATAAAAGTTTGACTGATGGAGGTCTCACAAACAAGCCTTCCACTGGTCCCAAGAACAGGAGTCCCATGTGTTGAGTGTTGCAGTGAGGAGCAGTTTAGATAAAGTGGTGGTCAAGTATGTGTGCTGCAACTCCATTCATCTTCACCGGGACTGCTGGATATAGCTGAAAGCTTAAACTCGGCTATTTCCATCAGCCCCAGTGAAATTTATGGAACGCCACCATCCATGCTCGAATGCAACTCCATTCAATCTTTTTATTGTGGGGTGTGCAAAGAGACCACAATGAGGAGAGGGGGACACAAATTCCATATTCTTAGGATTGGTGGGAGTTTTACTAGTGAGTTCCCCACCAATCAGACTTCTATCATCTATCTTATGGATAGGTGATGCAAATATATTTAGAGAATAACCCTTTAAGGCAGGTGACAATTGCTATTGTTTTTTAAGTAGAGCAGAATTGACATCACATGCTGTGGTCCAAATTTGGGTGTCATTAGCATAGACATGAAAAAAATCAAAATCGGCTGATAGTATAGACATGAAAAAAAGCCAAATCGGCTGAGAGTTTGTCCTATAGAAAATGCGTATAGAGAAAAAAACAAGGGAATAAATACTAAAGACTAAATATTGAGGCACCCCAACAGCAAAGGGAAAGAGGATACATTAAGCCAGCAAAGTATTTTGGGAGATTCACCTCTAACAATTGCAAAATTGTGAATGCAGTTCTGACCCGTAATACAAGCTATGATTCAGGATCAGTAAATGATAAGTACTGTATTTATGCTAATATACCACATATTATGTCAGTTAATTCTATATGTACACCATGAAAAGCCGTTTAAAGATCCTCATAAATATACACATTAAATATTGTATAGCGGAGATATTCATATGGTGTATCATATTCCTATCTGAAAAGTGTTGCTATTGAACATTTTTTATTATTATTCTAATTAAATACAATGATCTATTCAGTATACTAGTTCTGGTAAAGAGTGGTAACATATTGAGCCTTTCATTAGAAAGTGTAAAGTATTGCTAAACAGCTATTATGTATAGCATTCCCCTAATCATTAATAGCAATAATTTATTCTGACTTTCTAAATTGCTTCATACTCTAATCAACTTTAAAATATTTCCTATTCAGCATTATTTTAAACACTGCAACTATAAATCAAGAACTATCCACCTAGATTCAGTAGGTCTATTAATGGATAGATTATAATTCAAGTCAATTAACTACTAATTGCATTACAAAAATGCTACTTGCTTTCTTACAAAGATGTTTTTTTTATGCTGACTTCTTATAAATGTTTGAATTGTGAAAAAGGTCTGCGGGAGACAATCTGAATTGTTAGGAATAATAGTAAAGAACATACTAGTTGCACAAAGTTTATAAAATTCCTAAAGGCTGTAGAAATGTAGACTTATTTATGCAGAGAGTACAGTTTTATTATGCTTCAAAAAGTTCTTAAAGAAGAATTCTTAGAACGAAAGTGTTATATATATTAGATACAGCCTATAGAGTATAGGTTGCCATAAATAGAGTATACTATGCTATACCATATTTTCCATGATAGTAAATTGCTGGTAATCCAAAAAAAACTATATCCATCCAGTTCAGTTTATTATCCTCTAATATTGATCCAGGGGAAGAAAAAACAGCCCATAAGGTAGAAGCCCCCCAAAATCCTTCCCAACTCCAAATCTGTCAATTAAAATAACTCTCTGGATTAGCAACCCTTCTCTTGTAATCCAGGGACAGTAATACTGTTGCACTCATGAAAGGTGTGCAGGCCCCTTTTCAACTCTTTTAGCTAATTGGCCATCAACACAATCTCAAGCAGAGAGTTTGTTCCATAGTCTCACTGCTCTTACAGTAAACAACCCCCTTCTATGTTGGTGGAGAAACCTTCTTTCCTCTAGATGTACAGGACTCCCTCTTGTTACCGTCACAGTCCCTGGTGTAAATAAATCATGAGAGAGATCTGTATTGACTGCTGATATATTTATGCATAGCTATTAGGTCACCCCTCAACCATCCTCCTTATAATTTTGACAATCTCTCTGGGCACCATAGCACACTGATTAATTAATTATTTTAGTTGGTTCCTTTATATCCTTCAGAAGCTCTGATATATCTTTTTTTGCACATCGCTACCAAAAAAGGTTACATGATATTCCATGTGTGTCCTAACCAGTGATTTGTATAGAGAAAGAACAATGTTCTCCTCATATGTATCTATGCTTCTGTTGATGCACCCCATAATCCTATGTGCCTCGACAAGCAGCTGCCAGACAGTGTTTGCTGCAGTTAGGTTTGCAAGTAACTAAAACCCCCAGCGATTTCCCACTTGCTTTGTAATGGAAAAATTTAATATACAACTTTTCCAGTTTAAGTCTAGAACTTACTTCCTTGTAGAAGCTGATTTGATTGGTTGGACAGGACCAATCCCTCACAAATCCATGTTGATATGAAGTTACATGGTTACTTTAATTGAGATGCTCCAGGATAACATCTCTTAGAAACCATTCAAACATCTTACACAGAATAGAAGTTAAACCTTCAGGCCTATAATTTCTCCTTTCACTCATTTTTGAATTTTGGTTCATTGGTATAAGTCTCACTTGCTATATATCTTCTCATAGTGTGGGCTTTAACAGGCATTTACATAAAGACATTCCTTTCTTTTCAATTTTTATGATCCCTTCTGAACAAGCTGTAACTTTGTAAGTTAACTGCCCAGTCATAATTTTCATCCAGTCACGTCTCAGTTATTCAAACTATATAATAGTTTTCATCACGCATTAGTTATTTAAGTTTGTAAATTTTTTTGGTGAGACTTTTGACATTAGTCACAAAGCAGTGACATTTCCTAGATTAAGCATTTCTTCAACTTTCTAGCTACCTTCTTCCCCAGCACAGCTGTACCATCCCCATTGAGATGCCAGCCCTTTTTTATGGTATAACCTGTAGGTAACTGTAAAGTCACCCAGATTCTTCAGGAAGCCAAACCCATCCTAAGAGTGTAGATATATGTTAAATCAATACAGGAGTCTTAAGGCCCATTTACAGAGAGCTATGATCGCTCAAAGATCAGTTTGAGTGACAGCTTTGAGCGATCATGTTGCATAAACTTTTATGTAGCTACTTAAGAGCAATTAAGTGTGCAAATGAAGCCTTAGCTGAAAGCAGTTAATAGCCCAAGGGCGCTTATCTGTTTCAGTTTTTTTGTTGTCCAGGGGGAAACAATGCTATCAGCACTCCCCGCGGAGAACTGCTAATAAGGCTGAAGGACGATTTTTAGGTTGGACTGAATTAAATGATCAGCTAGCAATGCACGAAAAGTGCACAATGGCCACGTATTTAGATGCAATGATTAACTCTCAAACGATAGTTTTTTTGCGATTTTTGAGCGACCATTGCTCCGTGTAAATGGGCCTTAAGAGGAGACTAGACGTCTTTTTAGAGTGCTATGATATTACAGGATATAGACATTAAATAACCAGTGGGGTTGTTGATCCAGGTCTTGGAGACAGGTATGAACTTTCAAACTTTGATCCGGGGATTATTCTGACTGCTATTATGTAGTCAGGAAGGATTTTTTTTTCTCCCAAATGGGCTAAATTGGCTTCTGCCTCATGGGAGTTTTCTTTGCCTTCCTCTGGATCAACAAGGGGGGGTGGAAACAGGCTGAACTAGATGGACATTGTCTTCTTTCAGCCTAACAAATTATGTTACTATGTTACATCCTTGGCTGCTAGGATGACTACGAAGTTGAGCCTTCTTCATATCTAGTGACAGCAACTGCTACAAGGGGAGCTTACCACGGCATCTAATCCATTAGTGAGGAAGTGGGAAGCCTATTATTTATTACAGTTTGAGTTGTATTTTTCATTTTTACCATTTTGGAATACAGAAAATGTATTGATTAACCTTTACTCCTTTTGTTTGAAGGGTAAGAGACAATCCTTCCACATCCCAATTCTGCCATTTTTCTTATTCAACATATGGGATGAATAACTTGATAACTTTCTGATATGGGTCCTTATGATTGTAGCATTGCCAGTTATATGTGCTTTAAAAAACCATAACAAATGAGTTAAGATCTTAACACATTTAACTAAAACTTTCATCACATTAGGGTTATTTCCCATTTAAACCTATTGTTTTTATTTGTACATATTCCAATTTCAGTGCATTATTTTTTGGATTTAGTATCTTGAACTGAACAACATATGCGATAAGACTTTGTTAAAGTAATAAGATGATATGTAGAGATGAGTGAGCATACTCGTCCGAGCTTGATGCTTGTTCGAGTATTAAGGTGCTCGAGATGCTCGTTACTCGAGACGAGCACCACGCGGTGCTCGTCTCGATTGAACGAGCACTGACCATTGAATTCAATGGAACCGGCAATACAGCCGGCTCCATTGAAAGCAATGGGCTGCCGGCGATCGCACAATGTATTTTCGGGAAGGGCTTAAATATATAAGCCCTTCCCTGCAATTGATCCAGAAATGTGTAAAAATAAAAAAAATATATATACTCACCTAGTCCCAGCAGACGGAGTTCAGCCGCGTCTGGCTGGCAGTTCTCCTGAACTGCTTTCTGTAGTATTCAGCAGGTGGGGATTTAAAATCCCCGCCTGCTGAATGAGCTGCCTCTGATTGGTCACAGCCTCACCAATCAGAGGCAGCTCTCACTCACACCCATTCATGAATTCATGAATGGGTGAGTGAGTGCTGCCTCTGATTGGCTCAGCGCAGCGGCAGCTCTCAGCTGAATGACAGCTGAGCTGAGCCAATCAGTGGCAGCACTCACTCACCCATTCATGAATTCATAAATGTGTGTGAGTGAGAGCTGCCTCTGATTGGTCAGGCTGTGACCAATCAGAGGCAGCTCATTCAGCAGGCAGGGATTTTAAATCCCCGGCTGCTGAATACTACAGAGAGCAGTTCAGGAGAACTGCCAGCTGGCCGCGGCTGAACTCCGTCTGCTGGGACCAGGTGAGTATATATATATTTTTTATTTTTACACATTTCTGGATGAATTGCAGGGAAGGGCTTATATATTTAAGCCCTTCCCGAAAATTCATTGTGCGATCGCCGGCAGCCCATTGCTTTCAATGGAGCCGGCTGTATTGCCGGCTCCATTGAATTCAATGGGCTAACATTGTTCTGCCGGGACAAGGTGAGTATATTTTTTTTTTTACTTTTTACACATTTTAGGATGATTTTCAGGTAAAGGCTTAAATTTTTAAGCCCTTCCCGAAAATTCATCCCGCGCTCGCCGGCAGCCCATTGCTTTCAATGGAGCCGGCTGTATTGCCGGCTCCATTGAATTCAATGGGCTAACATCATTCTGCTCTGCCACAGCTGTTACAGCTGTGGCAGAGGAGAACAATCGTTATGCTGACAGTGCAGGGGGGGGGGGTCTCACTCTCATCACTATTGTGGCTTAATAGTGAGACCTCGGAACCCGAAATGCAGCCCTGCATGTTGCTCCTCATCTGCCCTATCCATTTCTGTGTTTTTTACATGACGTTGGTGATTTGCTAAGATTTTCACAAATGAAAACCTTAGCGGAGCACCAGTCATATACAAAAGTGCTCGAGTCGCCCATTGACTTCAATGGGGTTCGTTACTCGAAACGAACTCTCGAGCATCACTGAAAGTTCGACTCGAGTAACGAGCACTCGAGCATTTTGGTGCTCGCTCATCTCTAATGATATAGCTTTGTTTTTAAATTTTTTCAGCATAAAAGTGGAATTCTGACTTTAGAAGCAGCAGGCTGGCATTGAGCACTGTTCCTTAGCTTTTCTTTCCTTTCAATTATTAGTTTGATAGTTTAAATATATGTCAATTGATTTCTAACAGTTGGTACAACTCCAAAACAAGCTATAGTACTAATACAGATGGAATGTTGTTTCAGAGTAGCTTGATTATCCTTCCATGGTGTAAGCACCTCTGCAACAGCATTCTCTTATCTTTTTTATCTGTTTCTTCTCCTATACTTATGTAAAACAAAATTCAAAGAAGTGTCTACATAATGGTACATAGTAGAATCCATAATTGCCCCCCCCCCCCTTAACAAGCTATGCAATCTTAAAGACATTTAAGCATTATATATTCTTTATTAAACTGTCCAGATTAGTAGTGTTAATCCTTTCAGTATTATACATTCTATTTGCATAGATTGATGCAGTCTATGTATGGGGAAATTGCATCAGTTCACCCTAAGCACTATCTCATTGCATTGATAAATTACTCCTACTGTGTTTGCTTGGGGCAATGTTGGTAACTGAAGAAAACTCAATTTAAAAGAATTCTACGGGTGCACTTTGACTGTCTATTAGATACAATGCAGTATTATAGAACACTGAGAATGAGTATTAAATATGACTTCCTCAATTACAAGAAAGGAAACAGAAAAACTCATGATTCTTCAATTGGATGTTCCCATGATACCATTACCATTTTATCTACCCTATTTTAATTTTCCACTGCAAGTCACTATCAGGAAATCTGCTGCTCTTGCATTTCTGAAGAATTTGTCCTATTGGTTTAATTCTATTCTGCAATTAAATTATCTTCCTTGCAGTGTATATGAAGAGTAACTATTTTCTTCTCTGATTGTCAACTTGAGCTCATTTGTCTTGCCTTTCCCTTATTGTTTTACCATCTCGATACATCTGTTTAACATGAGATGCAGAAAATGACAGGACTCCGACAGCTACTGCATCCAATGACAAAGATTACTGTCATCCAGCTTCATCACTTAATTCATCATTGCCAATGGTGCATTCCATTTTGTGGTATCTTAGCAACATCCAATAAAAGCAAAACATGGTTTCCATGTGGCAAGATAGAATGCCACTTTCTAGAATACCTTTACATAAATATATAATAATCACCGTACTTTACATTTTTATTTTAATAAATGACTACACTTCTGATCTAACATTTAAATTGTAAGTTGATTTCTGTGGATACATCTTTCAAGTAATAATGTGCAGTTATAGCGAGCTTCTCTCAAAGCAGCTTGAAATATTGATTTCAGGCTGCAATACTCACTTGATAAAATATATTTCTGGTAAAATTAATGCTAAGTATTAGAGATGGTAGAATTGATTTGCCAGGTACGAGTTTCTCAGTGAATGTTTCTTGTTTTGGGGAATCAATATAGAAGAAAGTTTTTAACGATTTTCTCATCTGTAAAAAAAATCACTCCTATTGCAGCTGTAGGTGTATATTAACCACAGTGCTCACAGTTTAGTTCTTTCTCAACTCCTGTGTTACAACTTCGAATGTACTTTTTGTTTCTTCTCCTGTTTCATAGCGGTCTGCCACTGAGACAGAACAAATGCAGTTTCAACCGCATCCTCCCTTCTTTCTCTTTCTCTGTATCTTCAATTATTGGAGAAGATTTTTTTTCTTTTTAAATTATGCAGGTTTCTGAACATTTACAGTGACAAGAAAAGAAGGAAGCTGATACCTTGTTTCCCCGAAAATAGGTCCTACCCCAATAGTAAGACCTATCGGGTTTTCGGGGAGGGTTGATATATAAGGCCTCCCCCGAAAAAAGGACCTAGCTATAGTGCCCCATGAAAAACAATCAATACTCAATGGTCCGCGGTGTCCCGATGGTCTCCAGTGGCACTGCGTCCTCCTCGTCCCACAGCTGATCTTCTGCTGGTGACGGGGCTTTGAATACCCAGCCTATAGCAAAGCGAGCGTTGTGATTGGCTAATCGAGGGCCGGCAGCCAATCACAGCTGGTACTTGATGAGCCAGTCACAGCCATTCAGTGAATGACATCACTGAATGGCTGTGATTGGCTCATCGAGCACTGGCTGTGATTGGCTGCTGGCGCTAGATTAGCCAATTACAGCGCTCGCTTTGCTAGAGGCGGGGTATTCAAAGCCCCATCACCAGCAGAAGATCAGCTGTGAGACGAGGCGGACACAGCACCACCGCCGGACATTATCGGGAGGCACCAGGTGAGTATAAGCCCCCCCAAAAATAAGACACTGCGCCTTTTTTGGGGCAAAAATTAATATACGACAGTGTCTTATTTTCGGGGGAACACGGTATTAGTTTCCCTAAATAAGAGGGAATGATCCCATCAACTAATTTATTGATGTTGTACAATAGTTTAAAGCATACCTCCACTTTCAAGGGACTTTTGAGCATAAGCGCCATGTGTCCCTGAGAAATATAAGTATATATGGCCATTATATCACTTGTAATGCATTTTTCACCGGTGTTCCCCTCTGAAGGCCACATCTCTAATTCTCAGTTAGCCACTGCAATGTCTGTGTAAGTCTCTCTCCCTCCTCCATTCCCATCCTCTCCTCTCTCCATAGACTTCTATCAGTAGCATGAGTGATCCCCCTTCTCCAGTTCCTGCATTCTGTCTCAGTTGCTAGGGATGGACTACACTTGACAACAGGCTGTGGACAGTAAATTAGAAAGGAAGGAAATTGCTGATGGCGAGCACTTGGGAGGAATTTTTCCGCCCAAAATTGGGATTCTAGATAAATAAAGTGATTAGAATTTTTGCTAGTTTTGTCACAGGCTTTCACATTAACATAAAATAAAAGAGCCGTGATCATTTAAGGATAAGTTTATGCTAGTGCTTTTAATGTTTTTGTACAGAAACGCTGTAAGAGCGCATTAGTTTGGAATAATTTGCAATCAACAAAAGAAATATTTCAAAAAACACAAGTGTGACTTTCCCAAAGATAATTATCATACTACAGTGATTAAAAACATGCCATAATTAGGAACATTTTGCAATAGTGACACTCTCTAAAAGTGGATTTATAAATGAAGCTAACCCACTTCTTTAATTACCATTTATAATTCAGAATTTCTCTTCTTTTTCAGTATTTGAACAGTAAAAAACTAAAAATAGTTAAAAATGTGATGAAAAGTGGTGATTGAAGTTGTTTCCACCCCTCCAAAAAAAACCAATAAAAACCCAATAAAAACAAAAACTTCGCCGATAAACTCCTCACCTACTCAACTTTAAGTATTGAGCTATATTAAAAATATCCCCAGCACTTTTTTGAGTATTGGCTTTTGGCAGAAGTGTTGTGTGATTTCCGCTCATTTCATGACATTGTAATGATGTTACCACACACAACTTTATCTTGCATGAAAAGGTGAAGTCATGAGTGATTTCTTCAATTTAAAAGCACTCAACCCTCACAGTGCTAGAAATGAATATTTTGCATATATTCATGCAAGAATGATTCAATTTAAGATTTCTATTTTCAAAGCTTGCTTGAAACCTTGGCTATGTTAGTAGTAAAATTGCTAAAATCTATAATAAGATTTATTGTAGATGAGTAGCATTTTATTTAGTATTTCATGTTAACATGCTTTTAGGGTAAGATGGCAATGCGGAAATTTATCTTCCTGTCCTTGTTCAAGCAAAAATCACTATTGTTTTCAGACATCTGCATTTTGTACAAATGATTTTAATTAAAGTTTAACTGTGAAGCTGGTTGTCCAGTTGTACGAAAAGCTTTCTGAGAATATCAGGGAGGTGGTTTAGTTGAATGTATCACATTTGTTCACTCATTTCTGTTATTGTATTGAAAGTTAAGCGTAAATATTATTATTATAATTGTTATTATTATCATTTTCTTGCAAGGGTAAAGTTTTGGAATAATGTGACAATTTTGTACTTGTTTTATATTTAAAAGTTATTGCTAATGTTTGAGGACCTTTCAAATCAAAGTGGCAAATATGAAATGTGTTACTGCTTTTATTAATGCTTTGAAGCAAGCTTGTGTATCAAGCATGCAAATTATATCTTAATGTTACGTTTGACTGTTGATTGTGCAAAAATCAAGCAAAAGGTAAAAAGTGAAACTCCAAGTCCAATGTAAAGATTTCCATGCATATTAGTAATGTTAGTTTCCCAACAATGATGATAACCCTCTGTTTTTTTAAACTAATTTACAATTTGCATGTGGTCTTATGACTAAGTCAAATGTTTTTTTTTTTGTTTTTTTTTTATTGTACCTATTGTAAAAATATTTGGAGATTTTAAATGTAAGTTTTTATTATGTGAACAGTTTTTTTAAATATTCCCCATTGCATTAAAATGCAAGATTGGGTAAGAGGAATCAACCCTTCACTGTAAGGGCTTAGTCACAATTGTGCATCGGCGCCCGTGTTACTGCAGGAAGAAGACGGCCGCACTTCAGGACGGACGTCTCTCTGCAGCGCCGGGAGAAAGAACATGAGACCAGCTTCATTGCCGGTCATGTGTTCTTTCTTCAGCGCTGCGGGGAGTCGTCCGTCTTGAAGTACGGCCGTCTTCTTCCTGCAGTAAGGGCTCAGTCACACGGGCGCATCGGCGCCCGTGTAAGTAAGCCCTAACACTCCCATCACAAATCTCTGAAATGTTTGGTTTATTCTTCATTTTGGATAGTGTGGAGCTAGGTTAGGTAATTATAATTGCTGTAAGTTATGGATGCATTCGTTTTGTAAAATAGGGCATGATCAGTAACCTGATAGGTAGAATGTTAAGTTATGTTATGATTAAAGTGGATTTAGAATATAGGCCGTCCAGATGGGGATGGTAGTGGGTAGAACAGCCTACATGGCATGGGTATAGCCAAGGTTGCTCTCTAGGAAACATTTGATTCCAGGCTCCCCATCGTATAGGAATCGCAGCAGTGAGGTAATCGGTGCACAAGATAACACCACATGACTCTGATACTCCAAAATGAATAAACTTTAATGAACAGTTTGACCTTAAAAGCATCAACTATGTGCATTGGGAGGAGTGAAGGTATGTGAAATCAATTACCACATCGCCTAGTTTCTTAGATATAACCCCTATTCCTCTGCATAGCCAAATTAGCAGGATGTCTCCTTTCTCTCTCTGCTATCCTAGTGAACTTGTGGTCCTAGCATGTAGGTCTCTCAGCATTTCTTTCCGGCACTACTGCTTATATTATACTCTATTCAGATATGTCCACACTTGCTCTGATTGGTTAAGGATGTCAATGTCTCATGAATTACATTCAATATCAAGATACACTAGCATATCCCTTGATAGGCTGAAATTCACAGCTAAACCACTGAATGGCCAAATGCAGACAAACAGAGGATAAATGTCTTGTGACAGATTATTACAAAATCATGTTTTTTATGAACAGTTGATAAGGAGAAGGCAAGAAAGGGCACATCTATACTTTGTATTAGACATTTTTAATGAAAATGCCGGCTCCATTGAATTCAATGGGAGAACATCGTTCTTCTCTGCTATAGCTGTTACAGCTGTGGCAGAGGAGAACAGTCTTTAGTGTATGTTCTCAATGGGGTCGGCGCTGCTGCTGCCGCCGGCCCCATTGAGCGCATACACAAGAACAACGATTGGCGCAGAACGCAGTTAAATGCATTCTGTGAATCATTGTGTCATATAATTTTCAGCACATCAGCATAAAAAACGGACATGTGACCGATCCCATTGCAAAGTCTCTCTGATTGATCTGTGGCTATGCAGCCACACAGCTAGCCCTGAAGAAGGGACTGTTTTCTGAAATGCATTACTAGTTCTTGTGATTTCCAACATGTTATGCTTTTCATTGGGATTGTTCTCATAAAAGAAACCAAGTAATCCTGTAGATATGATACCTTTTAATGGCTAACAAAAAGACATGATGTTATAGCGAGCTTTCAAACTTACTTAGGGTTCTTCTTCAGGCAAAGAGGTATATATATATATATATATATATATATATATATATATATATTTATATATATATATATGCATATGAAAAGGCACAGACATGGTGTGATTAAATTGCACTTACAGCAACAGGATGAGTGGAGGAGTAAATACTTAATTAGTCCGCTGATAAAGGACCCTAAATTGGTGTTAGGGAGCCTGCGTGTTATCTCTGCTATAGATTTCTCATAATCTCCAATAATGCTTGAAGCCACTTGCAATGTTGATTCCGGTCTGAAGAGTGTCAAAGATGGTTATAAACTTGTACTCCCAAGCACTTCTATGACGTTGAAATTTGAAGTTGCCTTTTAATATAGTAACTTTCATATGTTCGATATTGTATCTGTGACTAGAAAAATCCTCCACCACAGGTAATTCTGTCTTCCTTTCTTTAATTATGTGGCAGTGAGACCTCATTGTTGCTTTCAGTTTTTGTTCTATTTCTCCAACATAAAGGCCTCCAACAGGACATTTACTGCACTGGATCAGGTACACAACATTAGACGTGGAACATGTGAATGTCCCCGGGATCTTATAGTCCTGCTCTGTGTTAGGGGTTTGTACCCTGTCTGTGGTCAGTACATGTGAGCAGGTGTTGCAGCTTCTTACATTGCAGAGATATGTTCCTTTTTGTGTTTCACAGGCAATGCACTCCTAAGTTTCTTAAATTTGGAGGTTGCCTGTTATATAGGAAGGGGGGGTTTGGGAATGTGGTTTTCAGAATGTTCATCCTTGTGTAGGGTATGTGTAGGGATTTGCTTTGCGGTTTTCCTTAGTACTGCTAGCTGTGAATTGTAGGTCGCTACTAGAATTACGCAACCCTTATCAGTGGACTAATTAAGTATTTACTCCTCTACTCATCTTGTTCTGGTATTGTTTTAAGTGCAAATTAATCACACCATGGCTGTGTCTTTTCATATGCATATATATATATATGCATTGGATCTATTCCATTTAGCCTGAAGAAGAACCTTAAGTAAGTTTGAAAGCTCGCTATAACATCATGTCTTTTTGTTAGCCATTAAAAGGTATCAGATGTACAAGATTACATGGTTTCTCTTACTGAGAACAATCACATTTGGTTCTACTGACTTACACCATAGCAAACATTTTTCTTTATGTTTTTCATTTTTACAATAAAGATAGAAATTTTACATAGATTGCCAGTGGTATTTGATCTCTTCTGAAAGCAGGACTGTGTATATATGTTTATGCCTTCTGAATGTAAACCAGAGTATTCCAATTCACTGGCAGCATACAGATATATTGAAACATAATGCGTATAAAACCAGAATGCTCCTTTAAATGCTACTATTGTGTGATGCCAAATATACAATTTATATCTGTCACATCTGATACAACAAGTCTGTATAATCAGAAGTGACCAATTCTGGAGCAGAACAGAGGAGCTAACCAGTGAGCAAATAAACAGAATAAGTACTGTCAAATGTAGAAGACTTAATAGACTACAACCAGTAACAGTGGCAATGGCGACCAAGTATAACAGAACTGAACAACCCTTCAAGTGGAGCACCTGTTCTGAAACGGATGGCTTCACTGTGAGAGAGAAATCGGGAACCAGTTTGGGACGGACTGATGACACACATTGCTGAATGTCAATCCACTAAGTATTTGGGTTCAAGACACAAAGCTGGACACTACATCAAAACTTCAGAACACAAGTCTACTAAGCACTAATAACACAGAACCTGCTGGCACAGCATATGGCCAATATACAGGAAGTATAACTGGAATTGAAAGACATTCCAGTCAGCCAATCCTTGGTATTTAGTACTAAATGACACTTTACATGCACTACCTGGCAAGTCACATAGTCCAGGTCTGCCATGGTGACGTCACCAGTGCAATACCTGGAAGCGTCCTGACAAAGTCTTTATGATTTAATATTCTACGGCAGGTGTCAAATGGAAATGCAGCCCTGCTACTCCTGTATGCAACATAACGGGGAGTTAATTTTGAATAATCTTTTATGCATTCAATTACATTGTTATACAAGATGAAGACTACAAGCAGGCAAATGACCCACAATTTCTATTATCTAAATTAGTAGCTTTATTCACACATAAGTTTTGGTAATAGTCTTTTATGTCTCTGTTTTTTGAATATTGAAGTTTTTAATGATAATATTACAGATTCCTCTAGATACTCACCAGGAGAAGGCCAAGTTTAATTAAAAAATCATTGCTATAATTACTTACAAAAATAAATCTGTAATTGGCTTTGCTTCTATTTGTACTACACTATCCAATTTAAAGAAAGAAAGATGGGCCATTAAAATTACTTTTATTCAGATTTGAGCCAGACTCTCTTATATATCAAATGTAACAATGCAGCCACATCTTATGTTTGCTGTTAATTTTTTAATTTTAAAGATGAATGCTTTGTAATTTATGTGATTTACTGTTAATGGAACTCGTTAGAGGTTGTACTTGGACATGTAATATTTCCAGGGGACCTTACTCCTATATTTCTCATGTATTACTTCATAATAGTGTGAACCTTGGAATCTTTCAACAAATAAATTAGAAAACTTTTAAAGGCTGGAAATGTACAAATAATTCTCTATCCAAGGAAATCATATTTTTCAAACATATTTTTGATTTGCCTTTGTCATTTCAACCTATGAAATATTTTCTTACAGGGAATATGTTGCCGTTTTCTATAGAGTATCTAGAAGAAACTCATGGTATCATGCTTGAACGGATGTTGTTTCAGATGAATGAGTGTCATTCTTTTCTCCAATTGTCTGTTCTAGCTAATAGAGGGGAGACCCTAGCTGGGAACCCTTTTCTCTTACATTCAATTTCTATGACATAATATACTTAAATTTAAGAGATTAGGTATCAGGAAGCATTTGTGACCTAATGTACTGTCACTGCAGACAGTGGGTCCATACATACATGGAAGTATATAAAGTGAGCCACAAGCCAGGACATGGGTCATCTACTTAGTGAAGGAAAAAGTCATTTTCAAAATGTGGAGGGAAACACTACTGGCTGAAATGTGTCACCATCAGCCAAACTTTATTCAACTTGACTAGAGTAACAGGGCTTGGAAATAAGAGAAGCATTCACTCAGAACCTTTATTAACTGACACCTACTGCATCAACAATGCAGAGGCACTGCCAGGAAAGATTACATCTATAATGCAATATGTATTACTGTATACATATATATGTCATATATTGATAGGCAGACCGGATGAAAAAAAAACTAGCGTCATTTTCAGAATCTACTCCCTTAAAATACCTCTAAAAGGTTCTGACATCTCAATCACCAAAAATTGTGCTCCCCAGTGTTATCATAGATGATCCAATATACAATCAAAAAATCAAGCACCTAAATGGAGTTGTTGTTTTGCTGCAAAACTCAGCGTGCAGTTACATCTCAGGCCGATATGCAAATTTTTAAAGTCGAGTCGTGATTAGATGAACAGTCTTGCCACGTGAAGCCCTAAAACTGATACCACTTTGGCCTGTAAAAAGGCTCTCAGAGGCTACTTGTGTGTAGGGACCTCTTTTTCCACTTGTGTAGAACTTGTTGACCACTAGACGCCTCTATGGTGCAATTAAAGAGATTTTGCCCAGTTAACAGAGTTTAGGAGTGGGTTCATTATTGGATCATCATATTGATGAATTACCACCATCTGGGCTGTTCTGACCAGACTGCTAGGAGTTGTTAGGACCATTGGAGAGACCATCTAGAGGCAGGGTGCACCATCGTTACACCCCTGTGTCTGTTGGAATCATTTCCAGGTGTTTGGCTGAAGGACATTTAGTCTCACAGCACTCATTATGTAAATTGCCTTTGACACCCACTGTCACCTCCATTTGCAGTAGTGTAATGAATGATGAAACTGGACTGCAATGGACAGGAACCAGGATGTCTTCAGAAATTAATCCAGATTTAGTTTTGACACTGTCTGGAGCCTCAATCCTGCATTTACTGTGGAGTGGCACACTGCTCCCACTGCTGGTGTGATGGTCTGCTGGGCCATCACATATGACAGTCGGACACCCCTAGTAGTGGTACGAGAGACAATGACAGCAAAATATTCAGGACATCCTGCCGCCACATGTGTTCCTCTCAGGGCAAAGCTTCCAAGAGACATTTTCAAGCAGGATAATGCTCAGCTGCACACAGAAAAAGTGTTACAGGAATGCCACCACAACATTGTATGGCCTGCCCAATTGTCATTATCACTAATAGAACATGTATGGGACCATTTGGTACAACCCCTTTGACAGCCTACAAGCTTGCAAGATCTAGAAGCTCAGTTACAGCAAATGTGGAGCAATATGCTTTAGTATACCATATGGAGTCTATATGTCTCCATACCCACCCGTATGACATCTTGGATCCAAGCAAGAGGCAGGCCAACACTGTACTAGAGCCTCCATGCCTACCCATATTACATCTTGTCTCCAAGCTAGAGGCGGTCCAACAGGGTACTAGAGCCTCCCTTCAAGCGTTCAGTTTTCCGCAATAAATTATCCTTTTGCTCAAATATTGTAATCACTTACTTATATCAATGTTACAATTAGACATACAATGTTTCATTCCATTCCGACAACTCCTTCTAAAGGAGGGATTTTTTTTTTACAATGATTATACAATAAATATAAATTAATATCAAAGTCCACAAAAGCTTTGCAAATTTAAACAATAATGTGAAATAAATCATCATCATTACCCTCAGATTATTACTAATATTTCTATAAAGCAAAACTGGACTCAAAATATTGGTCATCTAATCTATCTATCGATCTATCTCATATCTATATCTATCTATCTATCTATCTATCTGCCTATCTATCCATCTCATATCTATCTCTCTATCTATCTATCTCATATCTATATCTATCTATCTCATATCTATATCTATCTATCTATCTATCTATCTATCTATCTATCTATCTATCTATCTATCTATCTATCTATCTATCTGCCTATCTATCCATCTCATATCTATCTATCTATCTCATATCTATATCTATCTATCGATCTATCTCATATCTATCTATCTAACTCAAATCTATCTATTTGTCTATCTCATATCTATCTATCTCATATCTATCTATCTCATATCTATCTATCTGTCAATCTCATATCTATCTATCTATCTATCTATCTATCTATCTATCTCATATCTATCTATCTATCCCATATCTATCTATCTATCTATCTATCTATCTCATATCTATCTATCTATCTATCTATCTATCTATCTATCTATCTATCTATCTATCCCATATCTATCTATCTATCTCATATCTATCTATCTATCTATCTATCTATCTATCTATCTATCTATCTCTCTATCTATCTCATATCTATTTATCTATGTATCTATCTATCTATCTATCTATCTATAAGCCCAGACAAGGTTTGGGAAATCCAAACACTGCAATAATGCCTATAAAAATAAATGATTTTTTTCTCAATAATTTATAAACCAATTCAATGTGCATACCCCAAATCTTTTCTAGGATGATGTGCTTGTATAAAAGTTTGACAGCTCTTGTAATTTTAAATTGCTCTGCACTGAGTATGCCCAGAAACTTGATCACTTTCAAATTCAAGGGCTTATAAAAATTTGAAGTACTTCTATAATTTTAAATTGCAAAGCGTACAGTGGAGACTGATTTAAAATTATATGACCGCTTCAAATTTTTTCAAAAAGGTCTTCAATTTAGGAGTGAATCAAGCAGCATGATAATTCAAAGCAGCCTGCAGTGATTGCTCATGACAAAGTAAACAAGTAGTTTCATGGTTATTTTGTGTATATAATAAACATACAGAAAAATAACAATACGGTATGTAGTAAAGCCATAAAACAAAAGTAATGGAACTGTAGGCAATAACTGGCACGATTGTTGGTTTGGTGGAAAAGATCTTATTCAAAAAGCCAGTACACTGTACATATTAGCTTTAATCAGGCTAATGCAAGATAATATATTGGAAGTCGAAGCACAGTGCCATACAAAGGTCAAAATGATATATTACAATTAAATGCAGTCTTTTCAAATTTGATGTTTTAATATGTTTTGTAGATTCCTCATTTTACTGCATGTAAGCAGTTTTCTTTATTTTTGGCCTCTGCCCAAATCTCTGGCCACCATGATCTTGTATCATAGGCCTGCGTGGGAAGTGGAATAGGGGGACTATAGGGCACATAATATCTAGGAACCGTGTACATTATTTTCTGGATGACATACACTGAATGTCCATCTTATTTTAGACACCTGTCTTTTTACAAGTGGCACTTCCCCATATGGAAATTAGATATGTGATCCCAGAGTGCAGCATTAAATCAAGTGAGCAAGTTTTCTGCAGATCACTTTCAGTGGGACTCAAATTAGAATGGGAATATTGAACAACGTCAAAGAAGGCATGGTCAACTGTGTTAGACTAGCTTGAGCCAGTATTTCCAAAACTGCCAACTTTGTTTTTTTTTTATGCAAGTGTCAAGAGTATATGGTGAGTGACGTGAGGATTCTTAGATGTAAATATTTGATGAAAGGAGTCAGAGCAGGATGTCGACAATCATTCTGATGAACAGGCAGTGCAAAGTCAATCAAAGTACAACCAAATACAATGTTGGTTCTCCAACTAATGTTTGCAAATAGACAACTCATCATTCCTTAGCACAGCTTAGCTATAATAACAGGTGATGAGTTTCAGTGCTATTGTTCTCTAAGAAAACCAGAAAGGCAAAACCTTAGTGTATAAATGTACCTAGTGGAATCTATGCCACAATAAATTGCTGCAGTTCTGAAAACTAAATAAGCTTTACCAGATGGGTAAGATTAGAAAACAAAGATAGGGATAGATGCAGAATCAGTTACTGGACTAACAGTGGGACAAACCAAGTATGTAAATAGTGAAACCCCTTACATTTGTGTGGGGATTTGTTAAAGTCACTACCCATGGATAAAGGGTGAGAAGATGTTGTTCCTCCCCACAAATGTCAGTTATTTCACTATTTACATATTGGGATTAATCCATTTTTAGACCATTAACAGATTTTGTGCCTATTTCGAATTTTCTCCCTTATTTTGCATCGAGTATGGCCACTGGGGGGCAGTAGAGGTGGCGGCGCATCAATTTGGTTTAGGAATATTGGTCTGATTGAAAACCTTGCCTATATGTGCTCTCAACTGGAGTCATTATATATTTTTTATATAGCTTTATTGGATATAGGTAGAGATGAGCGAGTACGCTCGGTAAAGGCAGATACTCAAGCAAGCATCACTCTTCTCGAGTGAGCAAATGTGGGGGGCGGCGCGAGCAGAGGTAAAGTGAGAGAGATCTTAGTTGTTACAGAAATTATTTATCTTTCTTGTTCTACATGTAGAGCAGCCATGCGGCAAATAATTTTTCATATGAGCTATGCTCAGATACCATTTTTGTGATCATAATAAGATTGGGTACTTCTTGTGATTTCCAGTTTCTGGTTAAAGACAACTTAACTGAAAGGAGAATGTGTAAAGTAAGTTTTCTGAAGTCTGTTGGAAGTTCATCAATTCCTAGCAGCAGTAGAGCTAGTGGAGGTGAGGGTTTCAAACGCACGCCTGTTATTTTGGAAAGCATGATGAAACTGCAAACTTCAAAATAAATGAACTTGTGGGCACTTCCACCAAATATGGAGTAGGGAATCTGGCCTTCTACAGTTCCTTTAACACAACAGGACACCTCTGGGTTTATTCTATTTAATCTAATAGGCGGTAGGTAGTACCATTTTGTTACAGCTTTGTAGTGGGATTCTAAAGGCTGGCACTTTGAGAACTTTTATGGGCCCAACTCAACGCATTCGTCCATTGTTGGGAGAAACCATTCTGCCTAAATCTCTTTCCCAATTCAGTAGGTGGACTTTTTTATAATATTTCTCCTCCACTTCTATTTTTCCTACCAGGATTTTGTAAAAAAAAAAGTGTATCCTGATTTTGAGGGGTGGGGGTTTAAATACGAAGTTACAGAAATACACTGGTAAGAAAAGTACTAATGGATAATGGCTTTTATTTATTTTTTGATCTGGAGGCAGTTTAAGAAGTTCAGGCCTGGATGGTTATATTTCTCCTTTAATGTTTCTAAAGGGATTAGTTAGTTTGCTATCATCAGGTCTCTGATGTCTTTAATTCCCCTTTCTCCCCATCCTACCACTGAGAGTTCCAGGATCAGAAAACTTAGAGGGAAAACTCTTTCCTTGGTGTATGGACTTTGGATAGTTGTATGAGATAAAGCCAAGCTGAGACCGTTGCTTCTATTGTGAGGCATTTTGGAATTTTCATGGATCTGTCAAATGCAGATGCTATGAAAAGGTGGTGCAAAGTTTGCCCTATAAGAATCTGGCTCTCTATGCCTGGCCAGCTTATTGTTTGTGGGTGGAAATACCAGGTGCAGACCTGGCTGATTACATTTGCATTGTCATAGGCCATGATGTTTGGTACATCCATTCCTTTGCCATTTCTTGTGGCATATAGGATAGGGGCCACCACTCTAGGTCTTCTCCCATTTCAGATAAATGATATAATCTGTTGTTGGAGAGATAACAGGAGTTTTTTGGGTACAGCAGTGTCAAGGCTCAAAACATATAGAGGATCTTCTGTAAATCATAATTTTATAAATTGCAATTCTCCAAAGCCATAACGGATTGGAATGGGCAAAATCTATCAAGTTCTCTATGAGAGCAGTGATCTTCTGTTCCAGGTTAAGAGTTGTGGCTTTCTTGAAGGGAAAGGAAATATTAATTTCTAGATAGCAGATGGAGATCTTCTCCCAAGCAAAAGGAAATTCACTTTTAATAGTTTCTTCTAGTTGTTGGGGGATATAAATACTTAGTATTTGGGATCTGGACGGATTGATTTTGTAATAGGAACCTATAGTTACTGAACGGAGGGGGCTCAGCGGGTGGGACAGCAAGAAAATTATATCGTCTGCAAAGACCCCCAATTTATGTTGGGGAAATGGTAACTGAATGCCTCTGATATTTTTGTCCATGTGCACCAACTACGCAATACATCATAAAGTTCCACTTTATATAGCCATGAGGAAAGAGAAGGAACAGAGGCCCTGCCCTTGTTGCTTGTATCAATAGAGGTCTCTGATAGGATATTGTTTATTCCTACCTATCACTAGTGGATTTTTCCTGACTTTCTTAAGACCCTTTTATGCATAAACTAATCTTTCAAACGACTGAAAGATTGAAAGATTTAGCAATCTATTTGCATAAAGTGTTAATGATCATTAACACTTTATCACCTTCATTTGCATATAAAAGGACCTCCAGAAGTTGTTTGCAGAGCTATTTTATGTTTAAACACACTCCCAGCTGTGCAAACAGCCACTGGCACATTCCATTGCTCTCATTGTGGCTAGTGTAAAGATGAAATGGGGAGAATATCCCTCAGTCTTTTGTAACATGAGTGAAATACATTCAAATGGAATGCATTTGCTCAGTCTTTCAGCAGCTGAACAATGAATTTTAAGTGAACTAAAATACATTGTTCAAACGAAAAGTGTATGATGCCTGCGTTTACATACAACGCTCTTTCTCATTTAGACAAATTTTAAGCAATAATCGTTGCATGTAAAAGAGCCTTTAGTAATTCTCTTAACATGTGAGGATTAGTCAACCGTGTAAACTATTGTTACAATATAATGTGTGTTTAGGCTGATATATGGTTTACTTTGACCTGGCGTGTTTTTTGCACTCTATTTTTCCTGATGTCTTTTTACCCTGTAAAGTAACATAGTATGTTAGGCCAAAAGGAGACAATGTCCATCAAGTTCAGCCTGTTCCCCCCCCATCTCCCTTGTTGAAAAAAAAAACAATGAGGTAGAAGCAAATTTAGCCCATGTGGTGGAAAAAAAATCCTTCCTGATTCCATAATGGCAGTCAGAATAATCTCTGGATCAATGTTTAAAAATTCTTACCTAACTTCAAAACCAGGATCAACAACCCCACTAGTTATTTAATATCTATATCCTGTAATATAATAGCGCTCTAGAAAGGCATCTGGTCCCCTCTTAAACTCCTCTGGTGATTTTGCCATCACCATGTCCTCAGGCAGAAAGTTCCACAGTCTCTCTGCTCTTACAGTAAAGCTGTTTTGGTGATAAAACCTTCTTTCCTCTAACCATAGAGGATGCCCTCTTATTACTGTTGCAGTCCTGCGTATAAACAGATCATGGGAGAGATCCTTGTATTGTCCCCTCATGTACTTATACATAGTTATTTGGTTGCCCCTTAATCGTCTTTTTTCTATGGTGAATAATCACAATTTTGAAAGCATTTCTGGGTATTCCAGTCCTCCCATTCTGTTAATGAATTTAGTTGCCTGTCTTTGAACCCCCTCAAGCACTGCAACATCTACTCCATGTGAGGCCTGATGAGTGTCTTATATAGTGGAAGAATAATGTTTTTGTCCTTTGCCCCTATACCTCTTTTAATGCACCCCAAGACATTTTTTTTTTTTTTTTTAAACTCAAAGGTTTTTATTGAATTTTTCAGGTTAACATACACAATAACCGCATTACTCACGAATTACAGATAAGAATTATTGGCATTGTCCATGTACCACAAATATTTTTGAAAGATGAGTTCCTTCCCTCCTTAGGCCACTCCTGATGTCAGGAGCGAATTGGAAGGGAGGGGATCGACAGAGAACACTATGAAGTATCCCTTACGGGAGTAGGATGCAAGAAGAAATATTCCTAGGACTAGATATGTAACGCATAATTATAGAATTATAATTATAGAAGAAGAGGGGAGGGGGTAGGTCAGTTGGATGAGAAGGGGAATTGAGGGAAGGGTTAAGGGTTCAGGGTTAGGGGGCTGGGGAGGAGTCCTATGCCGACTCTCTCCGGGACCTTCTCTCCCTTACCTTCCACTTGTCGGAGTTCCATGCTCCAAGGTCTAAGTGCGCCGCCGCTCAACACTCAAGGTCAGTCCCAACGCTCAGAGATTGCGTGTTGTTGCTTGTCTCCTCCGCGTCCGGCGGGTGCAGGGGCGTGGAAGTCACCCCGCTTCCCCTGTCCAGTTCCGAGACCAGGCGATGATGTTCGGTAGCTTTCCTTCTCAGGTCTCTCCAGGGGTACCAGGTAATGATAAAGTCCTCCTGGTTTCCCTTTGACCAGCTCGTGATTTCCTCGAGGTTGCATATTAAATCTGCCTTTTCCCTCTATTGGTTTCCTGAGGGCGGAGTTTGCTGGAGCCAGTTCAGTGGTATTAATGCTTTGGCCGCATCGATCAATTGTGCAATTAGTTTGTTTTTGCGCGGGTGGAAATGGGTCGATGGTTTCCATAGGAAGACCATGTCTGGTGTTAAAATGAGGTCAGGGGACAGAGCTCTCAAGTCTCTCTCTACCTCCGTCCAGTATCCCGAGATTCCTGAACATTCCCACCAGACGTGGAGGAAGGAGACTACTTCTCCTCCACACCTCCAGCATCTGTTGTGTGGGGCTAATTTGTAACTGAAGAGCCATTGGGGGGTTTTGTACCACCTGACTAATAATTTATAATGACACTCCTGCATAAGGACGCAGGGGGACAGGCCATAAGCCAGGCTCAAGATTAGTTTGGTGTCGGCTGTGGAGAGCAAAATCCCTAGTTCTTTCTCCCAGGTAATTAAGAAGGTGGGTTTAGCATAAAAAGGGGGCGCTATGAAGCTCTTTCTTATGATGGAGATATTCTTTGAGCCCGGTGAATTTGTTTTCAAGGCGTTTTCGAATTGTGTCTTGGGTCTGGTTGATGTGAACTTAGCCTGGTAGTCGCTGAGAACTTTTTTCACGTGCGCTTTTTGCGGGAAGCAGAGGGAGTTATTGGGAACTAGAGTGGTTATGATCTCCTCTGGTGACTTATGTGCTAGATTCTGGATGTCTTCCAGCTTGCTATTTGCAAATTGTTTCCAGATGCTCATGGAGCCTGGGTCTTGATGGATCCCTACTAGTCTGCCCAGCCCTCTAATGGGTATCAATGGCGAAGGGTCTGGCGGAAGCGATTGTTTGAGTTTCTCCCCTGTTTCACATGGGCCTCTAAGTAAGGGGTTAAACCCTTTTGCTCTATATTGATGTTTTGTCGGGAACCACAGGTCCTCCGATAGTGTGTCGTTCTGGGAGGCCTTCGCCAGGTTTTGAAGTATTGGGTCTCTCGACGGGTGTGTCAGGTCCACCCAGTAGCTAAGTTGGATGGCCTGATAGTAGTCCTGAATGTTTGGCAAATCCATCCCACCCTCTGTTCTCCGTCTTGTCATTAAGCTAAATGCTAGTCTTTTTTGTCTCCAGACAAAGCTTGTGAAAAGCGATTTCAGCAATTTAAAGAAAGAGGGGGGTAGGCGAATCGGGATCATGCGTAGTTTGCAGATAATTATAGGAAGCACGTAGGACTTTAGAATATTTTTCCTCCCGAACCAAGATAGTAGCGGGAGATCATATAACCTCAATAAGGATTTTATTTGAGAAATTAGTGGTTGGAAGTTATGGAGGTATAAATCCTCCATCTTTTTAGGAAGCTTCACTCCTAGGTAGTCTACCACCGTCCCTGACCATTTGAAGGGTGAACTGGGTCTCAGTGACCCGCTTTGTGCCTTCGGGATTGAGATGTTAAGTATTATGGATTTGGCAAAGTTTACTTTGAAGTTTGAAAGAACTCCAAAGTCTTTTAGTATTGAAGTGAGTCTGGGTAGGCTCCTTTCTGGTTTGGTGATCACGATCATTATGTCATCCGCAAATACCGCCGTTGACAAAGTGTGTGAGTGGACCCTCAGTCCCCTAATAACTGGATCCTGTCTTATCCATAGGAGGGGCGGCTCTATGGTAAGAATGAAGAGCGTGGGGGACAGGGGACAACCCTGCCTTGTCCCGTTACGAATATCAAATGGTGGTGATAGGGATTCGTTGACTTTAAGTCTGGCATGCGGTTTTGAGTAGAGGGAGAAAATAGCTGTGACGAGGGCAGTAGGGAACTTAAATCTGAGCAGTACTCTTTCCATAAAGACCCAGTTCACCCTGTCAAATGCCTTCTCAGCGTCAGTGCTGACGAAGATCGCTGGTATTTTGCGTGTTTGTGCATATTTTGCAGCATGGAGGAGTCTTAAACAATTTTCTCTTCCCTCTCTTCCCCGAACGAAGCCTGCTTGTTCAGGTGTTATCAATGCTGGGATAAATTCTCCCATTCTCTTAGCCAGGAGTTTGGCCCAAATTTTTACGTCTTGGTTTATAAGCGAGATGGACCTGTAGCTACTACACTGCTCAGGATCTTTGCTGTCCTTCAATATGAGGGTGATGTGCGCTTCCTGTGCTTGCCTAGGAAGTTCAGCTCCGCTCAGAAGGGTGTTGAACGTTTCAGCCAATCTGGGAATTAATTGTTTCATAAAGGCCTTATAGTAGGTTAGGGAGAGGCCATCTGGCCCTGGACTTTTGCCGAGAGGGAAAGATTTGAGAACGTCTTCTATTTCTTTTTCCGTGATCGGGGCTATTAGTGATGAAGCTTCTGTGGCTTCTAATTCAGGGAGGTTAAGAGACCCGAGAAACGCGTCTATGTTTTCTATCATGTTCTGTCCCATTAGGGGGGGTCTTGCTCTCCTCCAGGTTAAAAAGATATTATTTGATTTGCAGCAGCTGACTGGCGTTGATTGCTCCAGTTAAGTCCACAGTCAACTAGTACCCTTTAATATTACTTTATTGTTACATCCTTCTAATAGGTGGCGCCTTAGAGGCATTGTTCCATCTTCCCATTTGCATGAATTTCCCAGAGAAGCATTCATGGCCTCACACCATCAAGGAGCTTTCCCTAAGGACAAACCATATGCTTCCTGAGCCATTATTCTTTCATTACATGGCTTTAAACTGTATGCCATATTGATATTTATGTGGCAATGAAACATTGGGACTTGTAGTATGTTGATTTACCAATTCTCTTTCTTTCTTCTTCTGATACTTTATCTTAGTTTATGTTCACAAAAGTACGTAGATCTATTTATCTATCATATATTTGTATACAGTTTATTGATTTTGTAAATTATGTTAGTTAGAGCATTTAAACATTTAACCATTGAACCAGAGAAAAAGCTGGTAGAGGAGCAAATTTTTCTATTTCTTAATTCTGTCTTTGAATGTTTAGGTAAGTCATATTTCTGAACCAGTGAAATAGGCTGTGACCTGTTGAAGTACAAGAACGAACAAGGGCATTTAATTGGTAATTTATGGTCAAGAGTTACTTTGATCCTATCTAGGTAGAGGTTGGGCTCTCCTGTGAAGAGAATGAAGGGGAGGTCAGCATAATGCATAAATCAGAAACTAGGAATGACATATCTGCTAAAGCTGACTTCAGAAATTAAAGAAATTGTAAAATTGTATTGTTATATGGTAAAATATTAATAGAAACGAATAATTCATAAATAATAGATCTGTGTGCTTTTTTTTAGTCAGTGTAGGCAATGTACTAGCATGCTTTTTGTACTTACATAATGATTATGGAAATAAATAGGAGTGAATCAGTATACTATGTTAAGGAATATGTAGCCTGCTTGGAAAATTGGCTTAAGCCTGAGAGAGACTATAAATCAATCCCTGTTTGTAGGGACAGTTATATTAGACATTCAAATCAGTGGCAGTGAAGTATAGACATGCTTGAGTTATTTTGGCATTGTGTTAAATTATGTGTTAATGTTAAAGGTTAATCAAAGGCAAGCTACACAATTTAAAGCTAGTGGTTAATTAGGGAAATACAAAGCAGCCTTAAACTAGAGAAAGAATGAACTTTAATTTGGCAGACTACTAACCAACTATAGAAAATGTCCTGCTGCTCATTACCAATCTAGCGTTAATGTGCGCCCAAATGGCTACTATATGTAACGAACAACAAACAATTAAGATACAATGCTATAACAGCTAAATAAAATCAAAATGGACATGCATATGTCAGAAAATTATATATTCATTTATCAGGCAAATCTGACTTTCTCAAAACTCCTTCCCCAATTCGTCCAATGATTCTACACATACAAATTTTACCTGCTTTGAGCTTGAATGTTTAGTAATAGAGTTGAGTAATCCAAACCAGTCAAACCTTGCCAAAAGTGCAGTTCACAGTTAATCCAAACCTCGGGTGGTTCATCCTAGCTGACCCCACAGAAGAAGAAGGTGCTGGTGGTGTTGCCTTACAGTGTTGGGCTCCTAGGTTTTAAATAGGCCACATCTGCATGGAATTTGTATCCCCCACCATATTTCTTAATAACCACCTTTATTTATATAGTACATACATTTTATGCAAAACTTTTCATTACTTTATATTTTCTGTCCCCATGGGGGCTTACAATCTATATATCCACTTATAAGTATGCTTTTTGAGTGTTAGAGGAAGCCCACACAAACAAAGGGAGAACATGCAAACTCCCTGTGTATGTTGGTTAGATTCAAACCTAGGGCCATGTTATTAACAAATCAATAGTGTTAACCACTCAGCCACAATGTCTCCTCCTTCTCTTCCTGCTACTCCTTCTCCTTCTTCTTCTTCTTCTTGTACTCCCCCTCTTCCTCCTCCTTTTTTTATTATTCTACTCCTTATTTTTCTTCTTCCTCTTCATTAGTCAAGTTTTAGTTTGAAGTAAGTCGGACTGAAACAAACTTGGTCCCCAAATTCACCAAACCAGCTGAAACTGAGCTTTTCAAAAGTTTGCTCATCTCTATTTAGTAATATAGAATAGAAATCCAGACTACCTTATCTGTAGTTCTCTAGAGGGTTGTAGAAGGAAAAGTAGATGGGAATACAAATGTAAGCTGGCTGCCGATGAGTTAAAAACAGAACAGATGGTTTCTAAAGCATGATTGTAGACCATTATGTTTCTTGATGCATGGGTCCAATAAGTAAGCTGGAGCCAATAATGACACTGTGAGTTCATTAGTTTGGGTGACTTGAGATCATAAGAAATCTCAAGTCACCTAAACTAATGATTTCACAGTATCAGAAGAATAGATGTTTTGGAGGGTTAAACTTCTGTAACCCACCTGTGTCTGTTGTTAGCCTTTTCTTTGCCAAGCACATATCTTATGAGTCCTGCAAGAGGCAGTTTAGTAAACAAAAATGTATAAGATATGTCTTTCTAGAAATGGCTCTATCTTAGGCTGTATTGCAGATATGCCTTTTGATTTTGATCTTATTTTAAAGCTAAGAATCTTGTTTGCTACTGCCCAAAAAATAAAACATTCTAGCCTGCTTTAAGTTTGCCTACGACCACCTGGATGTTCCATAATGATTCTTGAAAAAGTTCTATAAACAGATCATGTGGAGTTTTTTCACACAAATGCGCAGTGATATGTTTGGAGGAAAAAGGATACTACACTCCAATACCAAAACCAAATCCAACTCTGAAGAATGGAGAAGAGAGAATCATGGTTTAAGGCAGCTCAACAGTCTTTGGGCTTGGATTGCTTGTGATCATTGAGCGGGTACTGAATTCTAAAGTGTATGTAATTTTATAGGAGAATGTAAGAGCAGCAGTCCATGACCTTAAACGGGGTGTCCCGCGAAAGCAAGTGGGGTTCAGCACTTCTGTATGGCCATATTAATGCACTTTGTAATGTACATCGTGCATTAATTATGAGCCATACAGAAGTTATTCACTTACCTGTTCCGTTGCTAGCGTCCTCGTCGCCATGGTGCCGTCTAATTTCAGCGTCTAATCGCCCGATTAGACGCGCTTGCGCAGTCCGGTCTTCTCCCTGGTAAATGGGGCCGCTCGTGCCGGAGAGCTGGTCCTCGTAGCTCCGCCCCGTCACGTGTGCCGATTCCAGCCAATCCGGAGGCTGGAATCGGCAATGGACCGCACAGAGCCCACGGTGCACCATGGGAGAAGACCCGCGGTGCATCGTGAGTGAAGATCCCGGCGGCCATCTTAGTAAGGTAAGGAAGAAGTCGCCGCAGCGCGGGGATTCGGGTAAGTACTAAACGTTTTTTTTTTTAACACATGCATTGGGTTTGTCTCGCGCCGAACCCCCGGGGGGCCTATTGAAAAAAACCAAAAAACGTTTCGGCGCGGGACAACCCCTTTAAGCTGAAGAGTGGGATGACGCCACTAGACAATGAACAAAAGTTAACAAGTAAATCAACTAATGAATAATAAAGAAGATTTTGAAATGGCATATTAATGACACACATCGTGTCATTGTATACATATATGTTGAAGTGCAGGTTGTCACATGCACACTCTCACAACACATGATTTGGGTGCAACTGCCAAGGGTTGATCTATCTCACATCCTCAGTCTTGCACATACCTTCCATTTAAGCTGCCAAATGAGCACAGATCACACCCCAACACAGTCGATATACTACAAAAGAGTCCCTAAAAACAATCTTTATTATCAATATGTTAAAAACATTGGGCCTTTAAACAAACAAGACAAACAAACAGTGATAGAGAAAGGACAAGACGACAACATTTATAGTTGGGGTATTCTGATAGCTGATCCTAAATACCTAATACAGTTTTTATTTATATGATATTCAGAATGAAGAAAAACCCCTGAGTCAATGAAGAGAAAGAGAAAGCTAGTGAGCTTCTATGTTTGGCCCATATTGTACAATATTTCTTTTAGAGACGACTCTGAAGAAGCATAAGAAAAGTCTTAGCACCTGATTTATTAGGTGTAAAACTTATAACTTGTTAGCCTAAAGATGGATAGTCTATTTGGAAGTCTTAGTGGATCCTCCCAAATGGTTGGGGGTCAACGTATTCCTAGATGATGGTTCACAAATAATTCAGATTTGATAGAACGTAATTTTTTAGATTTCACAAAGTATAGTTTATATAGTTCGATGCATTTCAGTTGGACCCACAACCTCTTCAGAAACTAGTTGGTCAATAATACAATGATATTATTAGATAGGGACTTGATGATTTCCCTCTGAGTTTTCAATCTTTGTGATATAGAATAAGTGTGACTTCCCATGAACATAAGCTGCCAAGCACTAAGATGGTTTGCTTGGTCAGTATAGATTCAGGACTTAAGACCAAACAAAGATCGATCACTATCATCAAGATCTAGATCCCGGGGGCCAAATGGTGGTCTCCCCAGGAGTGATCATATCTTTTTGCTAATGGTCTATTCCCAGACTCTCAGTGCTTTTTGAGAGGGGGCAAAATCATTACAGCCTAGCCTGGACTGTAGCAAGGATAATCATAGTCGTGATCTAAATCTGCTCAACAGAAAGCTAGCTAAATCCCTGGTCTTTTATAATGACCAAATCACTAGTCTATCTGTAGTTGGAGCAGTTTGGTAACAGGGGACAATACCCCATTAGGCTAAAGAAACAAAAGAAAAGAGCAGCAAGGCCTCCAGCCTCAGTGAATATGTTAATTACTACAAAATCTTGCTGCCACCTCCCCTCAAGAAAGTCAGGGAACCTGCATACACACACCCACAGTGCTTTTAAGCAATCAAAGTGTTAACACCACAAAAGGCTTAGGATCAGACCCACAAGGACCATACTTATCAAAGTTTAGACTTGCAAAAAAGGATAAAAAGAGAATAAAATAAAAATTACATACAATAGACAACACAGTTATGAAAATAAAAGTGAGAATGCAGTAACATAACTTATAGTAAATTCTTATTGAAGTTAAAAAGAAGGTGTAGCAACTCCATAGTGGTGTATGTAGACTAGATATTATCACTGGAGGCCCATATGAGGTCTCAGTGATGGTCTACATCCATAGATTGTTGTTGAGGTGTTGCCAACGAGAGTTGTGCCTGTATGGACAAGGCGTCAAACTAGTGGAGAGATGCAGGTAAATCAATTGAATTAAGGTATAACGCTCCAAATAGCATGTTTAGGTAAAATAAGTTTTTCATTGCATAAAATAGTAAGCCAGCAAAAGCGCATTTCTAAGCAAAGCCTCTTGCTCAGTTTGCTGCCTTAAAGCACTACAATAGAGGATGATGATAAAAACAAAAAGTCATCTTGCCTAAGAAGGGTAAGGATCTGGAGTACTGCGGAGTACTGCAACAACAATAAGCTCATCTTTTTACTAAATATTGATTTCAAGATGTAGGCAAATTTACTGTCACGTCACTGCCAGCACACCTTTGCTACTGTGAGTTTCATCCTGACTAGCTAGGGTTAATATCTTCGGTCCTGTCTAGTTAGGGTTAATTTGTGCTGCAGCTTAAGGGTGCATTCACACGAACGTATATCGGCTCGGTTTTCACGCCAGGGCAAGTAACTGTGCTCCCGCCCCCTCTCTGCCTCCTCTCCGCCCCTCTGCAATATTTGCAATGGGGAGAGGCGGGGAGGGGGCGGGGCTAATTCCCGGCCTTTAGCTCCGCCCCCGTCCCGCCTCCTCTCATTGCAAATAGTGCAGAGGGGCGGAGAGGAGGCAGAGAGGGGGGCGGAAGCTCAGTTCCTGCACTTGGCTCTTCCATCCTCCCTCCCCTGCACACGAGGACAACGTATATCGGCTCGGCGTAAAACCCGAGCCGATATACGTTCGTGTGAATGCACCCGTAAGCTGAGGTAGAGGCTGGCGGTTATCAGCTCAGTCAATCAGTTTCTTCCCACTTCCTATATAACCCAGCTCTTCCTGGCTGGGAGAGACCAGTTATATTTCAGTGTTCCTGATCAAGTAAGCTTGCTCAGTTCTTCTGTCTGTTGCCTGGCTCCTGTGTTCTGGTTTGTCTCCTGTTTTACTGTTTGTTTTTCATTCTGTGTTCTCATCAGTGTCTGTTAGTCAATGTCTGTAAGTCAGGTTTAAGTGAAGTGAAAGTGTGTGACTGAGTGAAAGAGGGAAAAAAAGCCCTGAGCGGTCGCGGAGGCGCTTTTTTGAGTGTGATTAGTTTAATCTTAATAGCTTCTGTAGGTAAATTTGTAGATCCCCAATAGCAAGTTCTCTATGCTTGGCAATGCTGTCCAGTGTGCT
The DNA here is from genome assembly GCF_035609145.1 of Eleutherodactylus coqui. Classification (NCBI taxonomy): domain Eukaryota; kingdom Metazoa; phylum Chordata; class Amphibia; order Anura; family Eleutherodactylidae; genus Eleutherodactylus; species Eleutherodactylus coqui. The sequence goes on from NC_089839.1 coordinate 71,042,167, forward strand.
ACGTGTGCAATGTATGCGGTCCTTGATCAGCCGATCAAGGGTGCATACTATTGTACAAGATGCGTGCTCATCGCACATTTGGAAGCCCAAATCCTGGGTTTAAATGAGTGACTGGCAACACTGAGATCCATTGACAACATGGAAAGGAGTTTGCTGCTTACTGAGCAGGCACTCGCTGGGGTAGAGGTGAGGGTGGATGGTAGTTCGAAAGAGCAGGATGAGCAGGCAGCTAGCTGGGTGAGAGTTAGAAGGGCTAGAGGGGAAAGAACCAGGGAGGCTAGTCCTAAACTGGCACACCCCAACAAGTTTGCAAAGTTGGCAGATGAGGGGGGGTGCCATTACAGAGCCAGCACCACTGCAGCACGACATGCCCTCTGAACACCAGGGAGATGACTGCTCCAGTAAGTAGGGGACAGGAAGCACAGGCCAGGCTAGATGAGTCATAGTAGTGGAGAACTCAATTATTAGGGGGACAGAGAGGGCAATCTGCCACAAAGACTGGGATCATCAAACAGTGTGCTGCCTTCCTGGTGCTTGAGTTTGACACATCGCTGATCGGGTTGACAGATTACTGGGAGGGGTTAGTGAGAATCCAGCGGTCAGTATGCACATTAGCACCAATAAACAAATTAGAGGTCAATGGAGGGCCCTCAAAAACTATTTCAGGGACGTAGGATCCAAGCTTAGGACAGGGTAGTTTTCTCAGAAATACTACTTGCACCAAAAGCCACACTAGAAAGGCAGCAGGATCTTAGGGTGGTAAAGAAGTGGCTCTGGAGTTCGTGTAAGAAGGTGGGGTTTAGGTTCCTGGGGAACTGGATTGACTTTGCTGTCAGCTACAGGCTCTAATGTAGGGATGGGGTGCATCTCAATGGGGAGGGTGCAGCTGTGCTGGGGGAGAAGATGGCTAGAAGGTTGGAGGAGTGTTTAAACTAGGGACCGGGGGGGGGGGCACCAAGAGAAATAGGGGGGTAGATAGTGCAGACAGTGACCTGGGACCAAGTAATGGGACTAGGGGTCAAGCAGGAGGTGCAGGTAGTACAGTTAGAACTGTAGGTATAGCTAATAGGACAAAAAGGTAGAACAATGAAAATAAAGAATAACAACCACCATATAAATTGTATGGCAACGGATGCAAGAAGTCTGATCGGTAAAGTGGGTGAGCTCAAGTGAGAATGTCTGAAGAAAATTATGATATATTGGGAATAACAGAAACATGGCTTGATGATAAGTGTGATTAGGCGATGAACTTACAGGGTTACAATCTCTTCAGAAGAGACCGTGGCAACCAGAAAGGGGGAGGGGTGTGTCTGTATGTTAAGTCGTACTTAATGCCTAAGCTACGAGAAGATATAGTTGTAGGAGATAAACACCTGGAAACTGTGGGTAGAAATACAGGGAGAAAAAAAATAACAAAATCCTGATAGGGGTTTTCTATAGGCCACCAAACAACAGAAGAAACTTATTATTAAGACAATTAGAAGAGGTGTTAAACCACAATGAAGTAATTCTTATGAGGAACTAAATTATCCGGATATTATGTGGGAAGACGAAACCTATAAATCTCATAAGGGCGATAAGTTCTTTGAGAATAAAGAGAACTACCTTTTCCCAACTTGCGCAGAAGCCCACTAGTGGGAGGACACTTGGGAAATAGTGACCACAATATAATTAAATTCCAGCTGTTATTCAATAGGAAGCCTTATCAGGGAGCAACAAAAAAACTAAACTTTAGTAGAGCAAAATTTGATCAGCTCAGAATTACTCTTGGGAGCATTAATTGGGACAACATACTCAAAAATAACAGCACAGATGGCAAATGAGAGAAGTTTAAAAACATTCCAATTACCTCATGTGAGCAGTTCATACCCTTTAAAAATAGCAGAACTACAAGTAGAAGGAAACCAATGTGGCTCAACAAGACTGTAAGGGGGGCAATAAGCGAAAAAAAGAAAGCATTTAAATTACTAAAACAAGAAGGCAGCGAAGAAGTGCTAAAAACATTCAGACACAAAAAAAATTATGGAAGCATAAGATCAAAACTGCCAAGGAGGTGGCAAAGAGACTGATTGCCAAAGAAAGCAAAAATAACCTTAAACTATTCTTCAATTACATAAGCTGTAAAAGGAATTGCATGGAAAGCATTGGCCCCTTAACAAATAATGCAGGAGAAACCATAGAAGATGATGGGGGAAGGCAAATCTATTAAATAATTTTTTCAAGTGTATTCACGAATGAAAAAGAAATGTCACACTAGATGCAGGGGAATAAAAGCTTCTACAATGAAGTAAGCTTTAGGCTGGACCTGGGAGAGTCTATTGATCTCGTATATCTGGATTTTTCGAAAGCATTTGACACAGTGCCGCATAATAGGCTGGTATATAAAATGAGACAGCTCGGACTGGGTGAAAACATGTGTATATGGGTAAATAAATAAAGAGATGAGCGAACGTACTCGGTAAGGGCAATTTTGCAATCGAGCACCGCGATTTTCGAGTACTTCACTACTCGGGTGAAAAGTACTCGGGTGCGCTGTGGGTGAGCGGGGGGTTGCAGAGGGGAGTGGGGGGTAGCAGCGGGGAACAGGGGGGAGCTCTCTCCCTCTCCCCCCACTCCCCGCTGCAACCCCCCGCTCACCCACAGCGCACCCGAGTACTTTTCACCCGAGTAGTGAAGTACTCGAAAATCGCGGTGCTCGATTGCGAAATCGCCCTTACCGAGTACGTTCGCTCATCTCTAGTACATAACTGTTTCAGAGATAGAATGCAGAGGGTGGTAATAAATGGTTCATACTCTGATTGGAGCGCCGTTGCTAGTGGGGTGCCACAGGGTTCACTTTTAGGCCCAATTCTGTTCAATATATTTAATAATAACCTAATGGAAGGACAATACAGTAAAATATTAATATTTGCAGATGATACAAATTATAGAAGATAATTAATACAAAGGAGGACAACATGCGGCTACAAATAGACCTAGATAAGTTGGGGGTTTGGGTTGAAAAATGGCAAATGAAGTTCAATATTGATAAATGTAAGGTTATGCACATGGGCAGGAGAAATGGATGTCACCAATATACACTAAATGGGGTACTGCTGGCGAAAAATGAGATGGAAAAAGACCTGGGGGTATTAGTGGACTGTAGACTTAATTGGAGCAGTCAATGCCAGTTAGCTGCTGCGAAAGCAAATAAAGTCTTGGGGTGCATCAAAAGAGGTATATGTGTGAGGGATGAGAACATTAGTCTTCCGATATATAAGGTACTTGTCAGGCCTCACATGGAATACTGTGTACAGTTCTGGACATCGGTGCTCAAGAAAGATGTTGCTGTGTTTGAAGGGGTCCAAAGAAGGGCAACTAAATTAATAAATGGAATGAGAGGACTGGAATACCCAGAGAGGCTATCAAAATTGGTATTAGTCACCTTGGAAAAAAGACAATTAAGGGGTGACCAAATAACTATGTATAAATACATTAAGGGATAATACAAGATTTTTTTCCCCATGATCTGTTTTTAGCCAGGACTGTGATGGTAACAAGAGGGCATCCTCTTCGTCTAGAAGAAAGCAGGTGTCATCACCAACACAGAAAGGGTTCTTTACCGTAAAAGCAATGAGACTCTGGAACTCTCTGCCTAAGGACATGGTGATAACAAAATTGATAGAGGAGTTTAAGAGGACTATAGACATCTTTTTAGAGCACTATGATATTACAGGATATAGACATTAGGTGACCAGCGGGGTTGTTCCTCAGGGTCTTGGAGTTAGGTAGAACTCAAATGTTGATCCAGGGATTATTCTGATGGACATTATGGAGTCGGGAAGGAATTTTTTCCTCGAACTGAGCTAAATTGGCTTCTGCCTCATTAGGTTTTTTTTTTGCCTTCCTCTGGATCAACAAGGGGTGGGGGTAGAAACTGGTTGAACTAGATGGACATTGTCTTCATTCGGCCTAACATACTATGTTACGATTAGAGATGAGCAAGCATACTCGTCCGAGCTTGATGCTCGTTCGAGTATTAGGGTGCTCGAGATGCTCGTTACTCGAGACGAGCACCACGCGGTACTCGTCTCGATTAAACGAGCACTGACCATTGAATTCAATGGAGCCGGCAATACAGCTGACTCCATTGAAAGCAATGGGCTGCCGGCGATCGCGGGATGAATTGTCGGGAAGGGCTTAAATATATAAGCCCTTCCCTGCAATTCATGCAGAAATGTGTAAAAATAAAAAAAATATATATACTCACCTTGTCCCGGCAGACGGAGTTCAGCGAGGCCAGCAGCAGTCCCCCTGAACTGCTCTGAACAGCTGTGAGTAGTATTCAGCAGCCGGGGATTTAAAATCCCCGCCTGCTGAATGAGCTGCCTCTAATTGGTCACAGCCTGACCAATCAGAGGCAGATCTCACTCACACACCCATTCATGAATTCATGAATGGGTGAGTGACTGCTGCCTCTCATTGGCTCAGCGCAGGGACCAATCTGATTGGTCCCGCTGAGCCATTGAATTCAATGGGCTAACATCGTTCTTCTCTGCCACAGCTGTTACAGCTGTGGCAGAGGAGAACAATCTTTATGCTGACAGTGCGGGGGGGGGGGGGGGGGTTGTCTCACTCTTGCCACTATTGTGGCTTAATAGTGGGACCTGGGAACTTGAGATGCAGCCCAACATGTAGCCCCTCGCCTGCCCTATCCGTTTCTGTGTCGTTCCCATCACTTTCTTGAATTTCCCAGGTTTTCACAAATGAAAACCTTAGCGAGCATCGGCGATATACAAAACTGCTCGAGTCGCCCATTGACTTCAATGGGGTTCGTAACTTGAAACGAACTCTTGAGTATCACTGAAAGTTCGACTCGAGTAACGAGCACCCGAGCATTTTGGTGCTCGCTCATCTCTAGTTACAATGTTTTATTTATTGTTAACTTCTGTTTGTCCCTGGGTTTCTGTACTCGGGTTCCCCTCTGACATTGGACTTGTCCTTGTGGAATTAATTGGGTCATCCCTTTCAGGACAGGTGCCCAGCTGCAAGGTGGATTCTGTTGGAGGGGTTCAGAGGGCCTGCTCTGATTGCTACCTTTTGTTTCTGTCTGCTCTTGCATCTAGCCACCTGTGTAGCAAGCAAACATGTCAGTCCTAACTGCTCCAGTAACAAGTCATCTCAGGATTTTGTTAGCAGTCCAGCATGAACATAACATTATAACCGGTCCACAAAAGTACGCTAGATGCAGTATAGATCCTGTTCAGTCAATTGCTAAGCAGATTAAAGATATGTCTGTACAGGATGCAATCAATGCAAGCTCTAGCTCAGCAGGTGCTAGCATTGTCACAGCAAATGGCAGACATTATACAACAGCTGCCATTAAGTCTTTGCCTACATCTTCTAATGTTTCCATGCAATCTGAAGCAAAGCTTGAGTTACAAGACCATTTTTCTGGCAGACTTGGTGATTTCATCTCATTTCGTGAAGCTTGTGTTACCATGCAGGGGGGCGCGGGGTCCCGTGGTCGGCGCGCGTCGCTCTGGCGTCGGCGCGGGCGTCCTGGAGCTCTGGTATCGAGGCTCTCCCGGCGGCTTGGGACGGCTGGTGGGCGGCGGCGTGGGCGTGTCCACCTGTAGGGTGCCACCCACACGCCTCCATCCTTCTTATGCAGCAGTGGGAGGAGTTGTCTCCTCCCACTCTCCGCCCCTGGGCGGAGCCTTGCAGTTAAAAGACTGGCAGTGATCTGAGCTCACTGCCAGTTATTGATTCTGTCAGCGTCTAGTCAGTTCTGTCTGCAGCTAGTCTCAGTCAGTCCCTAGTTTGCTCGTCAGCTTCTAGTCCAGCTTGCCTTTTGCTCAGCATTTTCTGTTGGTCACTCCATCTGCCTTTTCTGTCTGCACTCTGTCCCCCGCTAGTTAGATTCTTCCTTGTAGTCGCCAGGTCCCTAGCCAGAGTAGGGACCGCCATCCAGTTGTCCGCCTGGGGTTAGCCAGGGCCGAGGCAAGTAGGCAGGGACAGTGGGGTGCGGGAAGTTCAGGGCACCCCACCTGGTGCTCAGGGGTCGGAGTGCCGTAACACTTGTAAGTTGTATTTACGTTTAAGGCCAATTTCCTTGATGAGATCCAGAAAGTGGGCATTGTAATCTTTCGGTTACAGGAAGACCCTCAGTCCCGGGCATTTACCCTTTCCCCCGCTTTACCTGCTCTGTCTCCAGTGTACAGTTTTTTCTCAGCGCCTACTCTATGAACTGGATTGTATTGCCCTTGCTGAATGTAAAATTTGTATGCTACAACAAGGCAATCATCCGGTTGAGGACTACAGCGTGGAATTTCGGCAATGGGTGGAGAATGCGAGAAACAGTGTTTGAATCTCCCTCCTCATTGTTTATGTTCCACAAAGAGGTTTCGGATGAGTGTATGGAGTTAAGGCCCATTTACACGAGCAGATAATCGCTCAAAGATCGCTTAAACAACAGTTTGAGCTACAGCTTTGAGCGATTATTTTGCTACTTAAATGCCAATTATGTATGTAAATGAAGCCTTCCCTGAGGGCAGCTAATAGCCTGAGGCTCAGATCCTTTGTTCTCCATGTGGGAAACAATGCTATCAGCACTCCCCCGTGGAGAACTACTGATAAAACTGATTGCTAAAATCAAGTGAGCTTGATTTTAATGATCAGCGAAAAGTGCCCGAAATGCGGGTGCCCCGCGCCCATTTACACGCACCGATTATCGCTAAAACGATCGCCGATGAGTGATTTTTTTAGCGATGATCGTCCAGTGTAAATGGGCCTCCTAGGAACAGTTTCTATTAATAAAAAACATAGTAATAATTGTTTCAAGAAATGTTTGTGCTTTTATTGGGGACAAGATGGGCGCTTTATTCGCAGTTGTCCAGCAAGACACATGAAGAAGCAGCCAGTTAACCAGCAAAGATATCCATTAAACTTAAAAACTATAACTTAAATAGTTTGTATTTATAACAACTCTAATCAATATATCACAAGCTGTTAAAGCAGTGGAAAGCCATAAGAAGATTGTTTTGGTTTGAACAGCTCTTGCTATATGGGTTCCCCATTTCCAAAATGCTACTGTAACTCAATTTTATGACAAATTTCTTCCAGAAACTTCTTCGAGGAAGTTATCCTTCCTAATCTTGTGAGAAAAAGAGTTTGGGCTTACCTTCTCAGAAAAGAAATGTTAAACAATTTCAAGCCACTCCCATTGGCTTTCTAGAAAAGAATTATTAAAAATTGCTAACATGATGCTGTAAACCATCTTAATTCCTTTTCTTGCATGGATCTCTCCCACTAATCTATGTTGGCACTGTTTTAAGGAAAATGGATCTCCATACCATGTATGGTGGGAATGCTCTCTCATTAAACCTTTCTGCTTAGAAACTGTGAAGTAAATTAGATGCATTTGTACAATTCTACTTTCTCTATCATTGGAGATTATAAGATTTGCTAGTAGCACAGGGTCATATAATCCATCAAAACATTGTCTTTCCACATATCTCATTTCAGCAGCTAAGACTTTAATTCCTTTATTTTGGAAACAATCATCCACACCATCACTATCCATGTGGAAGGATAACATTAGTCAGTTATTTTATAATGGAGGAGTTGTCTAGCTCGGAATTGGGCACCTTCTTAAAGATGTGATCCCCGTAGATCAGTTAAATGGTCTTGAACGCATCCTCCTATGATATGGATAACTCTCTACTCTTCTTTGTTTTGAGTTGTGTATGAATTGCTCAATGTATATCTGAAAAGGTGTCTTGTATACTGCTAGATCCCTTACCACCACCCCTCCACCCAGTCTCACTTCTCAGTTTTCCATAACATGAAAGACTCTTCTGGTTAGCCTCAAGCCATACAGACCATTTATGTAGCTTTTTTATCCAATCAACTTTTCTTCTTATTGGCTTCGGGTGCTTTTACACGAGATGACTGTTTGGCACTTTACTGCCTGATGGTCATCCCAAATATTATTGCTCTTGTGCTTCCAACGAGCAGCAATAATTGCACAATGAATGGACACAGAACACGTCAAACATCTCTTCAAGCCGCCTACCTCTATTTAGAGTAAACAGGCCTAGATTCATAGATGAATGACTGCTGTTTACACAGCTCAATTATTGTCACTTTTTTATGCCTGCATAAAATGAACAACGGACAATAAGCAAATAAATTAACTTTTCTCATTTTATCATTGGCCGTGTTTGCACTGAACAATTGTTCATTTTCGCACAATCCAACAATTGACTAAACGGTAATTGTTCCGTGTATATAGGCCTCAATACTTTTATATTGTTTCCTCTATACCCTTTTGATGCATTCACGCTTTCTATGTATTTCCTTTTATTGTTCAATAAACGGAGCTTTCCAAGAAAAATCTGTAAGAAAGTCCCAATAAAGCAGAAAAGTATATTCCAGTTTCACATATAAAAATATATAGCAATTAATTTTTTTTTTCAAGGGAAATAATTACTACAGATTAGACCACAAATATGCACCATTCTTGTCCCTTTCCCATTCCCTCTGATTTTAATCACTTCTCTCAGTAGAGACAGGAGGAACTATATTTCTTATCTTCCATGACAGTGATAAATTCTAAAATACCGAGCAATTATTGCAGTGACCACAAGTATTATTATGTAATTAATCCATCATGAAATTACTGTACCATCGCTATTCTATTCTATGGTAAAGCTTTGTTTTATAAATGTTATTCATTTTAATTTACTTACTGCCCTTTTCTTGGGTTAGCTAGATAACAATACTGAATGTGTTTGGTTATTAATTAAGGAGTCTTTGAAGGGATTAACAAAATTATTTAATTTGTACGGCATTATTACTGTTTGAAGTGCTGTTTGAAAGTAGTCTACTCACCAATTTGTCTTTATGAGCTGCTATTTTGAAAAATTCCACAGAAGTTTGACAGAAGCTAGCGGTGTTGATTATTTTTTTTTCACCTTGACATCTGATCTTTATTCTAGAAATCTGTGTAATAAAGCCTATTTTAATGGATCTAAAGAACCCATGGGTGAGATGCATTTACTCAACAAAAGGTTGTTCTTGGTATCATGGATTAAATTTAACAGACTTCTGCTTGTACAGTTCTAAAGGCAATAGACATAAAATATAAGCATTTTCTATTTTAGTTTGTATTATATTATAACGCTATATATTATATATGTATACACTATACATTATAAAACAGTAATATTGTGCAGAACTGCTTATTTTTTCTGAAGTATTCATTAATAATTACATTCTTTTCTTGTGTAATTTTAATTTCTATAAATATTTTTTTTTCGATTTGCTTGTTCTTTGTCATAGATAACGCTTTAAAGTAAATGCACATCTTTGAATATCATCGCATTTTAAAAGCAAAATCCTGTGGCAATATCTTAAATGGGATATTTCCATCTCAGCAAGTTATCTCCAATTTACAGAAGAGGGGATACGTTGCAGATCAGTGGGGGTCTGACCTCTGGGACCCCCATCAATCCTATAATTTTAGCTGTGATGCATCTCGAAGTGTAAGACCAATGGAGATAGCTGAGTTTAAGTGCTTGGCTATTTGTACTGGTCAAATTGAAGTGAATGGAGCAGAAGCATGTATGAGTATCCTATGCTGTGCACACTTTGAGGCATGCCAGGCTGTAATCTTGAGACTGGGGGGGGGGGGGATTTTACTCTTCAATTCTGACGTATAAAATTTCTCTCTTAGTTTCCTAATTCTTAAGTCTATATATGCTATGTATCAATGTTCTATAGGGATTAGGAGGACGTTAGCAGTGCTCTATATTTCATAATATAAATGATTCTTGTGTCATTTACTCATTGTCTTCCTAAATAGTTTTGTTATACTTTCTCATTTTGCACTTTTAAAAAAACCAACAAATTAAAGAATAAAAACATGAAACAGAAGTAAATCGGAAAAAAAGGGGGGGGGGGGAGCACAAAATACCAGCTTTTCTGTCTGCAATGCAACTGGCTGCAGCAGAAGCCCTCCCCCACTTCTCTGTCTGCATTACCCCTTAAGGACCAAGAGTGGTAAATAGACGGGGCTTGGTCCTGGGCTTTAGTCCTGGCCAATAGCAAAAGTACAGCATGGACTAAAGCTTCTGATCCTGCAATCAAGCAAGAGCAAGTCATAGAATCATAGAATGGTAGAATTAGAAGGGAATCCAGGGTCATCAGGGCCAACCCCCTGCTCAGTGCAGGACTCACTAAATCATCCCAGACAGATATTTGTTCAGCCTTTGTTTGAACACTTCCATTGAAGGAGAACTCACCACCTCCCGTGGTAACCTGTTCCACTCATTGATCACCCTCACTGTCAGAAAGTTTTTTCTAATATCTAATTTGTGTCTCCTCCCTTTCAGTTTCATCCCATTGCTTCTAGTCTTTCCTAGTGCAAATGAGGGATCACTCTGCACTGTGACAACCCTTCAGATATTTGTAGACAGCTATTAAGTCTCCTCTTAGCCTTCTTTTTTTGCAAGCTAAACATTCCCAGATACTCTAACCGTTCTTCATAGGACATGATTTGCAGTCCGCTCACCATCTTGGTAACTCTTCTCTGAACTTGCTCCAGTTTGTCTCTGTCTTTTTTAAGTGGGGTGCCCAGAACTGAACACAGTATTCCAGATGAGGTCTGACTAAGGAAGAGTAGAGGGGGATAATGACCTCACGTGATCTAGACTCTATACTTCTCTTAATACATCCCAGAATTGTCTTTGCCTTTTTGGCTGCTGCATCACATTGTTGACTCATGTTCAGTCTATGATCTATTAGTATACCTAAGTCTTTTTCACATGTCCTGCTGTTTAGCTCAATTCCTCCCATTCTGTATGTGCTTTTTCATTTTACTTGCGCAGATGTAGGACTTTGCATTTCTCCTTGTTAAATACCATTCTGTTAGTCGCTGTCCACTGTGCAAGCTTTTCTAGATCTTTTTGAATACTCTCCCTCTCTTCCCTAGTGTTAGCTATCCCTCCTAGCTTTGTGTCATCAGCAAACTTGATCAGTTTCCCATCAATTCCCTCCTCCAGATCATTTATTAAAATGTTGAACAACACTGGACCTAGGACAGAGCCTTGTGGTACCCTACTTGATACATTCTTTCACTTGGATGTGCAGCCATTTATGACCACTCTTTGAGTACGATCACTCACCCAGTTGTGAATCCACCTAACAGTTGCCTTGTCAATCCCATATTTGGTCATTTTTTTTCAATAAGTATAGTATGACATACTTTGTCAAATGCTTTACTAAGGTCAAGGTAAACTATATCCACCCCATTTCTCTGATCAACTCAGTTGGTGATACTATCATAGAATGAAATTAAATTCATCTGACATAACTTGTTTGTTATAAACCCATGCTGACTCTGGTTAATTACTCCATTTTTATCCAAATACTTGCATACATGCTGTTTAATAATTTGTTCAAAGATCTTTCTGGGTATAGAAGTCAGGCTCAAAGGTCTGTAGTTTCCTGGATCCACCTCCTTCCCTTTTTTGAAGATAGGGACAACATTTGCCTTTTTCTAATCTTTTGGGACTACTCCTGTTCTCCAGGAATTTTCAAAGATTATGGTGAGTGGTTCAGCAATTTCCTATGCTGCTTCCTTTAGTATCCTAGGATGCAATTCATCTGGACTTTGAGACTTGAATTAATTTAAGTTAGCTAAGTGTTCCCTCATCGTCTCTCTGCTTACAGATAACCTGCATTATTTTATTCCCCCAATAGCACTGGGAAGATCAGTTGATGCTCCATCTACTTTCTGAGAGAAAACAGATACAAAAATAGGAATTTAAAAGTTCTGCCTTCTCAACATCATTCTTAACCAATTCACCATTTTGATCTTGTGAGCATCCAATAGCATCTTTGACTTTTCTTTTGCTTTTGGCATACCCCCAAATCCTTTTTTATTGCTTTTTGCCTCTGTTCCAAGCCTCAATTTATTATTAGCTTTAGCTTTTCTGACACTTTCCCCACAGTTTCTGCAGATGGCATTATATTCTTCTTTAGATATTCCCCCCTTTTTCCATTTGATAGACATATTTTTCTCCGTTTTTATCATGTGTGAAAGTTCTGTGTTCATCCATCCTGGTTTCTTTAAATACTTTCCATTCTTTCTTCCTTTAGGGACTGTTAACGATTGTGATTTGAGAATCTGATTTCGCAATATTTCCCAACCTTCTTGGAAAATTCTGTCCTTAAGAACATCCAGCCATTAGATTTTTCCTACCCTCTTTCTGAGTTCATTGAAATCTGCCTTTCTAAAATCCAACCTTGAGGTCTCAGTTTTCTCAGGTTTTCCTCCCTTTTTTTATCCAAGATTCAAGGATAGCATGATCACTGCCTCCTAAGGTCCCAGCCACCCTTACTTCCTCAACTATTTCCTCCCTGTTGGTAAGAATTAGGTCCAAGATAGCAAATCCCCTTGTCTCCTCTTCGACCTTTTGAAAGATAAAGTTGTCAGCAAGAGCTGATAAAAATTTGTTGGATCCATTACTTTTATCTGAGAGAGATTCCCAACAAATGTCTGGATAGTTAAAATCTCCCATAATTACTGTCATGCTTTTTTGAGAGCTTGGCCATCTGATGTAGAAAGAGTTCATCAATATCTATTGCTTGTCCAGGTGGCCTATAGTAAATCCCTACAATGGTGTCCTTTCTGTCCTCTCCTTGTATTCTTACCCAAACAGTTTCTACAGAACTACCATTCTCTGAAGCTTGAATCTGTGGAGATGATTGTTTTCCTAACATACAACAGAACACCTCCTCCCCCTTTTTTTTGGTCTGTTTCTTATAAATAAGTTGTATCCTTCAAGCCTTGTATTCCAATCATGTGTATCATTCCACCAAGTTTCCGTGATGCCTATGACCTCATATTTCTCTTCCTGTGTTAGGAGCTCCAATTCTCCTTGTTTGTTTCCCATGCTCTGTGCATTTCTGCAAAAACATTTTAGTTTGTGATCAATGTCTCTTGCTCCTCTACTTGCCTTCTGAATTTTTTGTCTTTGTTCTTTCTTTCCACTTCTAATAGCAAGGTTCTTAAATCTATTAATTAGCTGTATATTTTTACCTGGCCTTTCACCTCCCTTCCCACATCGTTCTAGTTTAAAGCTCTCCTAATGAGTGAGGCAAGGCACCCACCAAATATATGCTTACCTTTTTTTGTAAGGTGCAACCCGTCTCTAGCAAGCAGCCCATCATATAGGTAATTCACACCATGGTCTACGAATAAAAAACTTTGCTGACGGCACCATCAACGTAGCCAGTTGTTTACCTCTAAAATCCTGTTCCTTCTTCTTATTCCATGGCCATCCACTGGGAGGATTGATGTCAAGACCACCTGTGCTCCTAGTTCCTTCACCCACTTTTCAAGGTCTTCAAAGTCTCTGCAGAAAGTTACAAGGTCCTTTTTTTGCAGTGTCATTTGTCCCAACATGTATTAGTAGGAATGGGTGGTGTTCTGTAGGACTGAAAAGTCTCGACAGCCTATCAGACACATCTTTGATTTGTGCACCTGGAAGACAGCACGCCTCTCATGAGGTGTCAGGTCTGCAGACAGCGGTCTCTATTCCTCTCAATAGGGAATCCTTTACAACCACCACTCTCCTTTTTTTCTTCACAACAGCACTTCTCTTTCTCTATTCAAGAGGACTCTGTGTACTTCCAACACAGTTCCTTTTGGGTAGAGTCATTTCTTGCTGTACATCTTTCTCCTCTGCTCTGTTCTTTGTGGGTAAAGTAATTTCTTGCTGTACCTCTTTCTCCTATGCTCTGTTCTTTGTGGGTAGAGTCATTTCTTGCTGTACCTCTTTCTCCTTCTGCTCAGGAACCAGTACCAGGTCCCCCTGCGTGAGAACCTCGTACCAGTTCCCAAGAAGTATGGGTGCTGGCTGACTCCTGATCTTCCTGCTTCTTTGGGTCACATGCTTCCTTTCCTCTGCTTCTGCAGGTACACTTGACATTTCTTTTCGTTCAACATTTTGAAGACTTTCTTCTACTCTGTCAAGGAAATCCTCATCTTCCCTAATACGTTTCAATGTAGCTATTCTCTCCTGAAGACTACACACCTTTTCCTCCAGTAGAGACACAAACTTGCATTTCTGGCAGGTGAAGTTTAGCTTTTCCTCTCGTAGGTCTGTAAATATATAACATACATTGCAGCTCACCAAATGGTTCCTCTCCTTTTCCATATTGTCAGTTGATGTCCACTTCCAAACTTCTAAAAGTCAAGAATTGTAGTGAAGATATATAACCTGTAAAAATACACAGCCGAGGAACCAGAGGAGAAGGGAAAAGAGTTTTTTCTTTTACCGCTTCTCCTTTCCAGGGTACATAGTGCTATGTACTAAAGAGAGAAACGTGACTGCTGGGTACCCGTTGGCACAGCACGATTGCAGGGTCCTAGCAGTCTCTAATCAGCTTTGTTAATGACAACTTTGAAAATCAATTAGAGAAAAGACAATGTGAATAACTGCCAGAGGTCTTCTATGAAATCACGGTGGACTAAGAAATAGTAAAAAAAAAAGTTAAAGAAAATTACAGAATAAAATTAAAATATATACATAAAAAAGAAAATGACCCACTGGCAATGCCAACCAAAACCGTTGCCATATGCACCCTGAAATCTAAAACTATACAAATTATATATTAAAAAATGTCTGAAACTAAATGAGGAACTCGTTCCCGTACTGTATTTGGTGTACATATACTCATTTTAAAAACAAACAACTATAAATTAAAATTTTTTTTAGCTTTTTACCCCTAATAAAACTAAAACAGAAAAATAAGTCAGTGAAAAAAAGATCTAAAAGAATAACACTGTATATAATTAGAGATGAGCGAACGCGTTCGTCCGAGCTTGATATTCGTGCGAATATTAGGGTGTTCGGGATGTTCGTTATTCGTGACGAACACCATGCGGTGTTCTGGTTACTTTCACTTCCTTCCCTGAGACGTTAGCGCGCTTTTCTGGCCAATTGAAAGACAGGGAAGGCATTACAACTTCCCCCTGCAACGTTTAAGCCCTATACCACCCCCCTGCTGTGAGTGGCTGGCGAGATCAGGTGTTCGCCTAATATAAAAGTCGGCCCCTCCCGCGGCTCGCCTCAGATGCCTGGTGAGTTAGATGAGGGACAGTGCTGTTTATACCGGAGCTGCTGTAGGGAAAGAATTGGTAGTTAGTGTAGGCTTCAAGACCCCCCAAAGGTCCTTATTAGGGCCACTGATAGCTGTGTGTTGGCTGCTGTTAGCAGTGGGATTTTTTTTTTTTTCTCAAAATCGCCTCTGCAGACCGTTGCACCTGGCATTAGGGACAGAAGTGCTGCATAGGCAGGGAGAGTGTTAGGAGTGAGTGTAGCCTTCAAGAACCTCAACGGTCCTTTCTAGGGCCATATTTATCCGTGTGCAGTACTGTCCAGGCTGCTGTTGGCTGTGCTGCATTTTTTTTGGGCTTCTCAAAATCGCCTCTGCAGAGCATTGCACCCTCCATTGATACTGCAGGGAAAGAATTGTATAGGCAGGGCCACAACACAGTTATTATTCATAGAATATACGCAGTGCTGCCTGTTGGTGGGAAAAAACTGAAAACAAATCTATTTGTCCAGCCTGTGTCCGTCCTTACGCCTGTGTAGACGTGTGAGCTGCGTGAAAAACATTGCTAAATCATACGCAGCCAGCTACGCTTTACTGCTGGGTTCGCCATTTGCTTTCCTTAATTGGGAAAAAAAAATACCTGCTCTCCAAGAGTTATAATAACTCTGCTACCCTCACGTTCTGTGACACATAAGCAGGGACACAGCGCAGTTATTAAACTTCGCAGGTTCATTGAATATACGCAGTGCTGCCTGTTGGTGGGAAAAAACTGAAAACAAATCTATTTGTCCAGCCTGTGTCCGTCCTTACGCCTGTGTAGACGTGTGAGCTGCGTGAAAAACATTGCTAAATCATACGCAGCCAGCTACGCTTTACTGCTGGGTTCGCCATTTGCTTTCCTTAATTGGGAAAAAAAAATACCTGCTCTCCAAGAGTTATAATAACTCTGCTACCCTCACGTTCTGTGACACATAAGCAGGGACACAGCGCAGTTATTAAACTTCGCAGGTTCATTGAATATACGCAGTGCTGCCTGTTGGTGGGAAAAAACTGAAAACAAATCTATTTGTCCAGCCTGTGTCCGTCCTTACGCCTGTGTAGACGTGTGAGCTGCGTGAAAAACATTGCTAAATCATACGCAGCCAGCTACGCTTTACTGCTGGGTTCGCCATTTGCTTTCCTTAATTGGGAAAAAAAAATACCTGCTCTCCAAGAGTTATAATAACTCTGCTACCCTCACGTTCTGTGACACATAAGCAGGGACACAGCACAGTTATTAAACTTCGCAGGTTCATTGAATATACGCAGTGCTGCCTGTTGGTGGGAAAAAACTGAAAACAAATCTATTTGTCCAGCCTGTGTCCGTCCTTACGCCTGTGTAGACGTGTGAGCTGCGTGAAAAACATTGCTAAATCATACGCAGCCAGCTACGCTTTACTGCTGGGTTCGCCATTTGCTTTCCTTAATTGGGAAAAAAAAATACCTGCTCTCCAAGAGTTATAATAACTCTGCTACCCTCACGTTCTGTGACACATAAGCAGGGACACAGCGCAGTTATTAAACTTCGCAGGTTCATTGAATATACGCAGTGCTGCCTGTTGGTGGGAAAAAACTGAAAACAAATCTATTTGTCCAGCCTGTGTCCGTCCTTACGCCTGTGTAGACGTGTGAGCTGCGTGAAAAACATTGCTAAATCATACGCAGCCAGCTACGCTTTACTGCTGGGTTCGCCATTTGCTTTCCTTAATTGGGAAAAAAAAATACCTGCTCTCCAAGAGTTATAATAACTCTGCTACCCTCACGTTCTGTGACACATAAGCAGGGACACAGCGCAGTTATTAAACTTCGCAGGTTCATTGAATATACGCAGTGCTGCCTGTTGGTGGGAAAAAACTGAAAACAAATCTATTTGTCCAGCCTGTGTCCGTCCTTACGCCTGTGTAGACGTGTGAGCTGCGTGAAAAACATTGCTAAATCATACGCAGCCAGCTACGCTTTACTGCTGGGTTCGCCATTTGCTTTCCTTAATTGGGAAAAAAAAATACCTGCTCTCCAAGAGTTATAATAACTCTGCTACCCTCACGTTCTGTGACACATAAGCAGGGACACAGCGCAGTTATTAAACTTCGCAGGTTCATTGAATATACGCAGTGCTGCCTGTTGGTGGGAAAAAACTGAAAACAAATCTATTTGTCCAGCCTGTGTCCGTCCTTACGCCTGTGTAGACGTGTGAGCTGCGTGAAAAACATTGCTAAATCATACGCACCCAGCTACGCTTTACTGCTGGGTTCGCCATTTGCTTTCCTTAATTGGGAAAAAAAAATACCTGCTCTCCAAGAGTTATAATAACTCTGCTACCCTCACGTTCTGTGACACATAAGCAGGGACACAGCGCAGTTATTAAACTTCGCAGGTTCATTGAATATACGCAGTGCTGCCTGTTGGTGGGAAAAAACTGAAAACAAATCTATTTGTCCAGCCTGTGTCCGTCCTTACGCCTGTGTAGACGTGTGAGCTGCGTGAAAAACATTGCTAAATCATACGCACCCAGCTACGCTTTACTGCTGGGTTCGCCATTTGCTTTCCTTAATTGGGAAAAAAAATACCTGCTCTCCAAGAGTTATAATAACTCTGCTACCCTCACGTTCTGTGACACATAAGCAGGGACACAGCGCAGTTATTAAACTTAGATAATTCATTCACTAGAGGCAGTGGGGCCTTTCGTTTTCCAAAAAGGGCAAAAATTATATTTGGCCTGCAGTCTTGCGCCAATTTATTTCCTGCCTGGGAAATCTAATCACTGGTAATACAGCATGCTGAGGGGTAGGGGTAAGCCTAGAGGACGTGGACGTGGACGTGGCCGAGGACGCGGAGGGCCAAGTGAGGGTGTGGGCACAGGCCAAGCTCCTGATCCAGGTGTGTCGCAGCTGTCTGCTGCGCGATTAGGAGAGAGGCACGTTTCTGGCGTCCCCACATTCATCGCCCAATTAATGGGTCCACGCGGGAGACGGTTATTAGAAAATGAGCAGTGTGAGCAGGTCCTGTCCTGGATGGCAGAAAGTGCTTCGAGCAACCTATCGTCTACCCGCAGTTCTGCGCCGTCCACTGCTGCCAATCCGAATCCTCTGTCTGCTGCTCCTCCTTCCTCCCAGCCTCCTCAGTCCACTACAATGACACCTGCTCAGGAGCGGGAACACTCCCAGGAACTGTTCTCGGGCCCCTGCTTAGATTGGGCAGCAGCGGTTCCTCTCCCACCAGAGGAGTTTATCGTCACTGATGCCCAACCATTCGAAAGTTCCCGGGGTCCGGGGGAAGAGGCTGGGGACTTCCGCCAACTGTCTCAACAACTTTCTGTGGGTGAGGAGGACGATGACGATCAGACACAGTTGTCTTGCAGTGAGGTAGTAGTAAGGGCAGTAAGTCCCAGGGAGCAGCGCACAGAGGATTCGGAGGAAGAGCAGCAGGACGATGAGGTGACTGACCCCACCTGGTGTGCAACGCTTACTCAGGAGGACAGGTCTTCAGAGGGGGAGTCAAGGGCATCAGCAGGGCAGGTTGCAAGAGGCAGTGCGGTGGCCAGGGGTAGAGGCAGGGCCAGACCGAATAATCCACCAAGTGTTTCCCAAAGCGCCCCCTCGCGCCATGCCACCCTGCGTAGGCCGAGGTGCTCTAAGGTCTGGCAGTTTTTCACAGAGACGCCTGACGACCGACGAACAGTGGTGTGCAACCTTTGTCGCGCAAAGCTCAGCCGGGGAGCCAACACCAACAGCCTCACCACCACCACCATGCGCAGACATATGATGGCCAAGCACCCCGCAAGGTGGGACAAAGGCCGTTCACCGTCTCCGGTTTGCACCCCTGCCTCTCCCCCTGTGCCCCAACCTGCCACTGAGATGCAACCCCCCTCTCAGGACACAGGCACTACCGCCTCATGGCCTGCACCCACACCCTCATCTCCGCTGTCCTCGGCCCCATCCAGCAGTGTAGTTCAGCGCACCGTTCAGCCGTCGCTTGCGCAAGTGTTCGAGCGCAAGCGCAAGTACGCCGCCACGCACCCGCACGCTCAAACGTTAACCGTCCGCATCGCAAAATTCATCAGCCTTGAGATGCTGCCGTATAGGGTTGTGGAAACGGAGTCCTTCAAAAGTATCATGGAGGCGGCGGCCCCGCGCTACTCAGTTCCCAGTCGCCACTACTTTTCCCGATGTGCCGTCCCAGCCCTGCACGACCACGTCTCCCGCAACATTGTGCGCGCCCTCACCAACGCGGTTACTGCCACGGTCCACTTAACTACGGACACGTGGACAAGCACAGGCGGGCAGGGCCACTACATCTCCCTGACGGCACATTGGGTGAATTTAGTGGAGGCTGGGACAGAGTCAGAGCCTGGGACCGCTCACGTCCTACCCACCCCCAGAATTGCGGGCCCCAGCTCGGTGCTGGTATCTGCGGAGGTGTATGCTTCCTCCACTAAAGCACCCTCCTCCTCCTCCTCCTCCTCTGTCTCACAATCAAGATGTGTTAGCAGCAGCATGTCGCCAGCAGTCGGTGTCGCGCGGTGTGGCAGCACAGCGGTGGGCAAGCGTCAGCAGGCCGTGCTGAAACTACTCAGCTTAGGCGATAAGAGGCACACGGCCCACGAACTGCTGCAGGGTCTGACACAGCAGACCGACCGCTGGCTTGCGCCGCTGAGCCTCCAACCGGGCATGGTCGTGTGTGACAACGGCCGTAACCTGGTGGCGGCTCTGCAGCTTGGCAGCCTCACGCACGTGCCATGCCTGGCCCACGTCTTTAATTTGGTGGTTCAGCGGTTTCTGAAAAGCTACCCACGCTTGTCAGACCTGCTCGTAAAGGCGCGCCGGCTCTGCGCACATTTCCGCAAGTCCCACACGGACGCTGCCACCCTGCGCACCCTGCAACATCACTTTAAGCTGCCAGTGCACCGACTGCTGTGCGACGTGCCCACACGGTGGAACTCTACGCTCCACATGTTGGCCAGGCTCTATGAACAACGGAGAGCTATAGTCGAATACCAACTCCAACATGGGCGGCGCAGTGGGAGTCAGCCTCCTCAATTCCTTTCAGAAGAGTGGGCCTGGTTGGCAGACATCTGCCATGTCCTTGGTAATTTTGAGGAGTCTACCCAGGTGGTGAGCGGCGATGCTACAATCATTAGCGTCACCATTCCTCTGCTATGCATCTTGAGAAATTCCCTGCAAACCATAAAGGCAGCTGCTTTGCGCTCGGAAACGGGGGCGGGGGAAGACAGTATGCCGCTGGATAGTCAGGGCACCCTCCTGTCTATTTCTCAGCGCGTACAGGAGGAGGAGGAGGAGCATGAGGAGGATGAGGAGGAGGGGGAAGAGACAGCTTGGCCCGCTGCTGACGGTACACCGGCTGATTGCCTGTCATCCTTTCAGCGTGTATGGCCTGAGGAGGAGGAGGAGGAGGAGGAGGATCCTGAAAGTGATCTTCCTAGTGAAGACAGCCATGTGTTGCGTACAGGTACCCTGGCACACATGGCTGACTTCATGTTAGGATGCCTTTCTCGTGACCCTCGCGTTGCACGCATTCTGGCCACGACGGATTACTGGGTGTACACACTGCTCGATCCACGGTATAAGGAGAACCTGCCCACTCTGATTCCCGAAGAGGAAAGGGGTTCGAGAGTGTTGCTATACCACAGGACCCTTGCGGACAAGCTGATGGTAAAATTCCCAGCCGACAGCGCTAGTGGCAGAAGGCGCAGTTCCGAGGGCCATGTTGCAGGGGATGTGCGTAGATCGAGCAGCATGTACATCCCAGGCAGTGCAACAGTCTTTAAGGGCCTGGCCAGCTTTATGGCTCCCCACCAAGACTGTGTCACCGCTCCCCAGTCACGGCTGAGTCGGCGGGAGCACTGCAAAAGGATGGTGAGGGAGTACGTAGCGGATCGCACGACCATCCTTGGTGACGCCTCTGCCCCCTACAACTACTGGGTGTCGAAGCTGGACACGTGGCCTGAACTAGCCCTGTATGCCCTTGAGGTGCTTGCTTGTCCTGCGGCTAGCGTGTTGTCGGAGAGGGTGTTTAGTGCGGCTGGGGGAATCATCACAGATAAGCGTAGCCGCTTGTCAACCGACAGTGCCGACAGGCTAACACTCATCAAGATGAACAAAGGCTGGATTTCCCCAGACTTCTGTTCTCCACCAGCGGACAGCAGCGATACGTAAGCAATACGTAGGCTGCACCCGCGGATGGAAGCTACGTTCTCTCTCACCATCCAAAACGGGGACATTTCTGCTTCATCAATCTGTGTCTAATATTCCTCCTCCTCCTCCTCCTGCTCCACCTCCTGAAACCTCACGTAATCACGCTGAACGGGCAATTTTTCTTAGGGCCACAAGGCTCACTCAAATAATTTTTCAGAACAATTTTTATAAGTTTCAATGCGCTTAAAAGCATTGGAACTTTAACTTGAACCAATTTTTCGTTACACTGGGCTGCCTCCAGGCCTAGTTACCACTTAAGCCACATTAACCAAAGCGATTAATGGGTTTCACCTGCCCTCTTGGCTGGCCATGGCCAATTTTTGGGATGTACATTAGTACTGTTGATACAGCAATTTGTGTGGGCCCTCGCCTACAGTGTAATCAAATTAATTTTTAGCCCACCTGCATTACAGCTGACGTTACCTCAGCTGTGTTGGGCAATGCAATGGGATATTTTTGTGTACCGCCGGTGGGTTCCAGGGAGCCACCCATGCTGTAGGTGCACACTGAGTTTTTAATACATCTGTACACTTCTAAAGAACCCGTCTGACCGGGGCATGCAGTGTGGGCCGAAGCCCACCTGTATTACGCACGACATTACTACCTCAGCTGTGTTGGGCAATGCAATGGGATATTTCTATGTACCGCCGGTGGCTTCCTGGCACCCACCCAGGCAGTGGGTCCACAGGGAGTTAAACCTACATGTGTCCACTTGTAAAGAATCCCAGTCTGACTGGGGCATGCAGTGTGGGCCGAAGCACACCTGTATTACGCACGACATTACTACCTCAGCTGTGTTGGGCAATGCAATGGGATATTTCTATGTACCGCCGGTGGCTTCCTGGCACCCACCCAGGCAGTGGGTCCACAGGGAGTTAAACCTACATGTGTCCACTTGTAAAGAATCCCAGTCTGACTGGGGCATGCAGTGTGGGCCGAAGCCCACCTGTATTACGCACGACATTACTACCTCAGCTGTGTTGGGCAATGCAATGGGATATTTTTGTGTACCGCCGGTGGGTTCCAGGGAGCCACCCATGCTGTGGGTCGACAGGGACTTCACAATAGGGAGTTGTACCTGCCTGTGTCTATGAATTAAAAAGCCCGGTCTGACTGGGGCATGCAGACACCTTGACAGAATGAATAGTGTGTGGCACATAGGTTCCCCATTGCTATGCCCACGTGTGCAGCTCCAGATGGCGGTGGCACAGGATTCTATTTCTCATTGCTTCTGTACAGCATTGTGGGCTATCGCTCCGCCACTTTTAAAGAGGGTCGCTGCCTAGCCGTGCCAACCTCTGCAGTGTATGCCTGCGGTCCCTCGTCATGGCAGACGCAATTCTAAATAGACATGAGCGTGGTGTGGCATGAGGGCAGCTGAAGGCTGCGCAGGGACACTTTGGTGTGCGCTGTGGGGGGGAGGGGGTGCGGTTGGGCAGCATGTAACTCAGGAGAAGTGGCAGTGGAGTGTCATGCAGGCAGTGATTGTGCTTTGTTGGAGGTAGTGTGGTGCTTAGCAAAGGTATGCCATGCTAATGAGCGCTTTTCAGAAGTAAAAGTTGTTGGGAGGGGGGGGGGGCCCACTCTTGCCGCTATTGTGGCTTAATAGTGGGACCTGTGAACTTAGGATGCAGCCCAACATGTAGCCCCTCGCCTGCCCTATCCGTCACTGTGTCATTCCCATCACTTTCCTGAATTGCCCAGATTTTCACACATGAAAACCTTAGCGAGCATCGGCAAAATACAAAAATGTTCTGGTCGCCCATTGACTTCAATGGGGTTCGTTGTTCGAAACGAACCCTCGAGCATCACGGGAAGTTCGTTACGAATAACGAACACCCGAACATTTTGGTGTTCGCTCATCTCTATATATAATGCAAAACAAAATGCAAAATAATTTGGGTAACTGAAGAAAAAAAAATATGGCTGTAAAACTACCACATGGGTAAAATCTAGAGATGAGCGAACACGTTCGGCTCCGCCCCTTTTTCGCCCGAACACCGAACTTTGCGAACACTTCAGTGTTCGGGCGAAAAAGTTCGGGGGCCGCCGTGGCAGCGCGGGGGGGTGCGGCGGGGAGTGGGGGGGAGAGGGAGAGAGAGAGGGCTCCCCCCTGTTCCCCGCTACTGCCGCCCGCGCCGCCGCGCATCTCCCCGCCCCCCGGCGGCACCCGGACACTTACGCGCGAACACTGCAGTGTTCGGCAAAGCCGGTGTCCGGGTGCGGATGTGTCCGTAACGGACACGTTCGCTCATCCCTAGTAAAATCCCTAAAAAGTGTCTGGTCCTATAGGACCAAAACACTCTGGTCCTTAATGGGTTAAAAAATCATGCCTACAGCATTATTGAAGCTCCAACTACTTCTGCTGTCTGTCAGCTGTGAATGGAAATAATCAGGAAGAAATTTAAATCTACAAGAAGCAGGCAGAAAATCTTAACCACTTAGTGACCACCCCAATAGTGTTTTAGTGGGCTTTATTCCCCAGGGACATAAACACATGCTGCCTCTGGGGATTAAAGCCCTGCAGGCTGTGGACATGACAACCCCATGCTGTCAGTCCTGGAGGCAGCATCAGGGGAACCCCCCCCCCCCCAGTTACGCAATCGCATTAAAGTACACATAAAGTTAAAACATAAAAAGTTAAAGATTCAGCTGCCCTCATGGATGCATGTGCTAAAGGTAGCCAGGAGCCAGGATAGTGGTGATCATGTAAAGTTAAAAAGTGTAAAAAAAGTTAAAGTTAAAGTTTCATCTCCCATTACAGATCGTATCCATAAGGGGAGATGAAATGACATAGCTAAAGTCCCCAGATTTGTCCCCCGCTTGGATCCTTATCTGTGGACCTTTCTCAGCTTCAGCACATGTGCCCGTCAGCAAAATGGTGGACGCATGCGCAAAAGTCAAGAATTGTCCGGTACATTTAAAATCTCCCTGCTACCAAAGTTAGCCGAGAGCCTGAAGATGTCACGGTGGGCCGTGGTATGTGGTCCCCAGTCATGTGATTGTTGTTATCCAATGGATAATGGCGATCACGTAAAAGTTAAAAAAAAAGTTGAAGCTTCATCTCCCCTCAACAATGCAATTGGTGAGAGGAGATGAAACGTCTTATTGGAGGCCTCTGCATTTGAACCCTGACGCAATCTTCCTCCGTGGACCCTCCTCAGCTTCTGCATATGCACTCGCTGGCAAATGCTGGACACATGCACAGGAGCCGGGGAGGGCCTGGAAAATTTTAAATCTCCTTGCTCCCAGCAACCAAAAGTCACTGAGAGCCTGGAGCAGTGACCGGTGGCCTCGTTGAGCATCACTAGTCGCGATCTACCTTAGGCAGATCTCACAGAACCGGATACCAATAGCTGATTCAGCATTCGTTTGATCAGCGGTAATACGCGGGTCATTCAAATGCACTGGATTACACAATTCACTCGAATTAGCAGGTTGGAATTACCTAACCCACTCACAGAACACAAAAAGCAGCATGTTCTATTTCACCGTGGATATCTGCAACATAGAGCCTATTGTGCCCCATGGTCGCGAATATACCTGCAGCCCATATGCAACTACATTGTGTCCGGGCTGCGGGTACCCGCGTCATCGCTAAGCATTGGTGAGGGGAAATGCAAATAAAAAAAGATGTACTGTGCATGACCACCTGTGTGAATACGCAGTTATGCAGTATATAACGCGGACATACGCAGGGCCACAGCTGGGCTCAAAGCTGGGATCTGCTGCGCACCTCCGCAAGCAGATTCCACATACGTCCATGTAAGCCTGGCGTTATTTAGATTGCTATCTGTACTATGTATTTACAAGAAGCCTTCAGGAATGCTCGCCTTCCTGCAATTCCAGGAGCAGCTTGTTGAGCACCTTCTGTGTGAGACCGCCGCACCTCAGCAAGTTTGCAAAGCCTCACAGAGCGCCACTTTTTACACCCCATCCCTACCGCTGTGGTCAAGAAAATACCCCCCAAAAAGCATGGGAGGAGGAGGGATACCCGGTTTTATTGCCCCATGTGCCCATCCCAACTGGGCCTCCGTAATTACCCCTGTCTTTGGACATACCACACAGTTTACTTTAGTTGTGCCCTGAAAGCCAATGGGTGTTCCCTCCATTATAGGCCTAGCCATGTGTCCTATAAGCAGATTGGGGCTACAATGGGTATGTTTCTGAACACGGGACAAACAGGGGTATCCATTTTGGGGTGCAAGTCTTCATTCATATTTCTGCTGTACAAAAAAAACCTGTTTTTAAAATGACACAATTGCCAAAAAAATGAAAATCATAATTTTTTTCTTTTGCTTTGCTTAGATTCATTCAAAAACTGTGCGGTCAAAATACACAGTACACCCCTAGATAAATTCGTTAAGGGGTCTAGTTTTCAAAATGGAGTTGTCCATAGTTTTGGACGCTTAAGGGCTCTACAAGTGTGCAATGGGGCCTAAAAGACTTTCAAGCAAAATTTCTATTCTGAAAGCCACCGGCTGCTTCTCTTATTTTGGCCCCCCCCTGTGCATAAGATTAGGGCCACAATGGGTATGTTTCTGAACACAGGACAAGCAGGGATATCTATTTTGTGATGTAAATCCTAATTTTCATATGCACTATAGAAAAACCCCTGCTTTAAATTGACATATTTGGAAAAATATGACATTTTATTTTTTTCTTCTCTAAATTGCATTAACTCCTGAAACAAACGGTGGGGTCAAAATACTCATGACACCCCTCAGTGAATATATTAAAGGGGTTGTCTCACGGCAGCAAGTGGGGTTATACACTTCTGTATGGCCATATTAATGCACTTTGTAATGTACATCGTGCATTAAATATGAGCCATACAGAAGTTATTCACTTACCTGCTCCGTTGCTGGCGTCCCCGTCGCCATGGATCCGTCTAATTCTGATGTCTTCTTGCCTTTTTAGATGCGCTTGCGCTGTGCGGTCTTCTCCCCTTCTGCTCGGTCCAGGCACGAGCGGCGTTCTGGCTCCGCCCCCTTCTACGCGTCATTGCGTAGCTCCGCCCCGTCACGTGTACCGAATCCAGCCAATCAGGAGGCTGGAATCGGCAATGGAACGCACAGAGCCCATGGTGCACCATGGGAGAAGACCCGCGGTGCACCATGGGAGAAAACCGCAGTGCATGCCTGGGAAAGGACCGGCGGCCATCTTGGGAGAAGATTTTTTAAAGTCCTTATTTCGTCGGATCGGTAAGTAGCAAGCGGCTTAAAAACTGCTTTACTTTGCTATTTTATGCCAGGGGGGTGACAGGGGGAATAGGGTAAGGTAAAATTTTGAGGTTTGCCGCGAGACGACCCCTTTAAGGGGTGTAGTTTTTAAAATGGGGTCATTTGTGGGGTTATCATTCTGACACCTTCGAGCCTTTGCAATCTTGGCATGGTGTAGGAAAACAAGGTGTTCCTCAAAATGTTGATAATTCATTGATAAATTTGTATGTCTCCTAAATGGTTAAAAAAAGTAAACTAAAGTTTTTCAAATTTGCATCCAGAATAAAGTAAACAGATAGAAATATATATCTTATCAAAAATTTGAGACATTACAATTAAAAATGTGAAAAAAATACCTATTTTTTCAAAATGTTGGCACTTTTAATAAATATACACAAATTCTATTGTTCTATTTTTATCACCAAAAGGAAGTATAATATGTGGCAAAAAAGCAATGCCAGAATAACTTGTATATGCAAAATCTTTGCAGAATTATTCTATGATAGGCCTCAGTCACACGGGCGTTTTTTCCCGCGATTTGGGAATCGCATGACGGATGCGCATACGCAAATCGCGTGACCGGGGCCGAAAAATCGCCCGAAAAATCTGCTCCTAGCCGCGTTTCATTAGAAACGGGCCAGAGCAGTGCAGGGCTGTCCAGCGCATTGAATTCAATGGAGCCGGCAATACAGCCAGCTCCATTGAAAGCAATGGACTGCGGGCGATCTCACGATGAATTTTCGGGAAGGGCTTAAAAATATAAGCCCTTCCCTGAAACCCATCCAGAAATGTGTAAAAAGTAAAAATATATATATACTCACCTTGTCCCCGCAGACGAAGTTTAGCCGCGGCCGGCAGTTCTCCTGAACTGCTCTGAGTAGTATTCAGCAGCCGGGGATTTAAAATCCCCGCCTGCTGAATGAGCTGCCTCTGATTGGTCACAGCATCACCAATCAGAGGCAGCTCTCACTCAATCATTCATGAATGGGTGAGTGAGGGCTATCTCTGATTGGCTCAGCGCAGGCACAAGGTGAGTATTTTTTTTTTTTTTACTTTTTACACATTTCTGGATGAATTTCAGGGAAGGGCTTATATTTTTAAGCCCTTCCCGAAAATTCATCGTACGATCGCCGGCAGCCCATTGCTGTTACAGCTGTGGCAGAGGAGAATGATTTGTCTACTATATGTTCTCAATGGGGTCGGCGCTGCTGCCGCCGGCCCCATTGAGCACATATAGAGAAGAGAACAGGAATCACAGATCGCAGATAGGTGCGATCTGTGATTTCTGTTCTATAATTTATCGGACGAGCGCATAAAAAGCGCTCATGTGTCCGATACCATTGCAAAGCAATGGTTTTATAAAACCGCACATCGCATGCACATGTGCAGATCGCACGGAAAATCGCCCGTGTGACCGAGGCCTCAAAGTGACACGTCAGATTTCCAAAATTTGACTCCGTCACTAAGGTGCAAACAGGCTTGGTCACTAAGGGGTTAATAGACATAAAGCATAATTTTTTGTTTACTTTTATTATAGAGTTCAAGAATTCTTCTAAAATAATTTTAAACTATCAAACTGCAATTATGCATTTGAAAATTCACAAATAAACACATACACCTGTATAAGGTTGGATTCACACAGGTGTATTTGTGCATGAAATTTTTGCATCCGCAATATGCAGAAAACCCATTGATGTCAATGGGTTCATTCACAAGCGTGTAATTCCTGCGCAAATTTCATTCTGGAAAAATGCAGTGCAAAAACATGTGTAGATATACTTACACTCGTGTAAAGCCAGCCTCAAGGCTTAGTCACACGGGTGTTTTTTTCGCATGATTTACAGGTGCGTTTGCAATCTGCATCTATATAGACCTAATGCTTTGCAATGGGAGCGGTCACATGTCCATTTTTTAATCGCATGCGGCAAAAATTATAGGACACAACAATTCACAGAACGCATGTAACTGCGTTCTGCGACAAATCGTTGTGTTCTGTGTATGTGCACTCAATGGGGCCGGTGGCAGCAGCACCGACTCCATTGAGAACATATACTAAAGATCGTTCTCCTCTGCCACAGCTGTCACACCTGTGGCAGAGGAGAACGGTGTTCTCCCATTGAATTCAATGGAGCCGGCAATACAACTGGCTCCATTAAAAAGCAATGGGCTGCCGGCAAGCACTGCATTAATTTTCAGGGAAGGGCTTCAAATATAAGCCCTTCCCTGAAAATCATTCTTAAAAAGTGTAAAAAATTTAAAAAAATCTGTACTCACCTTTTTGCAGCCGATTCTTCTCCGGAACTGCTTTCAGTAGTATTTAGCAGGCGGGGATTCATGAATTCATGAATGGGTGAGTGAGTGCTGCCTCTGATTGACTGAGTGCTGGGACCAATCAGAGGCAGCTCTTAGCTGTCATTCAATAGCTGTGAGCTGCCTCTGACTGGTCACAGTGCTCAGCCAATCAGAGGCAGCTCATTCAGCTGGCGTGGATTTTAAATCCCCGCCTGCTGAATACTACTGAAAGCAGTTCAGGAGAAGAGCCATCTGGACGCGGCTGGGCCCCGGCAGCTGCAAAAAGGTGAGGGTAGATTTTTTTTTACACTTTTTTAGGCCTTAGTCACACGGGCGTTTTTTCCCGTGATTTGCGGATTGCATGACGGATGCGCATCCGCAAATCGCGTGACCGGGGCCGAAAAATCGCCTGAAAAAACTGCTCCTAACCGCGTTTCATTAGAAACGGGCTGGAGCTGTCCAGCGCATTGAATTCAATGAAGCCGGCAATACAGCTGGCTCCATTGAAAGCAATGGGCTGCGGGTGATCTCACGATGAATTTTCGGGAAGGGCTTAAAAATATAAGCCCGTCCCAGAAATTTATCCAGAAATGTGTAAAAACAAAAAAAATATATATACTCACCTGCTCCTGGCAGACGGAGTTCAGCCGCGGCCGGCCGGCAGTTCTTCTGAACTGCTCTGAGTAGTATTCAGCAGCCGGGGATTTAAAATCCCCGCCTGCTGAATGAGCTGCCTCTGATTGGTCACAGCCTCACCAATCAGAGGCAGCTCCCACTTACCCATTCATGAATTCATGAATGGGTGAGTGAGTGCTGCCTCTGATTGGCTCAGCGCAGGGACCAATCAGGGGCAGCTCTCAGGGACCAATCAGGGGCAGCTCTCAGTTGATTGGTGAGGCTGTGACCAATCAGAGGCAGCTCATTCAGCAGGTGGGGATTTGAAATCCCCGGCTGCTGAATACTACTCAGAGCAGTTCAGGAGAACTGCCGGCCGGCCGCGGCTGAACTCCGTCTGCCGGGACTAGGTGAGTATATATATTTTTTTGTTTTTACACGTTTCTGGATGAATTTCAGGGAAGGGCTTATATTTTTAAGCCCTTCCCGAAAATTCATCGTGCGATCGCCGGCTGCCCATTGCTTTCAATGGAGCCGGCTGTATTGCCGCCTGCATTGAATTCAATAGGCAAACATCATTCTTCTCTGCCACAGCTGTTACAGCTGTGGCAGAGGAGAATGATTTGTCTACTATATGTTCTCAATGGGGTCGGCGCTGCTGCCGCCGGCCCAATTGAGTGCATGTAGAGAAGAGAACAGGAATCGCAGATTGCAAGTAGGTGCAATCTGCGATTTCTGTTCTATAATTTATCAGACGAGTGCATAAAAGGCGCTCATGTGTCCGATACCATTGCGAAGCAACGGTTTTATAAAATAGCCGGACGCATGCGCAAATCGCGCTAAAAAAACGCCCGTCTGACCGAGACCTTAGAATGGTTTTCAGGGAAGGGCTTATATTTGAAGCCCTTCTCCAAAAATTAATAGAGCACTTGTCGGCAGCCCACTGCTTCCAATGGAGCCGGCTCCATTGAATTCAAAGGGAGAGCATTGTTCTCCTCTGCCATAGCTGTGACAGAGGAGAATGATCTTTAGTATATGTTCTCAATGGAGTCGGCGCTGCTTCCGCCGGCCCCATTGAACGCACATACACAGAACACAATGATTTGTCACAGAACGCAGTTACATGAGTTCTGTAAATCGTTGTGTCCTATAATTTTCGCCGAATCCAATTAAAAAACGGACATGTGACCGCTCCCATTGCAAAGCATTGAGTCTATATAAATGCGGATCGCAAACGCACCTGTAAATCGTGCGAAAAAAATGCCTGTGTGACTAACCCTTAATGTAAATGCATGCACACAAACAAATGTATATATTTACTATTGTTCTGAAGCTATTATATAGTTTTTCAAGCAAATTTTTCAAAGAATTTAGAAATACTGTCTACATGTCAAATATTGAGCACACATTCCTAGCCACAGTTTTATGATATTCTGCCGTCCAAAGGCATTTTCATTTTTATTGGGATTTATACAATATAAATTGACAAACAGAATTTACAATGTGCTGTATCCACTAGAGGAGGATTCATGCACTCTCTTACATATTTATTTGGCTCTATACAACAATAGGCATTCAGTGCTATTTATTGGTTTACCAAGAACTTACAAACTATGATTTTCTATGTATTTTTGCAAAATAACACTGGCCGCCGCTCTTTTCGTGAGAAGTATATAATTCTTCATTAACTCTTCATTAGGTACTAACACCTTAAATGCATTCTAATCATTGTTAGGGCTCAGTCAGACGGGCGTTTTTATGTGTAAATGTTTGTGCGCAGAACGCAAAGGCACACAAATTTGTGTTACCTAAGTGGGCGTCACTTGGATGCTTTTATGTGCACATAAAGTGCGCTTCCCATTATCCCCTGCTGTGGCTGTGACAGCTGCAGCAGTGGATTCCTTGGATGTGAAATGACAGCTGAGTGCTGCTTATTGAATGACAGCTGGGTGCTGTCTCTGATTGGTCACAGTGCTCAGCCAATCAGAGGCAGCCTTTTCAGCAGGCAGGGATTTTAAATCCCCGCCTGCTGAAAGCACTTCCAAGCAGTTCAGGAGAAGAAATGTCTGGCTGCGCCTGAGCCCCGACAGCTGCGGAGAGGTGAGTATATATATTTTTTTATTTTTTACATATTCTAGGGATGATTTTTCAGGGAAGGGCTTATATTTAGAGCCCTTCCCGAAAAATCACTGCGGGGCTTGCTGGCAGCCCATTGCTTTCAATGGGGCTGCAGAAGCACTAGCCCAATTGAAAGCAATGGGAGAACATTGCACTCCTGTGCGTCAGCTGTCACAGCTGTACCAGAGGATCGTGATCTTAACTATATGTACTCAACAGGGTCGGCGTTGCTGCCGCCGGCCCCCTTTGAGCACAAAGTGAAACCCCTGGATGTGACGGCATCCAGGGGTTTCACATCCAAAAAATCGGGAATGCCGCAGTCACTTGCATTTTTAAATCCGCTGCCCTATATTTACCACTGCGCATTTTGTGCGCAGGTAAATATCGGGCATGTGACTGCTGCCATTGAAAAGCATTGGTTCTAACAGATGCAGATCGTAAACGCAGGTAACATTTGCAGCTAAAAAACGCCCGTCTGACTCAGCCCTTAAAGGGTTTTTTAGATTAAGTGTACAATAATAGCAGTGGGAGGGATTATTGTAAAATTAAAAAATGCCATGCCGGCCGCACAAATAACCATTACTCTTCCAGCGATGCTACGTCCTCCATGTCAGTCTTTGTTTACATTAGCAGCAGCGGTGACATATTTTTTATACACACATAATCACTACAGTCAATGTCCTCCATGTAGTTTCTGCAAACGGAACATTAAGTGATGTATGCAAGGCTAGGAATATCTGCTCCTAGCCCATGTGGCCTGTATATGGGATGTCTAAAGGGGCAGGAGTCAGCTGTGACGTAAAAAAGCATCATCAGAAACATGTAGTTGTACAGGGAAACTAGTTGTGCACAACGAGAGGGGTGTGGGGGGTATAATTCAAGTAAATAATAAAAGTTGGACAATCCCTGTAACCTTTAATAGAAAGCATATACTGTAAAATGACAAATGTAATATTCCTAAATGTAATGGCAAAATACAGACTCCAATTCAAACTTACTACCTTTATCCACAAAGCTCTCCATAGCACCACACCACCCTATACTGCCTCCCTCATCTCAATCCACCACCTAGTTCTCGCCCTCCCCTCAACTAACAAAATCAGATTAAGTGCCCCTTTAATTCGGACCTCTCATTCCCGCCTTCAAGACTTCTCCAGAGCAGCATCAGTCCTCTGGAATGCGCTACCCAAAACAATCTGGGCTATCCCTGATACAAAACTTCAGGCATGCTCTAAAAATGCACCTCGTCAGGGAGGCCTACCATATACCCTAAACCAAACCCCTCTGTGCTCTGCCTGATAACATGCTCCCTGTTCTAGTAACTGCCTTTCCTGCTAGCCACAATAAACTGCCCCCTGCAGTGAAACCGTTTTGGCCACTATACGGCTCAATTTGACTATTGTCTATGTGTATAGCATCCCACACTCTCCACCTCGCCATCTCCTGCCCCTGTACCTTCTGCATAACCCCATTGTTTGTAGTATGTAAGCTCGTTGGAGCAGGACCCTCACCCCTACTGTCTCAATCAACTGATTACTACATGTAACCGTGGTTTTGTTTTTCCATATCCCTGTTTTGTAAGCGCTGCGGAATATGTTGGCACTATATAAATAAAGATTATTATTATTAATGCCAAGTTCACTATTATGGAACGAACAGAGAATATGTTCCTTCAGAATGCCTTTCATCTAGCTGAAATCGCACCAAGGTGAAACACTCATGTATTAAAACTAAGTATAAAATTGTATTACATAACTTATAAATTGCTACGATACTAAGTTGCTGCTTTGATCGAAAGTAATCACACTACTACATTTCAATGTTCAAAAAAGAAAAAAAAAACTAAAAACATACCAGGCTAAAACATAGATTATTTTATTTTCAAAATATTAACATATTTTAAGGATCAAACATCTTATCCATACAATATTATAGTATTAGATCAAGACTAGTCTACATTCTTATATTCTTAACTCTGAAAATTAGCTTACAATTACATGGGGTGTTCATTAAAGATTTCCCTTGATCCACTTCTATTTATCGCAGGATGCTGAAACTGCACGTGTGTAATGATATGTCTCTATGAGTTACGTGCCAATTTGCAACTCTGATCTGATAAAGGTCTTCCTTTTACTGGTGCTGAAGTGGTCCAAGGTCTGATAAAGGACCCAGTGGAATACAGAGCAGTCATCAAGTTCCTTTACTTGAAAGGCCACACTAAGGTAGGCGGTCAATTAGGTGAAAGAGGTTTATAGGGAGGATTCCTGATCATATGATGTAGGCAAGAACTGGCATCGTCAATTGAAACGGGTCTGACTTCAGTAGAAACTACTCCAATGGCGATCGCACTCCGCTATCGATGAACACACCATCCAGCAAGTGGAGGTTGTCATTTTTGAAAATTGCCACATAACCATTCGCGACCTAGCCCAAAATGTCAAGATTAGTGGTCCGTGGAAAAAATCATTCATGACCATCTTCATATGCAGAAGGTATCCGCTCACTGGTTCCACAGCTGCTCACACCTTTGCAGAAGCAGGAACGAGTCGAATGCTCCCTGGCTCTTTTGACAATGTGCCATGCATGGAAACAGGAGGAATTTTTCAACAGACTGATCACACAGGATGAAAGCTGGGTCCATCACTATGATCCAGAGACTAAAGTCAAGTCGATGCAATGGAAGCATCTTGACTCACAACCTCGAAAGAAGGCACGTGCCCAACCCTCGTCCGGCAAGCTAATACTCACCGTCTTTTGGGGCCAGTACAGACTAATTTTGATGGATTTCCTAGTAAAGGGTACCAGGATTAATGGGGCATACCATGCTTCACTGCTACGAAAAAGAAAAAGACGTGGCATGCTCACCAAAGGAGTCTGCCCTCTGCAAGACGATGCCCCAGTTTACAACTCATACGTTGCCCTAATGGAAGAACGCTGCTGTGGCTATGAAATTCTACCGCATCCCCCTTATTCACCCATCCTCGCACCATTGGACTTCCACCTCTTTCCAGCAATGAAGTTATTTTTAAAGGGCAAGCGTTTTCCAGATGATGAGACTCTAATTTTCGAAGTCACATCGTGGCTTTTGGAGCAACCTGTCAACTTCTACAGATGAGGTGTTTACAGTTGCATAAATTGATAGAAGTTTGTGTCCCTAGGTGGCACCCATGTATTGAAGGACTAATAACTGTGCCAAGTTTCATTGCTCTCAGTCCACAGGAAGTGGGTAAGGGGAAATCTTTAGAGATGAGCGAACGTACTCGTCCGAGCTTGATACTCGGGCGAATATTAGCGTGTTCGGGATGCTCGGTACTCGTAACGAGTACCACGCGATGTTCTGGTTACTTTCAGTTTCCTCTCTGAGACGTTAGCGCGCTTTTCTGGCCAATTGAAAGACAGGGAAGGCATTACAACTCCCCCCTGTGACGTTCAAGCCCTATACCACCCCCCT
This sequence comes from Eleutherodactylus coqui, assembly GCF_035609145.1. Taxonomy (NCBI): domain Eukaryota; kingdom Metazoa; phylum Chordata; class Amphibia; order Anura; family Eleutherodactylidae; genus Eleutherodactylus; species Eleutherodactylus coqui. The sequence goes on from NC_089839.1 coordinate 71,077,224, forward strand.
GCTGTGAGTGGCTGGGGAGATCTGATGTCACCCGAGTATAAAAATCGGCCCCTCCCGCGGCTCGGCTCAGATGCCTTGTGAGTTAGCTGAGGGAAAGTGCTATCATGCTGGAGCTGCTGTAGGGAGAGCGTTAGGAGTTAGTGTAGGCTTCAAGAACCCCAATGGTCCTTCTCAGGGCCACATCTAATAGTGTGCAGTACTGTATTAGCACTGTATTTTTTTTTTTTTTTCAAAATTGGATCTGCAGAGCATTGCGCCCTGCAATAGGGACAGAAGTGGTGGTTAGGCAGGGAGAGTGTTAGCAGTGAGTGTAGGCTTCAAGAACCCCAACGGTCCTTTCTAGGGCCACATCTATCCGTGTGCAGTACTGTCCAGGCTGCTGTTAGCAGTGTTGCATTTTTTTTTTTCTTCTCAAAACCGGCTGTGCAGACCATTGCACCCGGCATTAATACTACAGGGATAGAATTGTGTAGGCAGGGCCAGAAGACATACATTATTCATTGAATAGATGCAGTGTGGCTTTTCCTTTGAAAAACAAGGGAAAAAATTCTATTTCGCCTGCCTATGACAGTCCTCAGGGCTCTGGGTACGTGTGTGCTGCGTGCAGAACGTTAAAAAAAATCAGACGCAGCCAGCTACGTTTTACTGCAGGCTTGCGCCAATTTTTTTCCTGCATGGGAAATCCCTGATCTGCTGTAGCGAATAACTTTGCATCACTGCAGTTCTGTGACACATTTGCAGGGCCACAACACAGTTATTAAACTTAGTAGTATTCATTGAATACACGCAGTGTGGCTTGTCCTTTGAAAAACAAGGGAAAAAATTCTATTTTGGCTGCAGGCTTGCGCCAATTTTTTTCCTGCATGGGAAATCCCTGATCTGCTGTAGCGAATAACTTTGCATCACTGCAGTTCTGTGACACATTTGCAGGGCCACAACACAGTTATTAAACTTAGTAGTATTCATTGAATACACGCAGTGTGGCTTGTCCTTTGAAAAACAAGGGAAAAAATTCTATTTTGGCTGCAGGCTTGCGCCAATTTTTTTCCTGCATGGGAAAAGTAACCGCTGTGCTGCACTTCATATAACTGCATTTCTGTGCAACACATATCTTATCTGATTGAATATAGTCAGTGGGCCTTTTCTTTTTAAAAAAAGGGAAACATTCTATGTGCCCTGCCTCTGTCAGTCCTCAGCGTTCTGTGTACGTGTATGGTGGGTGGAGATAGTAAACAAATCATACGCAGCCAGCTACGTTTAACAGCAGGCTTGCGCCAATTTATTTCCTGCCTGGGAAATCAAATCACTGGTAATACACCATGCTGAGGGGTAGGGGTAGGCCTATAGGATGTGGACGCGGGCGAGGACGCGGAGGCCCAAGTCAGGGTGTGGGCACAGGCCGAGCCAGTGTGGTGGCCAGGGGTAGAGGCAGGGCCAGACCGAATAATCCACCAACTGTTTCCCAAAGCGCCCCCTCGCGCCATGCCGCCCTGCACAGGTCAAGGTGCTCTACGGTGTGGCAGTTTTTCACAGAGACGCCTGACGACCGACGAACAGTGGTGTGCAACCTTTGTCGCGCCAAGATCAGCTGGGGAGGCACCACCAACAGCATGCGCAGGCATATGATGGCCAAGCACCCCACAAGGTGGGACGATGCCCGTTCACCGCCTCCGGTTTGCACCACTGCCTCTCCCCCTGTGCCCCAACCTGCCACTGAGATCCAACCCCCCTCTGAGGACACAGGCACTACCGTCTCCTGGCCTGCACCCACACCCTCACCTCCGCTGTCCTCGGCCCCATCCAGCAATGTCTCGCAGCGTAGCGTCCAGACGTCGCTAGCGCCACAGTTTGAGCGCAAGCGCAAGTACGACGCCACGCACCCGCACGCTCAAGCGTTAAACGTGCACATTGCAAAATTGATCAGCCTAGAGATGCTGCCGTATAGGCTTGTGGAAATGGAGGCTTTCAAAAGCATGAAGGCGGCGGCGGCCCCGCGCTACTCGGTTCCCAGTCGCCACTACCTTTCCCGATGTGCCGTCCCAGGCCTGCACGACCACGTCTCCCGCAACATTGTACGCGCCCTCACCAACGCGGTTACTGCCAAGGTCCACTTAACAACAGACACGTGGACAAGCACAGGCGGGCAGGGCCACTATATCTCCCTGACGGCACATTGGGTGAATTTAGTGGAGGCTGGGACAGAGTCAGAGCCTGGGACCGCTCACGTCCTACCCACCCCCCGAATTGCGTGCCCCAGCTCGGTGGTGGTATCTGCGGGGGTGTATGCTTCCTCCACTAAACCACCCTCCTCCTCCTCCTACGCAACCTCTGTCTCGCAATCAAGATGTGTCAGCAGCAGCACGTTGCCAGCAGTCGGTGTCACGCGGCGTGGCAGCACAGCGGTGGGCAAGCGTCAGCAGGCCGTGCTGAAACTACTCAGCTTAGGAGAGAAGAGGCACACGGCCCATGAACTGCTGCAGGGTCTGACAGAGCAGACCGACCGCTGGCTTGCGCCGCTGAGCCTTCAACCGGGCATGGTCGTGTGTGACAACGGCCGTAAGCTGGTGGCGGCTCTGCAGCTCGGCAACCTCACGCACGTGCCATGCCTGGCCCATGTGTTTAATTTGGTGGTTCAGCGCTTTCTGAAAAGCTACCCCCACTTGTCATACCTGCTCGGAAAGGTGCGCCGGATCTGCGCACATTTCCGCAAATCACGCACGCACGCTGCCACCCTGCGGACCCTGCAACATCGGTTTAATCTGCCAGTGCACCGACTGCTGTGCGACGTGCCCACACAGTGGAACTCTACGCTCCACATGTTGGCCAGACTCTATGAGCAGCGTAGAGCTATAGTGAAATACCAACTCAAACTTGCGCGGCGCAGTGGGAGTCAGCCTCCTCAATTATTTACAGAAGAGTGGGCCTGGTTGTACACACTGCTCGATCCACGGTATAAGGAGAGCCTTTGCACTCTCATTCCCGAAGAGGAAAGGGGTTCGAGAATGATGCTATACCACAGGGCCCTGGTGGACAAACTGATGGTAAACTTCCCATCCGACAGCGCTAGTGGCAGAAGGCGCAGTTCCGAGGGCCAGGTAGCAGGGGAGGCGCAGAGATCAGGCAGCATGTACAGCGCAGGCAGGGGAACATTCTCCAAGGCCTTTGCCAGCTTTATGGCTCCCCAGCAAGACTGTGTCACCGCTCCCCAGTCAAGGCTGAGTCGGCGGGAGCACTGTAAAAGGATGGTGAGGGAGTACGTAGCCGATCGCACGACCGTCCTCCGTGACGCCTCTGCCACCTACAACTACTGGGTGTCGAAGCTGGACACGTGGCCTGAACTCGCGCTGTATGCCCTGGAGGTGCTTGCTTGTCCTGCGGCTAGCGTCTTGTCAGAGAGTGTGTTTAGTGTGGCTGGGGGAATCATCACGGATAAGCGTACCCACCTGTCAACCGACAGTGCCGACAGGCTAACACTCATCAAGATGAACAAAGCCTGGATTTCCCCAGACTTCTCTTCTCCACCAGCGGACAGCAGCGATACCTAAGCAATACGTAGGCTGCACCCGCGGATGGAAGCATCGTTCTCTCTCACCATCCAAAACGGGGACATTTCTGCTTCATCAATCTGTGTATAATATTCCTCCTCCTCCTCCTGCTCCTCCTCCTGAAACCTCACGTAATCACGCCGAACGGGCAATTTTTCTTAGGGCCACAAGGCTCACTCATATAATTTTTCTAAACAATTTTTATACGTTTCAATGCTCTTAAAAGCGTTGAAACTTTAACTTGAACCAATTTTTCGTTAAACTGGGCTGCCTCCAGGCCTAGTTACCACTTAAGCCACATTAACCAAAGCGATTAATGGGTTTCACCTGCCCTCTTGGTTGGGCATGGCCAATTTTTTTCAGGTACATTAGTACTGTTGATACAGCAATTTTTGTGGGCCCTCGCACTACAGTGATTACACTACAGTGTAATCAAATGAATTTTTAGCCCACCTGCATTACAACTGACGTTACATCCGCTGTGTTGGGCAATGCAATGGGATATATTTATGTACCGCCGGTGGCTTCCTGGCACCCACCCATGCTGTGGGTCCACAGAGAATTATAAATGCATCTGTTTCCACATCTAAAGAACCCCAGTCAGACTGGGGCATGCAGTGTGGGCTTAGCTAAGGTATGCCATGCTAATGAGGGCTTTTCAGAAGTAAAAGTTGTTGGGAGGGGGGGGGCCCACTCTTGCCGGTATTGTGGCTTAATAGTGGGACCTGTGAACTTGAGATGCAGCCCAACATGTAGCCCCTCGCCTGCCCTATCCGTTGCTGTGTCGTTCCCATCACTTTCTTGAATTGCCCAGATTTTCACACATGAAAACCTTAGCGAGCATCGGCGAAATACAAAAATGCTCAGGTCGCCCATTGACTTCAATGGGGTTCGTTACTCGAAACGAACCCTCGAGCATCGCGATAATTTCGTCCCGAGTAACGAGCACCCGAGCATTTTGGTGCTCGCTCATCTCTAGAAATCTTCAATGAAAACCCTTCACAGCTTAATTTTGTTTGTCTAAAATACTTTTACAATCTAGTTTGTTCTCTATAATACATCTGCAAAGTAGTGTGACCCCCGCCTTTTCCTGTGCAAACGTAGAGTGCAGAATTTCATTTTTTTATTTTTAAATGAAAAAAGATTGGGATAATATAAAAGTCTATGGAGAGCAGAGGGGGAGGAGGAGGGAACTTTTGGAGATAGATAGAGGCATAGGCAATCACAGAGACTTGGCTGCAGCTTCAAGTTTATCTCATCCTTGTGCTGGATTCACAGCTACACTATTAAGTACTGCTGTATAGAAGAAAGACATGACAGCATCCAAAGTTTAAATATAAAAAGTCTTTATTCCTCCAAAACATAATAGCAATATTTCAACCTCAAACCTGTAAATATTTTGGTAATTCTATTGTACCATCCAACAGTAAGCATGTACTTGTATGCATTAAATAGATATGATGGCTGTAATAGGAATAATGCTGATTATGTGGTGCCCAGGTGGCCAGGAAGATGAAAACAGGCAAGCGCGGCTGGGCTATGATATTTCCATAACTCTCATAGAAATCAATGGGAGTAAAAATCACAGCTCTCGATTTATGGAAACAGCATGATTCACTGTGCAATGCTGTTTTTGTAATGCTACAGACTTCTATGGGAGTTATGCAAACAGCATAGTAAAGCTCAATTAACTATTTCAGTCTCCGCGATCACCCCTTAGCACCTCATACAGCTTATTGAGGGCAATGCGAGCACAAATTGGGGCAGGTGGAACCTGCATCTATCAGAGTTCAATGGCCTATCCTGCCATAAAGGTCTGCGATGGCAACACTCCATTAATAAACCATGCTAAGAACAGGCCTCACTGTGTTCTGAAGGAGAATTTCTTTAATTCTTGAAAGTTGAGAAGGGGCACTGCACTGCTATAAGCTCATGGAGACTAGGTTGCAGTTTCGGACTGTCTACACATATAGCTAGAAAATAAGCTTAACTAATAACACAATCAGTAATAGAGTTCTACATTTTAATTGAGCGCATTGAGTAAACATCGACAAAACAGAAAAAGAACTAAATATTTGTGTTTTGGCATGGCCAAGTCAGAGCTCTGACCTTAATCCTATTGCAATTCTGTGACATGACCTAAGCAGGAGTGCTGACACAAGGCATCCCAGAAATATTGATGAACTGAAAGACATGTGTGGGGACGCATGGTCTAAAATTACTCCTCAACACTGCAAATCGTATTTGCAGCTACAGGAAACATTTGCTGTTAGTGATTGCTGCTACAGGGAGCTGCAGGTTATTCATTTCAAGGGTGCTCTTATTTTTCACACTGCCCTGTAGATATTTTTTGAATTTGCTCAATAAAATAACCGGTGTACATGTTTGTACGTTACCACGTTAGTTAGATTGTGTTTGTCTACAACTATCACTCAGGTAACAATCAGACCAAATTTTATTAATATAGAAATTCAAGTCAGGCAAGGGTTCACTTACTTTTCGTGAAACTCTATTTATTGTAATTAACAATCAGAAGAACAATAATAATGAGAATTTTTTTTTACCATAATGCCATATTTATTAATAAGAATACCAATAATATGTATTTATCTTAAGTAATAATGGGATTATCTTGTAAATGAACCAGTCTATACTGGATTAAGTGTTATGTATTGGTTACACATATGTATATACAGCATTTGAATAGAAATCTGCAGTAGACTGCTGCATTGTAAATAAAATTCCAGAATAAGCTGCTATCTAAATTTCATCTTCTTTGCATTTCACACAGCATGGTTATGTCAAACAAAATACCTTTTTTTATTTTCATCATGCAAATGTATGCTCTATTATCTCTACTACATAAAAATGGACAAAAAATGATGTGAGCCTGTCTGAGCAGATCGTAGACAGAAAGGAATTGGTGCTTAGGGACACCGATGACATTAGTGCCACATGCTTTTCCTCTCTCCAGCTTACAGTTTCTCAGTGGCCGGCTATTCCTCTCATTCTCTGTAATGGCCTGCACCTACAGTAATTTACATAATACTCCTCCGACACCTTTACTTTAGTCATCAATCACTGTAGTTTCTCTCAGTCTATCTTTTGTCTGAGCATGTCTCTTCTTTATCAGGCCATGCACAAAAGATTAATTTCACAGTTTTTCTTCTTCCTTTCTTTCTCAGCAAGATACAAAGCTCAAGAAATGACAGAAGCAAGATAATGAAAACAACAATGCAAGCATTTTTTTTTGCTCTTGCGGGTTGGATCAGTAGATACTTTTTGACCTCATTCTGTGCTGTACTTCTTAAGAATAAGCTTTACCGCATTATTCTAAGTTAAAATAATTTACAGATTTAACTGAAGCGAATAATGTCGGAGACTAAGCACCATATTTGTTGTGGTACAAGAAAAAAATCTATTGAATTTAAGAGTCATGAAGATGCTAGAATATAACTATTACATGTACAGAAATTAAAATAAAGGTGCTTTGGTTATTATATACATAATTGGTTATTCTTATTATTTTCTATTTTCTATTATTTTTATACCATTGTGTGCCTCATGAAAATTTGCTAAAAAATTGTCCTTGCAGAATTTTTTTTTTTTTTTTAAAGACCCTTTAATTTCCGCATGTGTCACAACAAACGTGTGCGTAAATGTGAGTGAGTGTGTGCATGTGTTTATAGACAAATGAAATCAAATCTATCTAGCTAGCTATGTATCTCTATCTTTTAATCTGTCATGCAAACATCCCTTCTAATGAAAGGATTCCCTCATTCCATGCACATTAAAGGAGTATTTGTGCTTTTTAAACTGATGACCTGGCCTCTGGATAGGCCATCAATAGGTGATCAATGAGGGTTCATCCCCTTCAATCAGCTGATTCTACAGCCCACTGTCAGTGCAAGGAGACAGACATTGTTATCAGTAGTCACAGTGGGAAGTGGGAGCATTGGCTTCATTCCCATGAAAATTGATAGGCTGCCACACTTCTCTTACACTTCCTGCTTCTGGGAGCCCAGGGTGGCAGTACCAATGGGGTTCACTGATGGAAGTGCAGGGCAATCTGCCAAACTATTATGGCGTCATTAATAGGTTGCTGGTCTGCATGGTGAACCACATATATCAGAATGGTCTGGCACTTTGTATCCACTATGTGTGGGAGTATACGCCAAGTAGCCACCTCTTCCTCTATATCAAAAGGCAGTGTGAGTGGCTGTCTCATCGGTGTCCTGCACAGGTGTAATTCGCTCCTCCATTTGGTAGTCAGCTACCTGCATGGTGAGTTGATGCATCTTTATGAACTCCTCACTCAGTAAGTAATAGCCATTTTCTGTGATTGCTTCCTGCTTCACCTATGATCAGGACTAGAGATGAGCGAACGTGTTCTTCCGAGCTTGATATTCGTGCGAATATTAGGGTGTTCGGGATGTTCGTTATTCGTAACGAACACCATGCGGTGTTCTGGTTACTTGCACTTCCTTCCCTGAGACGTTAGCGCGCTTTTCTGGCCAATTGAAAGACAGGGAAGGCATTACAACTTCCCCCTGTGACATTCAAGCCCTATACCACCCCCCTGCTGTGAGTGGCTGGGAAGATCAGGTGTCACCCGAACATAAAAGTCGGCCCCTCCCGCGGCTCGCCTCAGATGCCGTGTGAGTTAGATGAGGGACAGTGCTGTTTGTACCGGAGTTGCTGTAGGGAAAAAATTGGTAGTTAGTGTAGGCTTCAAGACCCCCCAAAGGTCCTTATTAGGGCCACTGATAGCTGTGTGTTGGCTGCTGTTAGCAGTGGCAATTTTTTTTTTCTCAAAATCGGCTCTGCAGAGCATTGCACCCTCCATTGATACTGCAGGGAAAGAATTGTATAGGCAGGGCCACAACACAGTTATTATTCATTGAATATACGCAGTGCTGCCTTTTGCTTGTAAAACAAGTGAAAATAATTCTATTTGTCCTGCCTCTGTCCGTCCTAAGGGCGGTGGACACGTGTCGGCTGCGTGTGCAACCTGTAAAAATCAGACGCACCCAGCTACGTTTTACTCCTGGCTTCGCCATTTGCTTTCCTTAATTGGGAAAAAAAATACCTGCTCTGCCACAGTTAATAACTCTGCTACCCTCACGTTCTGTGACACATTAGCAGGAAAACAGCACAGTTATTAAACTTCTCATGTTCATAGAATATACGCAGTGCTGCCTTTTGGTGCAAAAAAACGGAAAATAATTCTATTTGTCCTGCCTCTGTCCGTCCTAAGGGCGGTGGACACGTGTCGGCTGCGTGTGCAACCTGTAAAAATCAGACGCACCCAGCTACGTTTTACTCCTGGCTTCGTCATTTGCTTTCCTTAATTGGGAAAAAAAATACCTGCTCTGCCACAGTTAATAACTCTGCTACCCTCACGTTCTGTGACACATTAGCAGGGACACAGCACAGTTATTAAACTTCTCATGTTCATAGAATATACGCAGTGCTGCCTTTTGGTGCAAAAAAACGGAAAATAATTCTATTTGTCCTGCCTCTGTCCGTCCTAAGGGCGGTGGACACGTGTCGGCTGCGTGTGCAACCTGTAAAAATCAGACGCACCCAGCTACGTTTTACTCCTGGCTTCGCCATTTGCTTTCCTTAATTGGGAAAAAAAATACCTGCTCTGCCACAGTTAATAACTCTGCTACCCTCACGTTCTGTGACACATTAGCAGGGACACAGCACAGTTATTAAACTTCTCATGTTCATAGAATATACGCAGTGCTGCCTTTTGGTGCAAAAAAACGGAAAATAATTCTATTTGTCCTGCCTCTGTCCGTCCTAAGGGCGGTGGACACGTGTCGGCTGCGTGTGCAACCTGTAAAAATCAGACGCACCCAGCTACGTTTTACTCCTGGCTTCGCCATTTGCTTTCCTTAATTGGGAAAAAAAATACCTGCTCTGCCACAGTTAATAACTCTGCTACCCTCACGTTCTGTGACACATTAGCAGGAAAACAGCACAGTTATTAAACTTCTCATGTTCATAGAATATACGCAGTGCTGCCTTTTGGTGCAAAAAAACGGAAAATAATTCTATTTGTCCTGCCTCTGTCCGTCCTAAGGGCGGTGGACACGTGTCGGCTGCGTGTGCAACCTGTAAAAATCAGACGCACCCAGCTACGTTTTACTCCTGGCTTCGCCATTTGCTTTCCTTAATTGGGAAAAAAAATACCTGCTCTGCCACAGTTAATAACTCTGCTACCCTCACGTTCTGTGACACATTAGCAGGAAAACAGCACAGTTATTAAACTTCTCATGTTCATAGAATATACGCAGTGTTGCCTTTTGGTGCAAAAAAACGGAAAATAATTCTATTTGTCCTGCCTCTGTCCGTCCTAAGGGCGGTGGACACGTGTCGGCTGCGTGTGCAACCTGTAAAAATCAGACGCACCCAGCTACGTTTTACTCCTGGCTTCGCCATTTGCTTTCCTTAATTGGGAAAAAAAATACCTGCTCTGCCACAGTTAATAACTCTGCTACCCTCACGTTCTGTGACACATTAGCAGGAAAACAGCACAGTTATTAAACTTAGATTATACATTCACTAGAGGCAGTGGGGCCTTTCGTTTTCAAAAAAGGGAAAAAATTATATTTGGCCTGCAGTCTTGCGCCAATTTATTAGCTGCCTGTGAAATCAAATCACTGGTAATACAGCATGCTGAGGGGTAGGGGTAGGCCTAGAGGACGTGGACGCGGCCGAGGACGCGGAGGGCCAAGTCAGGGTGTGGGCACAGGCCGAGCTCCTGATCCAGGTGTGTCGCAGCCGACTGCTGCGCGATTAGGAGAGAGGCACGTTTCTGGTGTCCCCACATTCATCGCCCAATTAATGAGTCCACGCGGGAGACGGTTATTAGAAAATGAGCAGTGTGAGCAGGTCCTGTCCTGGATGGCAGAAAGTGCTTCGAGCAACCTATCGTCTACCCGCAGTTCTGCGCCGTCCACTGCTGCAAATCCGAATCCTCTGTCTGCTGCTCCTCCTTCCTCCCAGCCTCCTCACTCCACTACAATGACACCTGCTCAGGAGCGGGAACACTCCCAGGAACTGTTCTCGGGCCCCTGCTTAGATTGGGCAGCAGCGGTTCCTCTCCCACCAGAGGAGTTTATCGTCACTGATGCCCAACCATTCGAAAGTTCCCGGGGTCCGGGGGAAGAGGCTGGGGACTTCCGCCAACTGTCTCAACAACTTTCTGTGGGTGAGGAGGACGATGACGATCAGACACAGTTGTCTTGCAGTGAGGTAGTAGTAAGGGCAGTAAGTCCGAGGGAGCAGCGCACAGAGGATTCGGAGGAAGAGCAGCAGGACGATGAGGTGACTGACCCCACCTGGTGTGCAACGCTTACTCAGGAGGACAGGTCTTCAGAGGGGGAGTCAAGGGCATCAGCAGGGCAGGTTGCAAGAGGCAGTGCGGTGGCCAGGGGTAGAGGCAGGGCCAGACCGAATAATCCACCAAGTGTTTCCCAAAGCGCCCCCTCGCGCCATGCCACCCTGCAGAGGCCGAGGTGCTCAAAGGTCTGGCAGTTTTTCACAGAGACGCCTGACGACCGACGAACAGTGGTGTGCAACCTTTGTCGCGCAAAGCTCAGCCGGGGAGCCACCACCAAAAGCCTCACCACCATGCGCAGACATATGATGGCCAAGCACCCCGCCAGGTGGGACGAAGGCCGTTCAGCGCCTCCGGTTTGCACCCCTGCCTCTCCCCCTGTGCCCCAACCTGCCACTGACATGCAACCCCCCTCTCAGGACACTGGCACTACTGTCTCCTGGCCTGCACCCACACCCTCACCTCCGCTGTCCTCGGCCCCATCCAGCAGTGTAGTTCAGCGCACCGTCCAGCCGTCGCTTGCGCAACTGTTGGAGCGCAAGCGCACGTACGCCGCCACGCACCCGCACGCTCAAACGTTAACCGTCCGCATAGCAAAATTCATCAGCCTTGAGATGCTGCCGTATAGGGTTGTGGAAACGGAGTCCTTCAAAAGTATCATGGAGGTGGCGGCCCCGCGCTACTCAGTTCCCAGTCGCCACTACTTTTCCCGATGTGCCGTCCCAGCCCTGCACGACCACGTCTCCCGCAACATTGTACGCGCCCTCACCAACGCGGTTACTGCCACGGTCCACTTAACTACAGACACGTGGACAAGCACAGGCGGGCAGGGCCACTACATCTCCCTGACGGCACATTGGGTGAATTTAGTGGAGGCTGGGACAGAGTCAGAGCCTGGGACCGCTCATGTCCTACCCACCCCCAGAATTGCGGGCCCCAGCTCGGTGGTGGTATCTGCGGAGGTGTATGCTTCCTCCACTAAAGCACCCTCCTCCTCCTCCTCCTCCTCCTCCTCCTCTGTCTCGCAATCAAGATGTGTCAGCAGCAGCATGTCGCCAGCAGTCGGTGTCGCGCGGTGTGGCAGCACAGTGGTGGGCAAGCGTCAGCAGGCCGTGCTGAAACTACTCAGCTTAGGCGATAAGAGGCACACGGCCCACGAACTGCTACAGGGTCTGACACAGCAGACCGACCGCTGGCTTGCGCCGCTGAGCCTCCAACCGGGCATGGTCGTGTGTGACAACGGCCGTAACCTGGTGGCGGCTCTGCAGCTCGGCAGCCTCACGCACGTGCCATGCCTGGCCCACGTCTTTAATTTGGTGGTTCAGCGCTTTCTGAAAAGCTACCCACGCTTGTCAGACCTGCTCGTAAAGGCGCGCCGGCTCTGCGCACATTTTCGCAAGTCCCACACGGACGCTGCCACCCTGCGCACCCTGCAACATCACTTTAAGCTGCCAGTGCACCGACTGCTGTGCGACGTGCCCACACGGTGGAACTCTACGCTCCACATGTTGGCCAGGCTCTATGAACAACGTAGAGCTATAGTCGAATACCAACTCCAACATGGGCGGCGCAGTGAGAGTCAGCCTCCTCAATTCCTTTCAGAAGAGTGGGCCTGGTTGGCAGACATCTGCCATGTCCTTGGTAATTTTGAGGAGTCTACCCAGGTGGTGAGCGGCGATGCTACAATCATTAGCGTCACCATTCCTCTGCTATGCATCTTGAGAAATTCCCTGCAAACCATAAAGGCAGCTGCTTTGCGCTCGGAAACGGGGGCGGGGGAAGACAGTATGCCACTGGATAGTCAGGGCACCCTCCTGTCTATTTCTCAGCGCGTACAGGAGGAGGAGGAGGAGCATGAGGAGGATGAGGAGGAGGGGGAAGAGACAGCTTGGGCCGCTGCTGACGGTACACCGGCTGATTGCCTGTCATCCTTTCAGCGTGTATGGCCTGAGGAGGAGGAGGAGGAGGAGGAGGAGGATCCTGAAAGTGATCTTCCTAGTGAAGACAGCCATGTGTTGCGTACAGGTACCCTGGCACACATGGCTGACTTCATGTTAGGATGCCTTTCTCGTGACCCTCGCGTTGCACACATTCTGGCCACGACGGATTACTGGGTGTACACACTGCTCGATCCACGGTATAAGGAGAACCTGCCCACTCTGATTCCCGAAGAGGAAAGGGGTTCGAGAGTGTTGCTATACCACAGGACCCTTGCGGACAAGCTGATGGTAAAATTCCCAGCCGACAGCGCTAGTGGCAGAAGGCGCAGTACCGAGGGCAAGGTAGCAGGGGATGTGCGTAGATCGAGCAGCATGTACATACCAGGCAGTGCAACAGTCTTTAAGGGCCTGGCCAGCTTTATGGCTCCCCACCAAGACTGTGTCACCGCTCCCCAGTCACGGCTGAGTCGGCGGGAGCACTGTAAAAGGATGGTGAGGGAGTACGTAGCGGATCGCACGACCATCCTTGGTGACGCCTCTGCCCCCTACAACTACTGGGTGTCGAAGCTGGACACGTGGCCTGAACTAGCGCTGTATGCCCTGGAGGTGCTTGCTTGTCCTGCGGCTAGCGTCTTGTCGGAGAGGGTGTTTAGTGCGGCTGGGGGAATCATCACAGATAAGCGTAGCCGCTTGTCAACCGACAGTGCCGACAGGCTAACACTCATCAAGATGAACAAAGGCTGGATTTCCCCAGACTTCTGTTCTCCACCAGCGGACAGCAGCGATACGTAAGCAATACGTAGGCTGCACCCGTGGATGGAAGCTACGTTCTCTCTCACCATCCAAAACGGGGACATTTCTGCTTCATCAATCTGTGTCTAATATTCCTCCTCCTCCTCCTCCTCCTCCTGCTCCTCCTCCTGAAACCTCACGTAATCACGCTGAACGGGCAATTTTTCTTAGGGCCACAAGGCTCACTCAAATAATTTTTCTGAACAATTTTTATAAGTTTCAATGCGCTTAAAAGCGTTGGAACTTTAACTTGAACCAATTTTTCGTTACACTGGGCTGCCTCCAGGCCTAGTTACCACTTAAGCCACATTAACCAAAGTGATTAATGGGTTTCACCTGCCCTCTTGGCTGGCCATGGCCAATTTTTGGGATGTACATTAGTACTGTTGATACAGCAATTTTTGTGGGCCCTCGTCTACAGTGTAATCAAATTAATTTTTAGCCCACCTGTATTACAGCTGACGTTACCTCAGCTGTGTTGGGCAATGCAATGGGATATTTTTGTGTACCGCCGGTGGGTTCCAGGGAGCCACCCATGCTGTAGGTGCACACGGAGTGTAACCTACATGTGTCCACTTGTAAAGAACCCCGGTCAGACTGGGGCATGCAGTGTGGGCCGAAGCCCACCTGTATTACGCACGACATTACTACCTCAGCTGTGTTGGGCAATGCAATGGGATATTTCTATGTACCGCCGGTGGCTTCCTGGCACCCACCCATGCAGTGGGTCCACAGGGAGTTTAACCTACATGTGTCCACTTCTAAAGAACCCCAGTCTGACTGGGGCATGCAGTGTGGGCCGAAGCCCACCAGCATTAAGCACGACATTACTACCTCAGCTGTGTTGGGCAATGCAATGGGATATTTTTATGTACCGCCGGTGGGTTCCAGGGAGCCACCCATGCTGTAGGTGCACACAGAGTTTTTAATACATCTGTACACTTCTAAAGAACCCCAGTCTGACTGGGGCATGCAGTGTGGGCCGAAGCCCACCTGTATTACGCACGACATTACTACCCCAGCTGTGTTGGGCAATGCAATGGGATATTTCTATGTACCGCCGGTGGCTTCCTGGCACCCACCCATGCAGTGGGTCCACAGGGAGTTTAACCTACATGTGTCCACTTCTAAAGAACCCCAGTCTGACTGGGGCATGCAGTGTGGGCCGAAGCACACCTGCATTAAGCACGACATTACTACCTCAGCTGTGTTGGGCAATGCAATGGGATATTTTTATGTACCGCCGGTGGGTTCCAGGGAGCCACCCATGCTGTAGGTGCACACAGAGTTTTTAATACATCTGTACACTTCTAAAGAACCCCAGTCTGACTGGGGCATGCAGTGTGGGCCGAAGCCCACCTGTATTACTCACGACATTACTACCTCAGCTGTGTTGGGCAATGCAATGGGATATTTCTATGTACCGCCGGTGGCTTCCTGGCACCCACCCAGGCAGTGGGTCCACAGGGAGTTTAACCTACATGTGTCCACTTCTAAAGAACCCCAGTCTGACTGGGGCATGCAGTGTGGGCCGAAGCCCACCTGCATTAAGCACGACATTACTACCTCAGCTGTGTTGGGCAATGCAATGGGATATTTTTATGTACCGCCGGTGGGTTCCAGGGAGCCACCCATGCTGTAGGTGCACACGGAGTTTTTAATACATCTGTACACTTCTAAAGAACCCCAGTCTGACTGGGGCATGCAGTGTGGGCCGAAGCCCACCTATATTACGCACGACATTACTACCTCAGCTGTGTTGGGCAATGCAATGGGATATTTCTATGTACCGCCGGTGGCTTCCTGGCACCCACCCATGCTGTGGGTCGACAGGGATTTCACAATAGGGAGTTGTACCTGCCTGTGTCTATGAATTAAAAAGCCCGGTCTAACTGGGGCATGCAGACACCTTGACAGAATGAATAGTGTGTGGCACATAGGTTCCCCATTGCTATGCCTACGTGTGCAGCTCCTGATGGCGGTGGCACAGGATTCTATTTCTCATTGCTTCTGTACAGCATTGTGGGCTATCGCCCCGCCCCTTTTAAAGAGGGCCGCTGCCTAGCCATGCCAACCCCCTGCAGTGTGTGCCTGCGGTTCCTCCTCATGGCAGACGCACTTCTAAATAGACATGAGTGTGGCGTGGCATGAGGGCAGCTGAAGGCTGCGCAGGGTCACTTTGGTGTGCGCTGTGGGGGGGAGGGGGGGCGGTTGGTCAGCATGTAACCCAGGAGAAGTGGCAGCGGAGTGTCATCCAGGCAGTGATTGTGCTTTGTTGTAGCTAGTGTGGTGCTTAGCAAAGGTATGCCATGCTAATGATGGCTTTTCAGAAGTAAAAGTTGTTGGGGGGGGGGGCCCACTCTTGCCGGTATTGTGGCTTAATAGTGGGACCTGTGAACTTGAGATGCAGCCCAACATGTAGCCCCTCGCCTGCCCTATCCGTTTCTGTGTCATTCCCATCACTTTCTTGAATTGCCCAGATTTTCACACATGAAAACCTTAGCGAGCATCGGCGAAATACAAAAATGCTCTGGTCGCCCATTGACTTCAATGGGGTTCGTTGTTCGAAACGAACCCTCGAACATCGCGGGAAGTTCGTTCCGAATAACGAACACCCGAACATTTTGGTGTTCGCTCATCTCTAATCAGGACTTCACTTTCTGCCATGACCACTGAAAACAACATCTGGTCCACTGCACTGGCAGTGGGCCAGACGATCAGCTGATGGATGGGGGTCCTGAGTGGTAGACCCCATTGATAAACTACAGATGACCTATGTAGAGACTAGGTCATTACTTCAAAAAGCCTGAAATATTCCTATGATTGATTTACTGATGCTTACAACTGAGCATACAGAAATTTAGGGACACATTTATCAAGGCATTTGCGCCAGTATTTTGGTCCTAAAAAGTCATGCATTTTGGCAAACTCTTTTTTGTGCAAAAATTTGGAACGTTTTAACCTTTAAAACACTGTGCTTGCTACTTACCAAAAAACGTGGCGGGGCTTAGTGGCAGATGATGGTCTCCATGGTTCAATAGATTTAATGGAATTTATGATAGAAAGTGTCATAAATTATAGCACAAATTTGTGTCAACTCATAGTTGGTATAGATTTGCCTTTCTGGTATGTAACTATGGAAAGGATGTACCAAATTGAGATGAGTACAACATGGTTTATTATTTTCAGATGCGGGGAGCCTGTTGAGACATTATTTGTGTAAGCCAGACAACTGCTTTAATGTTCGTAGTTAAATAAGGACTGTTAGATTGGATGTACTGGGAGTTCAATTACTTCAACATGACCTCACACCTACCATCTTATGGCAAAATATACCATTCCACACTCTACACTGATGCACAAACTGCACTTGTAAGTTCTATAAGGAACCATATTTTTACTTTATGTCCCATTTGGGTACCATGTGAGTTTCATAAACTTCTATCTGAGTTCCATGTAGTATTCTGTTCAGGTACCCTATTGGTTCCAAAGTGTTCCCTACAACCAAACCAATTGCACTTGTCAATATTTTTTAGAGAAAAAGACAGGTAATTTTCTAATTAATCCATTTATCCAATGCCGATCCTTTTAGAACTAGCTGAAAAATGGTAGTACTACTTGCATCACATAAAAGTCAACACTAGTTTCTTAACTATTTCCTAAAGTAATGTTAGCAAAATAACTTCATTGAGAGCTTCAAAAATAAACTTTCAGCCAAGCGCTCACATTTTTTTGGCTAGAGCAGTATTAAGCCATGTTCTATAGCAAATTCCTATACAGTGGGTGTGAATGGAACTTTCAGAACGCCATCTACATGTAGCGGAAGAAATCATGTGTATTTCCGGACCTGATTTGGATTAACAAATTATCTTACAGAAAAGTGGGAGATTTTTGCTGAGGTTTTCAGCGTTTACAATTAAAGAAAAGAAAAACATGTAGATTTTGGTATGGATTAAGCTATGCATTTTCTGGGAATTTAAGGCAAAATTGGTGATTCTTCTGCCATGTCTATACATGGCCTTTTACCTGTTTCATGACCAGGGTTATTTTAGGCCTTCATGCGCAGAGCAAAATTTCACCTCTTGGAATGCTGCATTCCAAAGGTGGTATTATTTTTTTTCTGTTTCTTGGTGTACCCCAAAATGTTTTGTTTCTTTTTTCAGGATTCATGGGATTTTGTTATTTAGAAATGGCATGGATATTTCTTCATTTTGTAGGGTTTTTTCTTTTAAGGAAAATGCTATGTTTAAGGCCGTCAGTTCAATTGATAATATTTACCTCCAAATAAATACGCTAATTCTCCCATGTAGTGGTATAACTAAAGGGGGAGTAGTTACACTCAGGCCTAGGGGCCTTAGGGGGGCCATAAGGTCTTTCTTCCAAATATTGGAAATCAATACTATCAAAGAAGTATTATAGTTGGAGGGCCCACTTATAAATTTTGCATTGGGTTCCAGCAGCTTCAAGTTACTCCTCTTCTCCTGTACATAATGATATCAAATATTTACATATTGTATAATAAATGATGTTGCTATGATAATCATCCAAGTACAGAAATTGTATAGTAAAAGCAGATAGGGTCAAAGTATAACAGACTCGAATAGTGCTAGGGGTAATTATTGTATGCTTTATGTGACATACATTCTCTGTGACACGAATATATTTGCATACTCATGCAAAACGCATCTGCCTCATGCAAGATGTCTAAAATTGGTGTACATGGGTTTGCACTTTTTAGCAGTAGGGCAGCTTTTTATTTTCCACTTTTTTATTTTGGTACTATCTTTTTCTCATTTTATTTGTTTATTTTTTAAGTTACACTGCATGTCTTTATTTACCGCGAGGGTCATTGCAGTTGGTAATGGAATGGTGGCATCACCTGTGACAACCTTTTCTCCTGTTCTTATGTTTATTGGCCATCCCTCTGCTAGGGGTGTCCATAAGAGGCCCAGTGATGCTCTGGCTGAGGCCACGTGTGTCCCTCCGGGAGGAAGCCTGGTAAGCGCCACCATGACAAATGACCGCTCTAAACTCCCAGCTCCTCAACGTATGCCCTGTGTCCAGAGTCACCCTATGTGATGCTGCAGTGACCTACTTTATTATGGCGTCACAAACAGCATCATCTCCTCTGTGCCACTCTACAAAGTCCCACAGGATGGACCACAGAAACCAAAGAGGAGATAGATGTGTCCCAGATGGTCCGGCGGTGTCAGAATTGGGACCCTATGTGACGCTGCAGTGACATCACAGTATTGTCTAAAAACTACCCAGATGCTGTTGTAGTGCATCTGCATTTGGGAACACAGCGGTCAATATGAGGTCTGTGTTCGGGCTTCTTAGTGACATGGAAATGATTAATTACTTGTTACACTAGAGGATCAAGTTGTCTGTGTGACAACTCAATTCTACCTATGGTGCTGTATGCAGGAGCACACAGTGCCATCAAACTCATCATGTAAATTAACAGGCTGCAGGCACACGGACCCGCCTGATAGCCCTTTAATTTCCATGGGTTGGTGGAGAAGGTGTTGAGCGCAATGATGAACCCTGCAGCCTAAACTCCTTAATTGCGCAATACAGATAACACGGTTTCAGAAAATGTCAAATTTAAATTTACACATAACTATAGGTCCCTCTGTTTGACAGGGAAGTCTGTAAATTTATTCCTGATGCCTACATTACTCTTTGCTCTAGATGAATATAGCTAATTACCTATATTTACTATATTACTCTAGCATGTGCCAGACTGGTTCACAACTGCTTATTATGACTCACGCTGTACATGAAAGAGATTTTCTGGTGTTATGCAAATTGGGCTTAATCGTTTACTGAAAGAAAGATTCTACAAGTTTCTAAAGTATATTGTGTCAAATATACAAATATTGTTCTAAAATTAGACAGGGTAAAACTAAACCAGACAGGCACAAGCAGTGCCGAATGTATCACCGTGGCACATAAAATTGGTGCAACTTGGTAGAAACGTCCGACACAAATTCTCTTTGTTTACATCTATATTTCGTAAATGATGGACACCGTTGATACATATCACTAGAGATGAGCGAGCGTACTCGCTAAGGCAAACTACTCAAGCGAGTAGTGCCTTATGCGAGTACCTGCCTGGTCGTTTCTAAAGATTCGGGTGCCGCGGGGGAGAGCGGTAAGTTGCGGGAGTGAGCTCTCCCCCGCCGCTCCCCGCCCCCCGCCGTCACCCGAATCTTTAGAGATGACCAGGCAGGTACTCGCGTAAGGCACTACTCGCTTGAGTGCGCTTGCTCATCTCTACATATCACACATTTTACCACACAGCTTTTTTCTGGACACTTTTAAAATTCTCTAGTAAGGTGTAAAATGTGTCCAAAGCACATAATAATCTATGCCACAATATTAATACATGCTTAAAGGAATCTTTCAGGATTGGGCAACATTTGGCTCCGACGAGGAAGAGGGAATGGGATAAAAGAAAATAGTTAACTGTTAAATCCTCCTGCATTCCACTGCCAGACTTTTCTTACTTGGATACAGCATAACTATTATAATACCTGACCACTGGCCTTACCGTCCCATCCATGTGATAAGGTGAGAACCTTGCGTCGGGCAACACCCTTTCTTGCCAGCAAGGGGCACCATTTTGGAATAGTTACAATCTAAGGCTTCATTCACACGAGCGTGCATTTACAAGTGCGTAGGTGTGTATAAATCTGCGCATCCACACATGTACCAAAGCATGCGTGAACGAAGCCCCGTACAGCTTTGCTCTCAATGGGGCCACTGCTGATACCGCTGTGATTGGCTGAGCACTCAGCAAATCAGATGCAGCCCTTTCAGCAGGCGGGGATTTTAAATCCTCGCCTGCTGAAAGAACCTCATTACAGTGTCGGGGACCAAGTGGCTAGACGCGCCTGAGCCCGGCCGCGGTGGACAAGTGGGTATACATTTTTTACTACAGCTAGGGATGATTTTTAGGGAAGGGCTTATATTTTAAGCCCTTCCCTGAAAATCACTGCAGGGGTGCCAACATCCTATTGCTTTCAATGGGGCCGCCTACAGCGGCATCCCCATTTAATTCAATGGGAGAGCTTCACGATCATCTGCCACAGCTGTCACAGCTGTAACAGCTGTGGCAGGGGATTCTTTACTCTGATGCGGGGAGTGCCATCATCACTGAACACTGTGACAGTACTGTGACAGTGTTCAGTGATGATGGGACTCCTCGTGGGAAATATTGACACACAGCACAAACCTATGGTGCACGCATGTCCTATGTTTTGCAGGTACATGCGTTTGCACGCGTGTAAAACACGGACATGTGAACACACCATAGGGAACCAATGGTTCTAATAGATGCACGGTTTTGTGCGGACATATGTACGCACATAGACACGCTGGTCTGAACGAGGCCTAATGTAAAAATATTTGATTGAAGTACTTTACTTTAAAGTGTTTAACACATAGGAATGACAGCCATTTTTACTGAGTCCTCCATTTTTACAGGTTAAAAAGTAGTTGGATAAACTACCGTTAATACAAGGATTATTTTTTATATTAGTCAGTGACTTTATGAATACTGGAATGGAAATAATCAAATCTTTATTTTTTCTTTTTGAGATTCTTTACCAGGTCTTTATTACAGCTGCTTTCACTTGCTCTTTGTGGGTCCTTCTGCCTTCAATTTTATCATCAGCATTAGACAACTTAAAATATATGGAAGAGTTGTGTGTTGAAGATGAAGATATACTAAATTCTACTCAACGTGGACTGTTTGGATACAGTTTCGATCCTCACCAGGACTAAACTCATGGCTCACTAGTGGTGCTGTTATGCGCTAACTTATTCTGTGGTATGTTTTGAGACATTATCCATCCATACTGTGAAACACAATCATATAATTTTGAACCATTAGACTGAATCTGAGTAGAAAGCCTTGTTGTATACGCTTCAGAATTCATCCTGCTACATCTATTCACACTCACATCATTATAAACAGCAGCAACCTAGTTGCATTGGCAACAGACATGCCCATGACATAAACCACTCCATCTACAACATGTGATAAATAGTGTTGAATGAAATGTTTGGTTTGGCCGGTTGGACGAACTTCGTCAAAAAGTTTGGTTCAGACCAAATTAGATTAAACCAACCGCAACGTCACTAATACCCCTAAAAATATTATTTTTCTTCTGCTCTTCTCCTTTTCCTCCTCCTTTATGCACCATATAAATAAAGGTGATTATTTTTATGAAGAAGAATCACACAAATACAGGGAGAACATGCAAATGCTCTGCAGATGTTGTTCTTGGCCAGATTGAACCTAAGACCCAATTGCTGCAAGTCCACAGTGCTAACCACTAAGCCACCATGCGTCTTCCTTCTCCTGCTCAACGGTCCGCACTGTTACATTGCAGTGCTGGGGTCCCATGTTCAAATCTGACCAAGAGAAACATCTGGATTGAGTTTGTATATTTCCTATGTGTTTGTGTGGGGGGTTCCTCCCACAATCCAAAAACCAACTAATATATCAATATAGATTGTAAGCTTCAATGGAGATAGAAAATATCAAGTAATGTAAAACACTGTCTGATATGTATGTGCTATATAAATAAAGGTGATTATTATTATTATTATTATAAGGAAACCCACACAAACTCAGGGAAAACACACAAACGCCATGCAGGTGTTGTCTTTGTGCAGATTTGAACTTAGGACACAGAGCTGGAAGACAACATCTGACCATGGACAACATCTGCAGGGAGTTTTTTCTTCCTGTGTTTGTGTGGGCTTCTTCTTCATAAAAATAATCATATTTTTTATATAGTGTATTAGAGATGAGTGAACGTACTCGTTTCAAATAATTACTCGATCGAGTACCGCTATTTTCGAGTACTTCAGTCCTCGGGTGAAAAGATTCGGGGGGCGCTGGGGGGCGGGGGAGGCGTGGCGGCGCGGGGGGTAGCAGCAGGGAACAGGGGGGAGCCCTTTCTCTCTCCCTCTCTCCCCCACTCCCCGCTGCAACCCCCCACTCACCCATGGCGCCCGACGAATCTTTTCGCCCGAGTACGGAAGTACTCGAAAATCGCGGTACTCGGGCGAAAAAGGGCCGTGGCCGAGTACGCTCGCTCATCTCTATAGTGTATACATTTAGGAAGGAAGAGAAGGAGAAGAATAAGTAGAATAAAGGAGATGAACTACCCAAGGTTTGTGTTTTATGCTGAACCAAACTTTCAGCAAAGTTTGCCTGGAAACAGTGTTCGACTGTTTTGGTTTGCTCAAAACTAGTGACATGTGATGTGCTGTGCTTCAAGTCATGAGCCTTTCCTTTCCTTCTTCATACTATGTTCTTATTATTATTCTGATACAAGAATCTTCTTCAAGAACTGGGCAGTTTTTATAGATGTTTTTTGCAAATTTTAAACTGGCCTTTCTTTTCTTGAATGCTTCCAGAGGAAGACAAAAATTCCCTGATGTAGCAGTCAGTTTTTCTGATCATATGTAAATGAATCTTTCCTGATTTTTAATCTGGAAATCAGAATACATTCCTGGATCAATATCCCATCTACAGTAATCTAGTGACTATAATTTATAATATGGCATCCATGCATTGGTAGACTTTTAGTGAACTCATCACGGCAACTTCCTCTAGCAGAGTTCTATAGTCTCACTGCTCTTACAGTAAAGACCCCTTCTATATTGGTGTAGAAACCTTCTTTCCTACACCAATTTTGTAGTCCATCCATTCCATATAATTGTTTGGTCAAGCTCCGATATCTTTTTCTTGCTCACCGGTGTCCCAAACTGTACACAATATTCCATGTGTGCTCCAATCAATGAGGAAGAGCAATGTTCTCATCGTGTGCACCCCATGATCCTATTTGCCTTGGCAGCAGCTGCCTGACACTGGTTACTCCAATTAAGTTTACTGTCAACTAAAATTTTTAAGTCCTTTTCCATGCCCGCTCTACCTAGTGGTTTCTCATTTAATGTATAATGGGCATGTATTTCCCTGCCCATGTACATAACCTTAAATTTATCAGTGCTAAACCTCATTTGCAACTTCTCTGTTCAAGCCTCCAACTTATCCAGATCCATTTAAACAAAATACTGTCCTCTCGTGTTAATTGTTTACAGATTTTAGTTATATCTTCCAAAATTAATATTCTACTATGCAATCCTTCTATTAGGTCCTTAATAGAGATGAGCGAACCTACTCGTTTCGAGTAATTACTCGATCGAGCACCACGATTTTCGAGTACTTCCGTACTCGGGTGAAAAGATTCGGGGGGCGCAGGGGGCGGGGTGGCGGAGCGGTGGGTAGCAGCGGGGAACAGGGGGGAGCCCTCTCTCTCTCCCCCCCACTCCCCGCTGCAACCCCCCACTCACCCACGGCGCCCCCCGAATCTTTTCGCCCGAGTACGGAAGCACTCGAAAATCACGGCGCTCGGGTGAAAAAGGGGCGTGGCCGAGTAGGTTCGCTGATCTCTAGTCCTTAATAAATACAGTATATTGAAAAAAATAAGTCCCCATACATCAGGAGCAGAATGACCACTAAACCGATCACTAAGTGGTGGCAGTATGTGATCATGGAGTGGCAGTACTATTTAGCCCTTATGTAGTGATCTTACTGGTAATGTTGGTCTTGGTATAGTAGGTTTTGTGCAGTGATGGTATGGAAGTAATTGTACGATTCATGATGAATGCAGTGATACTGCATGCTTGTGTTTTTTTTTTCACTTTTACAAAATAAAATAGATAATGGTTTTAGTTTTTTTTAACCATGTACATTTTTTAAAAATAAATTTTATTAATATTTATTCAGTTAGTTATTAGGGACATCACAATACGATCATTTGATCACTTTTATAATGCTTTGATATACTCAGTATAGCAAAAAATTATTCCCTGTGATTCTAAAATGGCAAAACATCTATTCTATTAGGGCTCGATCAGACGAGAGTTTGTATTTGGGTACACAAAAAGAGCGCTTCTAAAAAAACCCAATGGGTTCCTATAGAAGAGCTCACATGAGAGAATGTAGTACTGCAAAATGGTAAGCACCTAACAAAGATAGAACATTGACTATCTGTGGTGCGCGCTGTGCAGGAGTTTCCATAGACTAACAGGAATTTACAACGAGACATTTAAAATGTGCTTCTGGGCAGCACCTTTTAAATGCTCTGCTGTAAGCTGTGGGGTATTCCTCCTAGCCCCCTGCTGAGCGATTCCCCAGCAGCAGGGGCAGTAGGGGACTCCTTCTCCCTCTCCCCCCCAAGGGATTTCCTTATAGTGGGGAGAAAGACGTGGGTGGGGTTGCAGGGCTTTCCTGAGGGCTTTTCCTGAGAGTGTGGGAGGAGGGGTGGGGATTTATGAATCCGCTCCCTAGCCCCACTCCTTTAGCCTGCCCCCTCTATGTTTTGCGATGGGGAAACTTTGTGAGAATCCCTATAGTCCCGCCCACTTTCTCTTGGCTTTGGGATATCCCTTGGGGGTCTATGGATTTCACCATTGCAGGGAGAGAGAGCAGAACTATAGGGGATTTCCCCATAGCAGGGATTAACCCATAGCCCCACTCCATTTCTCCCTGCTATGGGGAAATCCCCATAGCTCTACTCTCTCTCCCTGCTATGGGGAAATCCCGAAGCCCTGCAGGGCTTCTTCATTTTTTCCTCCTGAAGCAGCAGCACTTCTCCAAGCTCGGGTCTTCTGCGCATAGAAACATTGCCCGGTCACACAATTTCAGCAGATGCGAATGGCGCTTTTTGCACACCTATTGGCGCAAAAAAATGCTCTCCTCCTTGAGGCCTTAGACTGTGCTGAAGGCTCAGTCTACTAAAAAGGCAGCTATGGCCTGCTCGGGGGCCTTTTCTAGGCCACTGTTTGCCATGGTTACCAATTTGCATCTCACAATTGCATCCATGGTGGGCCTCCATCCTTCTCTCTAACCATTTAAATGTCACGGTCAGTATTGACTGTGGCATCTAGGGAGTTGAATGACCCGGATTGAAGTTTTCTCTGATCCTGGCTTTTACAGCGAGAGGTCGACTGTAAGTTAACACAGGGGTTTTGTGGTGATCATGCAAACATAGGACCTGTGACATAAATGTCTGCCATGGAGGTTTAGTCAATCTTAATGTTTACCTCCAATTCTTACATGTCCTGTGCTTTGTAGAAAATTTGCTACACAAGCTATGCAAACCACATAGTCTTATCCTATTCTACCACCAACATGTCTGCAACTGAAGGTTTGCTGAACCTTGCCTAATTGTGTTTACCCAACTAGCTACTGGTTTCGGCACACACAACATTTTTTTTAGGGCCATATTAGGTTTCCAATTCACCCCTGACCTCTGTGATGCCCCACTAGTAATATAGTAACATACATAGTAACATAGTATCTTAGGCTGAAAGAAGACAATATCCATCCAGTTCAACCTGTTTCCATAGTGGCAGTCAGAATAATCCCAGGATTAACGTTTGAAGGTTCCTACCTGACTCCAAGACCCATCTCAACCACCCCTCTGGTTATTTAGTGTCTATATCCTGTAATATCGTCGCGCTCTCGAAAGACATCTAGTCCCCTCTTAAACTCTTCTATGGATTTTTCCATCACCATGTCCTCAGGCAGAGAGTTCCACAGTCTCACTGCTCTTACAGTAGAGAACCCCCTTCTGTGTTAGTGATGGTAACTTTGTTCCTTTAGATGTAGAGAATGCCCACTTGTTACCATCGCAGTCCTGGGTATAAACAGATCTGGGTGACCTAATCTGATTAAATACTGTTAGGTAATGTTCACACAGGGCAGCATCATTTGTGCGAATTTTGAAATGAGATGCATATCTGCCTCTGATTTCAGCAGCTACAACGCTCCCCTCGTCTTGCACTTCTGCATTACCTGTCCAGTGTCTCAGCGCTCACTAGAGGTTGACAGGTGCTGGGGTGCGCTGACAGCACAAACATTGCGAGGTAAGGGGAGTACTGTAGCAGCTGATTTCTAGTCAAAATCCACTTCAATGGTGTTGATTTTGACTATTTTGGATGCAGAAATGCTGCAGAATGTGCTGTGGATTTTTTACTGCAGTCATTCCACAGTATTTCTGTCCCGTGGGAACATATCCCAAATAACCACAAGCTACTATCACTAAACATATATTATCTACCCGATTACAGGACCAATCTCTCATAAGCCAATACTGATATTGAGTTATACAAATAAGGGAGATGGAACAATACCTCTGCAGCGCCACCTATTGGAAGCCAGCATTCCTGCAAGTCGATGTTAGACTTTGTATACATGCCTTGTAATAATGACTGGGAATTGAAAGCTAATCCAAAATCCATACACAGACAGCTGTTTCGGGGTGTTTTCCCCGCATCAGTGTGCAATAGGTTTCTGGCTCGGCTCCTATTATTGAGTTATACACATATTTTCATTGAGATATTCCAGGATATCATCTTTTATAAATCCTTTTACCAACAACCTACAGGCCTATAGTTTGTCGTCTCACTTCTTGACCACCACATTTCATGTCATCTGACAATTTGCAATGTATTTACTTTTTATAAACAAAAATGTCAGCTACAATCTACTAAAAAAGTATTGTAGCCATTACGATTCTGCGTGTAGCTTTTCCTCTTTGTCCCCCTCTTCAGATGACATCGGTTGTCAAATCCACAGAAACTCGCACCTAAAATAAGTAGACAATCTTACATGTCATCGCATTCACTGCCACACCAAACGTAAAATCTTTGGATTGCAAGCAGTCTTATATAGTATTCCTGATAACAGACTTTGGATACCGTAGCAGAACACAGACACAATTTTTAGGTAACAGTTTTGTGATCTGTTGGTTTCTCTTGTTTGCTTTATGAATCTTAATGCCAAGCATGTCATCTTTATAGTGATATTGGCATTTTTTTTATCATATTCATAAAGTATCGGTCAATTTTCTTCAAAAGGTGCACTTTTCCAACTTGCCACAAAGGCAGGCAGTAATGAATTCTACTAGACACAGTGAAGACATCGTAGCTGCAAGCAACAATAAAAAGCAATGAGCTGGGTGTCAACTAAGTAACTCCAGTTTACACTTAATTTTCTTCCTTTATTGAAGATTCAGAATATGAATTTATTAATGACATACAGGGATTTGCATTGGAGGAACAAGGCAATTTATTTAGCATACAGGCTGTGCTTGCTTACACTACATTGTTTTAGCATTGTATGGGCAGGCGTTACTTGCAACATTGGGGCTTCCCTATCAGAATTAGAAAAAAAAAAGCCTCATATAGCGACACCTTGACATAGATGTACAGCTGCTCTCACTGTGGCTATGTCACCTTTAGCCCTGTCTGTCTACTGCTGGCTTTCATTTTCTGCATTCATACATCAATAAGCTTTGCATGCTGACACCTAATTTTGCAGGCTACTTTGGTTTTACAGCTCATGTTTTGCATATGACTACCCACCCCCTCCTGACATCTATTGACTTAAAGGAGGAAAGAAAGAGCGGAGACAGAAAAAGATGTTTCCCTCTGCTGCTGAAAACGTAATAAATGTAATTCTGGTTAAAGAAATATGCAGACACTCACAGACAGTCAATACAGACAGTCATACAATAGAATAGGTAAGATATATATATCCACACACACATCTCTCTCTCTCTCTCTCTCTCTACATTTATATATATATATATATATATATATATATATATATATATATACACACACACACAGTATATATATATATATATATATATATATATATATATATATATATATATATATATATATGGATAGATTGCTATATATATCAACAAGTGATGCAGATATTCTTTTTTGAGGTTGGCATGTGTACACATAGGTAAGATAATGTCATGACTGACTCCTTGGGTGACATCACATTGTGATGTTTTGTTGGCAGACTGTTTTGCTGGGTGGTTTGCCACTGCATGATCTGCTCTGTGTTCTGCAGGTGTAACACATTGGCACAACCACTTATAAGGAATGGCAGATGGCTTGCAGAACATAGAGGAGTGGGAGCTGCTTGAAGGGCCAACTTGTCCCATCCTCTACCACCACCATCACCATGACTATAGACACGTCTCCTCCCACTTGCTTTCTTCATGTTTTTTTCTAATGTTTATTTGGTTTAGTTTCTAGTTTATCAATTTTTTTCTTTTGTACTTTTCAGAAAACCATTGACAGCTGCGTCATGTGTGCTAGTAATTTGTATTGTCTGGGCTCGCGACTTTGAACTATATCTGAGGACACAAACACACACTATGTCTTTTCCTGTCTGATAAAGAGGTCTGCACAGCTCAACACGTGTTATCTGTTGGCTTCAAATAAAGGATAATCTTAAAAGATCCAACACAGCTACTTTACTTCATCCTACAGTCGTCTTACACCAATAGGTCACTCCAGAGCCTCAGTTCTTTTTTACCTCCCCTTAGGGATACAGGCCGAGGGACATCCAAGTCATCAGGCTTTGATGGTGGAAGTCCTACCTTTCACATACCTGTTTCAGAGAAGGTGGCGCTATCTCCCATTACTGCCAACGCACGCCTGTCTTCATACACAGAACAGACCAATGCGTCCTAGCGCTCTGCCTCCATATGGGCTGCAGTATGAAGTGTGGGAGAAAATTTCAGACACACCAAAATAGTTTATACTCAAACTGGAATGTTTAATTGGCACAGACGAATAATTGGCAACAGCCCCCATCAATGTTCCCACATTCCTATAGAGATGAACGGGAGTGCAGCTTTCTGAAAAGAGTCACGGTTGCTGTGCACACGCTGGCTTCACCAGGGGTTCATGGGCGACCAGATGAGTATGAAAAGAGGCTCCTTGAAGTCCATGTCCCCTTAATTATAAGCTCTCTGATTTAGTTAATGGTGCTTATTGTTGGGGTCAGGTTTCCTTTAATATAATTCCAGTCATATAAGGTTACTTAATATTTGGATCTTTTGTTACTTTGGGAAATAAATACCAGAATCATAGATAAAGATAATTAAACCCAAGAAAATATTTATGGACAAGAATTACAAATGTAAAGGTATTCACTAGAAAGACTTATCCTGTTTATGATCATTTCAGTTCTACACACTGATCTCTTTATTCGTCTCTAGCACTTGGTACAATATTTGATGATAATATTTAATATTACATTAACTGCACAGATGGTCATTCCTTACTGTTCTCCTCTTCTGCATGCTCTGGACTGTAAGAACTGGGTCATCATGTCATGTGCATTTTACCAATTATATTGTGAATGTCAGGCTAATGGTGACTACACTTAGAATAAGTGGACACAGGATATTTAGTACTCATCATCAATCTAAGATGAACACAATTAAAAATGCTTAAACAAATGTTCAATTTACATTGGATATATTGTTGCCATGTCATTGAGTGACCCTTTTACTGATGTTTAAATGATACAGAAAGTGCATAGATCTCTTACTATTCTGGGCCGACTGCAGAGTCGGCAATTCTAGAGTCATATGGTTAAATTACCTGTACAGCTTTATTTTTAAGTAATACATAAATCATTCCATCAGATGTACAGTAGAAAGTCACATTCACAGAAAATGTGTATATTGAATAGTGTTGCTCGTCTTGATCAGTTGGGCTATAAAATAGCTCAGATTTAAGCCAAACAGAATTAGGTAAGTGCAAACCGATTTTTGGCAAAAATTGCTGATAAATTGAATTTCCCATAATTCCTGCTGCAGATGTCAGTGTACAGCCAATCAGCAGCCAGGACATATTGCTGAGGTGACCAGATGTGTCCTCCATCTTGCAAATGGGCAGCAATTTCATTGGATGCCTGAATCACATAAATTAGCCATATATAACCAGCAGCCAATTGACAGTTGAGTACAGGACAGAGAGGCTGCATCACATTTATTTGCCTATATAACATGTGCTCTGTTGTTAGGACTAAATATTCTACAGATGATTTATTGCTGCTGGTGTGTAGGCTTGTATTCTGGGGTTATCTTAGAGGGACTAGAGAAAGAAGCTGCGTCATGTTAATATGCCTATATAATACATGGTCTGTTGTTAATAGGAACAGATACTCTACAGAGGATATTTTACTACTGGGTGTGAAAGCTGGGATACTAGCAGGGAACATAAACAGGGTTCAATTGGAGGGAGCAGAGAAAGAAGCTGCATCACATTTATAGGCCTATACAAAATGTGGTCTGTACATTGTCATTGTCAATATATTTAGCAGCAAAGTAGACCAACAAACTATGCTTTGGCAAGGTGAATATTACAGTTCAATGTTCATGGCCTCTGATGTCGTTCAAAGTCTCTAGTTTGGCCACTATGAATTATTTGCAGACCTTATCCAACTAGCATAGAGATTTAAGGAATTCAAATATGCTGCGCCAAACAGGGACAACTCACAAAGATACAAACTATACTCTGTGGCCTTCTGTTCTCACATGCGAGAAGATATGCCTCGTAGTATGCCTCCCAGGGATTGTACCTTATTTAGTTGGCGCAGCTTTTTTGTTACTATAAAGCATAAATAAATCCAAATAGGGAAACAGTAAATACATACAATGCATGTCAGCGACGTTAGACATCATTCAAAGTCGCTAGTCTGGCCACTACAAATTCTTTGCAGGCATTGTGCAGCTCGCAGTGGTTTCCTGCAAACTATAAAGTTAGTTAATAAGTTATATAAAACCACAATAAAAAGTAACAAAAATTAAATAGATAAAAAGGAAGCATCAAAAAAAGACATGCCAATGGTGGTGGAGGTGGTAGCTAAGTTTGCACTTTAAGCAGCTCCCAATGAAGCAACAGCTCCACATTCTGCAGGAGGGGAGACAAGCCTGCTGCCATTCCTTAAAAGTGGTTCTGCTCATGCGTTACATCCACAGCATGCAGAACAATTTATAGAATGGATGACACAGTATGCCTCAAGTACCACCACCTCCTCATCCTCCCAGTTGCAGGAACACAGCAGTCAGTCCACACCAGTAGGCCATGAGCATCACCCCTCCACTACACATCATACCAAATCCCCTGCATCCTTTGAAGCAGTATACATGAATTAGTTTGAGGAGCTGTTTGATCATTCAGTGTCACAGATATCAAAACAACCAGAGGGAGATGATAAAAGCATTGAATGCCTAACCACTTTTTTCCTCCATAGAGAAAACATGAGGGTGGGCCAGTGGTGCAGGTGCTCAGCCATCCTGAGGCAATGTGTACTCAGGGATATGTGGAAATGGAGGTGCTCCCTGTGACATAAAGTCCACTCAAATGGAGGAGGGCGAAGAAGAAGAGAAGGTGAAAGAGGATGAAGTTATTGATCTAACATGGACAGGCAGAGAGAGTTATGATAGCATGTCACGAGGGAAAAGAGGCAGATGTTGTGGGGCAGAACCTTGCCAAGGCAGCGAGTAGGGTGTCACAGAAAATGTGCCATACCACCAACTTCTAGTACTTTTAGTCACAGCAGCAACATTAGGCCTACAGCTAGGTCTACTCACAGGACTTGTACAGTGAGCATTTTAAAAGTGGCAAGAATGTAAACAACCTCAACAACATGTTGTCAACAGCCACATGAATTCCCTCCACCAGTTACCTTGGAGAGCCCGCTTGGGCCAGAGGGCAAAAAGTCAGCCTCATCCTGTGCCCTAGCATGCATACTTTAGGCCTCTCCTCCACAATTGATGGCCAGACTTCAGAGCCAGAAATGGAAATAGAAAGCAGAGGTTGAGCTGCCATCATTACCACTACCTTCACCGACATTGACATCTTCCCTATATTCCAGCACATCCCAGGTCAGCAGCCAGCCCTCCATCCCCAAGCTATGGGAATATAGAAAAAAATAGCACCCTAACCATCCTCAAGCAAAGAGCCTAAACACAAGCATTGCACAGCAGCTTACAATGGAATTGCTGCCCTTCAGGCAAGAGGCCACAGAAGCCTTCTGCAATGTAATGATCTGTGCTAACCTACAGAACCAGATGTCCAGCCACCATGTCTTTGCCAAAAAAACTGTCCCTGCATATATGACTGAGCATATTGATTTATGTCAAAGCATTTGATTTATATGAAAGACAACACTGTGCCCTTAAGGTGCTTCTGCTGCTGGCAATGGTGGTCCGGCTGTTTCTGTCCTTCTCCTGCTTCTACCATGTTTCCTCCCACTACTTCCCCCAAATAAAAAATGTCAATATGAGGCTACAGCTCTCCTGTTTCCACCCTCAAGGTGCTGTTACTGGTGGTGATTGTGGAACTGCTGCTGCTCTACTTCCTCTCCTGCTTCCACCATGTTTCCTCCTTCCAAGAGAAACATTTTCTAAGGCACAAGAAGCAGCTGTAGCTCTATAGCTTTTCCTTGGAGAAGGTCCGTGCTTGGCTGTTCTGTTCAATTGGTAGAGTGGGTTCTTTGCAAACGTTATAATATTGCTTTTAATACAAGCATGACACTTGCTGTCTCCCTTGGTGTAATTTTTTGGTAACTACTGCTTTTCCTTATAGGAAGAGGTATAGTAATTGTGTGCTTGAGTGTTCTGTTCACCTAGCAGAATTTCTCCTTGTAAAATGTATGAAATTGCTTTTAAAACCAAAAGCACACCTGCTGTATTCCTTGGCACAATTTTTGATGTATCTGACCCTATGTGGGCCTTCTTTTGTTTTCAGTGACACCCATGCTCTACGATTGACTCCTACACCACTTTACACTATGTTGACCAATTTTTGGGAGGAGCAAAATGTTTCCCAGATGTGTGGATGTATTCCCAAGCAATTTGGGGGACTGTGACTGCATGGGGAACCTTCTAGAGGGCAAATTAGTGAGCCCGAATTTTACAGTCGGAATTGACTGTCACGATTAACAATGATTTTCATGAAATCATCACGATACTGACCCAAACCAAAAACTGGCCATCACTAAAGTTAAATAAATATGCAAACCAATAAGACAGTATAGAAAAATATAAGCCAATAGACAGTGATTGACCTGTGATGCATACCTCAAGCTTGACCTCCAGATAGGTGTACTAAACTGAAATCCCATCATTCACAGAACTAAACCACATGGTGAACTAGAACTAACAATGATTTTCCATTATTTAATGGTATAATACTTACAATGGGCAGGCAGCTTTTTCAAACAACTATTTACCAAATAAATGCTAAAACCACTGCATTTCCATAGCATGGTGTTACCGAAGTGTGAGTGAGAAAGATTTACCAATATTGTCACAGGTACAGACTCTAAATAGATGAAAACTCCTTTATATGATGTTTAAGATACAGTTACTAATATGTTGCAAAGATAACGGAAATAGGCCAAAACTCTGCATCAGGAGAGAACATATCTTATCTGGGCTCCAGCTTTGGAAATGCTTTCCTGATTTCACAGGACTAGATGCACCACGTCCTACAGTCCAGTTGTTTAGAAGTGCCACGAATAGTGTTGGGCAAACTGAACCAATTGAACTCTGTTTTTAGTCAAATTTTGCTAAAGGTTTGGTTCACAGTGAACCAAGGGCAGAGGAAAAAGAGGAAAATTAGGAGACGGAGTAATGGTGGCTCAGTGGTTAGCACTGTTGCCTTGCAGTGCTGGCATCCTAGGATCAAATCTGACCAAGGACAACATCTGTGTGGAGTTTGAACATTCTCCCTGCATGAATTTATTTTTCATAAGGATTACCTTTATCAGTATAATGGCTTAAAATAAAGAAAAATTTAACACTCACCTATCCCAATGGCTTCCCTCTTAGCGCTGCAGTCCCGCTGCCCACTGAACGAACCTGGAAGAAGTGGCAGGTGGTCATGTGTCGTTCATTGTGCCTTCAGTGGTGATTTTTTTATGGCCGCTAAAACCTGATGAATGGCACATAACCACCTGCCACTTCTTCTGGGTTCTGTGCAGTGGGTATCGGCTTGCAGCGCTAGACATGGAGTTGCCAGGACATGCGAGTATTCATTTTTTCTTCATTTTAAGCCCTTTTAACTTTTTTTTGTCCTAGAAACCCTTTTTAATCTCAGTATAAAGACTGAGTAGACAAAGCAAGCTAGGACTCTTGTTTCAATGCCAATGCATATTGGTTATCTTATTTATAATTATAACTTTCAGTGCAGTGCCCCCATTTTATTATATCAGCAGCTTTAAACTTATTGTCCCCCAGAGTGAAGTAATTTTATGCTCATGACTAAACAAAACCATAACTGCACCACAAGCTGGCTTACATAAATATAAAAATATAATGCAATGCATAACAAAAAATTATATAGTAGAAAGAACTTTGCAAAAATGGATTTCTTTTCTTTCCTTTTCTCTAAAATCCAACATAGACATGCTGGATGACATGAGATATTAAACAAACATGTTAAAAAACAAAGGATACAACTGAAGGATGCCATTCATCAACTATCAATTACTGTAGTCTTTGAAGTTCAAAAAAGTATGCTTAACCCCTTAACAACTGGCCACATGCCTTCTGATGGAGGTCGCTAAGGGGACTTATTTTAATGCAGACGCCTTTTTACGCGCTGCATCAGAATACTGATGCTGGTCCTCCATACTGGTAGGAATGGGGGTCTGTTTGCCTGGTGACAATTTGACACCTGTTCTAGCAGTGGAGAGCAGAGAAACCATTGATCCTCACTGTTAACACTTTACATGTCTTGGTCAATGTGACCGCGGCATGCAGAGGCATAACTTGAAGCTGCTGGGCCCTAGTGCGAAATCTGGAACTGGGCCGCCAACGATAAAGCTTCATTGATAGTATTGGTTTGCAATATGGGGAAGTAAAGGCCCATTTAGACACAATGAGTATTGCTCAAAAGATGTCTTTTGAGCGACTTTTGAGCGATA
Organism: Eleutherodactylus coqui; assembly: GCF_035609145.1. Lineage (NCBI taxonomy): Eukaryota > Metazoa > Chordata > Amphibia > Anura > Eleutherodactylidae > Eleutherodactylus > Eleutherodactylus coqui. The sequence goes on from NC_089839.1 coordinate 71,112,696, forward strand.
ATCGTTGTGTCATTTATAGCGAAAGATGAGCGATCAGCTTGCGCTGCGAGCGGAGGATGTCCCAGCTTGTCTTCTGCATCCAGCTGTTCTCCGCTCAGAGCGCCCGGCTATTATACAGCCAAGCGCTCTGTGCGGGGTATGGAGAACAGAGCTGGACTGCTGTTCTTCATACCCAGCCTGTCATCAGGGAGCGGGATACAGCTGAAACAATAGTATCAGCTCTATCCCGCTGTAAATCCCTGATAAGGCTCATCATTGTCTTTCAGCATGCTGAAAGACAACGATGAGCGACGGCTTAATGAACACTGCACAATGTCAGAGCAGTTACACACAACGATTATCACTCAAAAGATGGCTTTTGAGCGAATTTTGAGCAATAATCATTGTGTCTAAATGGGCTTAAGACTTTATGGGCCCCCTAGGGCTCCTGGGCCCAGGTGTGACCGCACCCTCTGCACCCCCATATGTACACCAGTGTCAACATGTAAAAGGCTGACAGAGGGAGGAAGCTGATCACGGAATCCAGGGGACTTGCTATGCCTCCTGGAGGCTTAAAGATGGCCTCTAGGTATGCCATGCATGGTGGCCTGTGAGGCTTAGCCTCTGGTTGAGCCCCATAAGCAATATAATCCACTACAGTACTACTGTAGTGTATTATACCAGTGATCAAACAGGATGAATTTAAGTCCCATAGTGGAACAAAAATAAAAAGTTTAATAAAGATGCAAAAATAGTAAAAGATACAAAAAAATAAAAATAAAAACCCCATACATCCCACCTTTATAGTAAAAACACACAAAAAAAAAATCACCCAAATTTGGTGTCACTGCATTCATAATGATCCACATAAAAAAGTGAGTACATTATTTAACCCACAAGGTGCACACCCTGAAAACTTTTGACTGTTGATGGAAAAATTCATAAAGTTATGGCTCTTGGAATTTGATGATAAAAAAACCTGAAACTTTAGTTGGTCATTAAGGCACAAACAGACTTTGGTACTAAGGGGTTGATTAATAATGATTTTTCACTGCATGATGCAAGATTGTATTGTATTGATATCATGACAGCAATGAAATTCAAACGAAGTTAAAGATTAGACACTTGTGTAATTACAACACTATTGCACTGCACCATCCAGATAAATCAGTACATATTTTGTACTATATAACAGCTAACTTTTGGTTGCATGTAATACCAGCCCTCCTCTATCATTTAACTGCAGAAAATGGACTACCCATTAACTTTACCAATGTTATGCAAAGGTAAAATTACACATATATATCAGTATTTCCAGTTTAAATATACTCCAACGATGTGTTATAAAAGTACATTTGGCATTCCACAGGTTACTGCGGTAGTCCTTGGACAAAACTTAATTTGAAATGGCTCAACTCTAAGGAGGTAAAAGAAAAAACTTGAAAGAGAACCTTTGACAGTCTTTCCATGCAGTTAGCATTTTGTGTCTGCTCAAATGCCTCACTAGAAGTGATAAATGAGTATTTTTTGATATGTACGTTTTTTCCTGACAGCTACAATTCTGGCCAGAGGGCCATAACAGACTTTAAGCTTTTGCACAAAATGAGTTAAACACACTGCATCTGATATTCTTAAAGAAAAGAAGCCTAGAAAATAAGTGTAGAAATGAGTTATCAAGGTATGCTCCTGGGTACACAACTTGGAGAGCAGATGTCAGTCTAGTAAAGTCTGATATTGAACATGCCTACTTTAAATCCAAGCGGATGAAATATGAAGCTCTTTCCTTGGTATTTAATACCTCTTTATGAGGTGCCATCTTATAAAGACAATACCCGCATTATGTGGAATGCATATGACATATTTCCCAAAAACGACAGTAATATTTGTAATTATGGTTTTATAAACCTTTACTTTGTCTGTTTCGTGTCTCTGCATTTGTTATAGTAGACTTTCGCACAGACATTAAATACAGATTGATAGATTTTGCAAGACAACAATGTTATGCTTGTGGCTTATTTTTCTAGCATGTGCTACTCAGTTTACCCAAATATCAGTCTGACTTAATACAAAAGCCATATAGTCTTTGTATGTCTCCATTCTCAAAAGTTATTAGGTAACAAATACCAATACAACTCCGTTTAAATCTAATTTTAAAAATTTCACATTTAGTAGACTGACGCTAAAATTAACATACTTTAGGCATAATTACTAGAGATGAGCGAGCACCAAAATGCTCGAGTGCTCGTTACTCGAGTCGAACTTTCAGTGATGCTCGAGAGTTCGTTTCGAGTAACGAACCATATTGAAGTCAATGGGCGACTCGAGCATTTTTGTATATGACTGGTGTTCCGCTAAGGTTTTCATTTGTGAAAATCTTAGCAAATCACCAAAGTCATGTAAAAAACACAGAAATGGATAGGGCAGGTGAGGAGCAACATGCAGGGCTGCATTTTGGGCTCCGAGGTCTCACTATTAAGCCACAATAGTGGCAAGAGTGAGAACCCCCCCCCCCCACTGTCAGCATAAAGATCATTCTCCTCTGCCACAGCTGTAACAGCTGTGGCAGAGAAGAACGATGTTAGCCCATTGAATTCAATGGAGCCGGCAATACAGCTGGCTCCATTGAAAGCAATGGGCTGCCGGCGAGCGCAGGATGAATTTTCGGGAAGGGCTTAAAAATATAAGCCCTTCCCTGAAATTCATCCAGTCATGTGTAAAAAGTAAAAAATATATATACTCACCTTGTCCCGGCAGACGGAGTTCAGCCGCGGCCGGCCGGCAGTTCTCCTGAACTGCTGTGAGTAGTATTCAGCAGGTGGGGATTTAAAATCGCCGCCTGCTGAATGGGCTGCCTCTGATTGGTCACAGCTCTCACCAATCAGAGGCAGCTCTCACTCACCCATTCATGAATTCATGAATGGCTGAGTGAGTGCTGCCTCTGATTGGCTCAGCGCAGGGACCAATCAGGGGCAGCTCTCAGCTGTCATTCAGCTGAGAGCTGCCCATGATTGGTCCCTGTGCTGAGCCAATCAGAGGCAGCACTCACTCAGCCATTCAACTGCCAGCCAGACGCGGCTGAACTCCGGCTGCAGCGGAAAGGTGAGTATAAATTTTTTTTTTTTACACATTTTAGGATGATTTTCAGGTAAGGGCTTATATTTTTAAGCCCTTCCCGAAAATTCATCCCGCGCTCGCCGGCGGCCCTTTACTTTCAATGGAGCCGACTGTATTGCCGGCTCCATTGAATTCAATGGTCAGTGCTCGTTTAATCGAGATGAGTACCGCATGGTGCTCGCCTCTAGTAACGAGCATCTCGAGCACCCTAATACTCGAACGAGCATCAAGCTCGGACGAGTATGCTCGCTCATCTCTAATAATTACCATTTCATAAAACTTTGGAAATGTTATAGTTACTTGTCAAAAGTTTTGATCAGTGGGAGTGGGGATCTGGTTGCTGAGATCCCCACTGATCTCTGGAATGAAAAGGCAGAAGCACTCAGTTGAGAACTTTTTTCTTACAGCTATGATCAGCTTTTTCACGACTGGTAGAATCAGAGTTTACAATGTATAGGCCATAGATTTTATATGAGTCCATACACTACTATGAACTAGTCTCTCAGAAGAACTGAATAGAGTTTAACAAAGCCAAAGGGGCTTACTGCTCTACTGAAAGCTTCTATCCCTGCATCGCAATGATAGGGATATCAGAAGATTTTAGGAATGGTAGGTACCCTTTTTTCATTTTTACCATTTCACCATTGTATCTTGTTATTTGTACAGCACCAACTTATTCCACAGCGCTTTCAAGTAATTTATTTATTACCTCCCACCAAGCTAGGTACCCATTTTACCTACCTCAGAAGGATGGAAAGCTGAGTTGACCTTGAGACAGCTACCTGAACCACGCGAGGATTGAACTTGCAACCTTAAAGGGGTTGTCTCGCGAAACCAAGTGGGGTTATACACTTCTGTATGGCCATATTAATGCACTTTGTAATATACATCGTGCATTAAATATGAGGCATACAGAAGTTATTCACTTACCCACTCCGTTGCTGGCGTCCCTGTCTCCATGGCTCCGTCTAATTTCAGTGTCTAATCGCCCGATTAGACGCGCTTGTGCAGAAGGGTCTTCTCCCTTCTGGTCGGTCCGGGCACGAGCGGCGTTCTGGCTCCGCCGCCTTCGACGCGTCATCGCATAGCTCCGCCCCGTCACGTGTGCCGATTCCAGCCAATCAGGAGGCTGGAATCGGCAATGGACCGCACAGAGCCCACGGTGCACCATGGGAGAAGACCCGTGGTGCATCATGGGTGAAGATCCCGGTGGCCATCTTGGAGAAAAAGAAGGAAGAAGTTGCAGTGAGGGGATTTGGGTAAGTTAAATGTTTTTTTTAATTTCAACACATCCCTTGGGTTTGTCCTGTGCTGAACGGGGGGCCTATGCAAAAAGAAAAAAAACCCGTTTTGGTGCGGGAAAACCCCTTTAAGGTCATGAGTGAGAGCTTAGGATTGAATTTCTGTTGCCTTAATCCTCTGCGCTTTAGAATCTTTATGAATAAAAGATCTTTTTGAACAAAACTCAGATCACTGTAGAACTCTATGTATGGTTCTCTAAATTGATTTAATTAGAACAACAAGGAGTCAGGGTGTTGTGTCAGTAATATAGACCCTAAAATGCAACTGTGTTATGGCTGTGGGAAATTGTCACCTTGGAGTTACACTCTTCATTAAATATTACTCAATTACTTTTATAGCATACAGTATTACAAATGAAAGAAATTCCTGAGGAAGTTATCTTTTGTTCATGTCTATCAGTAGGGACTTTTTGCCTTTGTGCACTTGGCAGGACTGACAAATAGACCTGGCTGAGCTGACGTTTCCTTGGTCTATTAAAGTATATGAGGGGGTGCTTATCAGTCCTTGGCTTTGCAGTCTTCATTTATGTTCACATCAAAGAAAGTAATATCATTTGCAAGCTCAATCTTTACAATACTTTGTAAGAAAATTTTGGCGTGTTCCAATGTGCTATTTTCATATTATGCAAATTTGCAGTAGATTTCGCTGCAAGGGAGAGCACAGCAGTGATGAAGTTCCTGTTTCTGAAAGAGATGTTGGCCAAAGACATTCATTGTGACATGGTGCAAACACTAGGTGACAAGTACCCTTCATACTCCACAATGAAAAATTAGGTTGCCAAATTTAAAACTAGCCACTTCAACACTGACAATTAAGACCATTCCAGTGTCCCTCCAGTGGTGACCATTTCAGAAACCATCCATGACACAATTCTGAAAGACTGGTGAATTTCTACTAGCATGATAGCCAAGGGTCTGAACATCTCCAATCAAATTAACAGTCAACTGGAAATAAGAAAGGTGTCTACTAAATTAGTCACAAAATTTTTGTCAGTGGATCAAAAGCGTGCCCAAGTGCAAGCCTCTCTAACTCACTTGCAGTGGCTGATAATTTGTTCATCTTCCAAGCCATGGAATTCTATCTGGATGAGTTGAATAAATTACATCCCTGTGGATATTAATGCAGAAGTGCATTAATTCTAACGGACTATGTAAAATATCTGTGAAATTTCATTGTGCTGTGTCAATTTTTTTGTGGTCAAAGCCAAGGACTTATCAGCATCCCCTTATAGTTCCAAGAAGAAACTACTGCACTACTTAAGGAGAACCTAAAAAACATTTATATGGATTGCATCCTTTAGCTCATCATTGGTTTACATTTGGGTTTCCTGTCTGAAATGGCAATAATTTCACTCAGGTGGAACTCTGCATGGCTCTAGAGCCTAAAATTACTGATATGGTGATTAAAGTTATAAGCTTTGGTCTCCGTTTCAGCAGGTTTTCTTTAGTTTCCATCATTTTGGCTAGACAGAATACCTTAGTCGATTGGCAGCTTTGGTCTTTGTTTCAATAATAACAGTCTATAAAGCCATCTAGGGTTCTGTCTGATTGCTGTTTCTGATATTTCAGACAGGACCCCCATATGGAAACCAGTAAAGGGCTGCAAGATGCAATGTGAATGTAGCCTATGGCTACTTTCATATCTGCACTGGAACCTCCATTTAGAGGTTCCATCACAGATCTGGTATGAAATACTGGAAGAAACATATCCTGCATGCAAGACTTTTTCATCTAATAAAAAGATCGGACAGCTGAGTGAAAACCAAATGGACCCCATTATAGTCGATGAGGTCCATTGGGTGCCATTTGGTTCCAATATAAGGCGGATCCATTCAGCCAGGGGATTCCCCTTTCCTGCTCCCATAACAGAGCAGGAAATAGAGCCCTGGATGCAGATGTGATAGCAGCCTTAGTAACATGGTATTTTTTTCTGAAATCCTTTGTAAAGGAAGTCAACATACTGTAAACATAAACATAAAAACACACATGCACAGAAGTTCCAAGGTTGGATTTCTTAAATAATTTAATAACCATTTCTAAACTTAAGTATAAAAGTGCCCTTGACAATTTTTCACAGCATTCTATTTTGTTAAAATATTTAGCAGTCTCATTAAGGAAATGTCTTTATTTTATATATTAGTTGCACTTTGGAGTGTTACAATAAAGAAATCTACTAGTGCAAAGAAATCTTTTGCATACCAGCTCATAACAATTTACATATATTGCTGAACCACCATTCACATTTTATCTCTGGATCATCAACATCTATGTATAGTGTAGATAGATAACATTTCAACAAATTTGTTTCTTAATGGCCAATATTAATATTTCCTGCTACAGTGTCATTTCCTAATGTTATTCTGAAGACAGGTTCATTCAAAGCTACTTGTATAGTTTCATCTTTTAAAGCACTTAATGGACCTTATATTTTGGAGTGCTTAGTATCGTACTGTAAATTACATAGTAATTTTAATTTTAAGCCCACATTGTCTAGCTTGGTTTATTATAAAATTATGTAGTGATTTAAAAATATACCATTTTACCAGGATGACAAAAATACTGTAAAATATCATAGTTAGATGAGAGCTACATAGTGACAACAGTATTGTATAGCAAGTTGTGCAACTTTATGCTAAAAGTGGTTAGCCACTTTATTAGTACAGTTTATCAATATTTGTTAAAGATGACTTCATGTTGCTGACTCATTTATTCTTTATTGAAGATGTGTCCTGTTTTCTTGATTGCTAAATCTCCTCTTGCTTCGGCCTGTCAGCCTACTGCCTCAATCGGACAGTGCTCCACTTTATAAGATGGCTTCGGGTTCAGTCACACGGGCGCATCCGGTAGTCGATGCGCCCGTGTTAATGCGCGGAGAAGACGGCCGCACTGCAGGTGTGGATGACTCTCCGTACCGCCGGAAGAAAGAACACATGAGCAGCAATGGAGCCGGTCATGTGTTCTTCTGCCGGCGGTGCGGAGAGTTGTCCGCACCTGCAGTGCGGCTGTCTTATCCTGCAGGAACACAGGCGCATCGGCGCCCAGATGCGCCCGTGCGACTGAGCCCTTTAGATGGAGCTTATACTCGATAAGCAGAAAAAGGAAGCATTTAAGGTCAATGTGCAGGAAAGAAGGGTCATCCACACCTACAAAAACAACAAGTAGATCACCATTAAGCCTGCAAATGAAGGTGGTGCTATAGTCCTCATGATTACATCAGACTACACAAAAGAAGCAGTCAGACAGCTGATTAAGGGCTCAGTCACACGGGCGTTTATTGCCGCGATTTGCGCATGCGCATGCGTCCGGCGATTTTTTAAAACCATTGCTTTGCAATGGTATCGGACACGTGAGCGCTTTTTATGCGCTCGTCCGATAAATTAGAGAACAGAAATCGCAGATCGCACCTATCTGCGATCTGCGATTCCTGTTCTCTTCTCTATATGCGCTCAATGGGGCCGGCGGCAGCAGCGCCAACCCCATTGAGAACATATAGAAGACAAATCATTCTTCTCTGCCACAGCTGGAACGATGTTTGCCCATTGAATTCAATGGAGCCGGCTATGGAGCCGGCTGATCTCAGTCACACCCATTCATGAATTCATGAATGGGTGTGACTGAGACTTGCCTCTGATTGGCTCAGCACTGAGCCAATCAGGGGCAAGCCTGAGTCACACCCCCTTCACACCCACTGCAGGACGGCCCGGGATCTCAGGCTGCCGGGAGCAGGTAAGTACATACATTTTTTTTATTTTTTCACTTTTCAGGATGCATTGCAGGGAAGGGGTTATATATTTAACCCCTTCCCGACAATTCATCCCACACTCGCCCGCAGCGCTTGCATTCAATGGAGCCGGCTGTATTGCCGGCTCCATTGAATGCAATGCGCTGGACAGCTCCGGCCTGTTTCTAATGAAACGCGGCTAGGAGCAGATTTTCGGGCGATTTTTCGGCGCCGGTCACGCGATTTGCGCATGCGCATCCGTCATGCGATGCGCAAATCGCGTGAAAAAACGCCCGTGTGACTAAGGCCTAACACCAGATACTGCATCAAACTGATTCAAGACCAACTCAAAAATATATTAGGGAATTGAGAAGGGTCACCAGAAGTCTGTAGATTCCTCAAAATGTTTGGACTTCACACCTCGAACCTCAAGGTTGGAATATCCTACATGCTTCCCAAAATTCACAAAGATAGCAATACAGGGAGGACAATTATCTCAGTTGTGGGAACCCTCACTGAAGATATCATAGGATGGGTAGAAGATGTCCTCAAACTACTGGTGAGAAATACAAGCAGCTACTTGCAGGACACTACTGATCTGCTTAATAAACTGTCAACTATAGGTCCCCTACCCGATGGCACCATCTGCACACTTGCAAACAGACACTGAACAAGTCATAATTCACACAAAGCGCCTGCGCATCTACAGACACTGAACAAGTCATTGTTCACACCAGATGTCTGCGCACCTACAGATGTAGGGGAATCCCACCCAGAACCTCATGCATTCAAACATACAACTGCAACAGGTCATAGTTTAAACATCCACAGATATAAGGGGCAGAGCGTCAGACATCACCCATCTGATTGAGAAGGGGCTAAAATTTGACATCACCCATCTGACAGCCTAAAGGACATCCAGTGTCTTAAACCACGCATGACAGAAGGGTAAGGTAAGCAGGGGCCTGCAAACTATGCAGACAGGGGAATCAGGTGTCCAGACCATCTTCAAGGAGAGTGTGGGAGAACGAATCAAACTAACCTCAACTCAACAACAAGACAGCACGTATGACGCCAAACACCAGAATTCTGGGAGGGAATAATGAGAAATGGATAATGACCAGCACCCTCTAGTCAATGGGGCTGGTATTTATGTGCACAGACCAGTGGTAATTGGCTGATTGGAGAAACCCATACAATCAGTCAGGCAAATCAACCACACATGCAGCAGTGTGCTCCTGGAAGTACATAGTACTACAGATCCCAGGAATACAAAATGACACCTGCTGTTTAGGAGTCCCATGCCGTGAAGATCCCATCCAGTTGCCTTTAGGCCTGGAAATGTTCCCCCGAAAGATCATATGCAGTTAACCACAGGAAGTTCCTATGCAGATGTCTGCATCATAATGATAATAATGCTCATGTCCTGATAGCATCTGTTCTTCTGCTTCTGGGAAACTCGATTTTAGGGTGGATACAAGAGGAGAATAGCTTCTTATCACTATGTTTGGCAATGATATTTGGTTTGACCAAATATATGCAACTGAATGTCTATACAGTTTTATATATCTGCCAGTATCAAAAAATGTATATCACACTGCATACATTTGCATTAAAAAGTGTAGCTGACTATACAAAGTTCAACAAAATGTAGGTAATGCTAAAGTGGAGCAATACATAAATTTCACCAAAGAGGAAAAAGTTTTAATCGCTCTGCTGATCTATCTAAAATCCAAGGACTTAAATATCTACAAACTTTATGGCAGTCTGTAGTGGAAAGCTCATCTGATGTCTACAGGTTACCATAACCAGCAGCCGGCAGCATTTGTTCTGGAATAGGCAGTCATGGGAATCTAACTGTAGTCCTTGGAGTACCGTCATGTAATATTTCAGAAATTGTCTGTTAATTTAACTTTTCCTACTTGGACATTTCCAGTCAATCATTATTTTTATAAACACAATAAATAAAGTTTTCTAAATAGGAATCAATAAAAATGATTTATAGGATTAGATGCAGCATCTATAACATAGCTCTTCATATTAGAATTACTCATCTACCCTATTAATATTAGGATAAAATAATATGAGCTATTAAGAAACATCTAATATAATAACATCTTGTGTCTCTGGAAGCAATAATTATTGATGCACCTTGAATACATGAAAGATCAGCATTGCTTACACTTAGAAAGCTTAAGGGCCCATTTTGGCACTAAACTAACTGTACTTATTTATGGTTGCTCCATCTGTGTCTCTAAAATGAGACTGCTAATTGGCATTCTAATTTTAATTCCCAGACACATTGAGGTGTGAAACCAAGGAATTTTTAAAGTTATTATGTAAGGCATCATAAAAATAAAGCCTTTAGTCACATGAAATTACAGCTATAAGAAGGTGTTAAGAATTCACTTACAAGTCTCAAAATGCATCAAAAAGTCTCCATTAGTGCATGAATATAACTATCTTAATGTGATACATATATATGCAGTCCAATTTGTTCAGTCCGGAACACACAGTCTGGTTCAACTCTCCTCTAGAATCCTCTGTTAAGGGATTGTACTAAAATTCAATAAACTGTGTGTGTATATATATATATATATATTAATAACATTGCCATCTTTTTTACCACTTGATAGCCAAGAGCCCTATAGCATCTGCATTGCTCTATGGTATGTGTATGCCCTTGCATACAATGTAGTAATACCATACAAAGTTGAAGAATATAGTGTTAATTACAGTAAGGCTAAATTAATTTGTCACTTTTGACTTGTGAAATGATTATGATTCAGAATCCGATAGCACTTACTAGTGTTGAGCAAACGAAACCAGTAGAACCCTACTTTGGGTCAAACTTTGGTTCAGCATGAACCTGTACTACATTTTTAGCAAAGTTCTACCTGAAACAGAGATTCTGCCCATTCAGTTCACTCAACAATAGCCCTGCTACTCACCAATCCTCATTAGAACTTTTTCAGTTTGAGTTTATTCTGCTTATTTAGAATATAAATTTTGTATTAAAATGCAGGGCATTCTACATTGGGGATTAAAGCAACAGCTAAGTAAGTGCTATATAAATGGTAGAGACGTTATTTGGATGGTAAATTCAAAGTGAGAAATGTCAAAATTTCTAAACAGTTTCAAGTCATTTTAACAAAGAATACTATTATTAGGTATACCCTAACCTGGTTACATGAAATGGATCGAAGTAATGTCCCATACAAACTAAACAGGTGTTTACATATAAAATGAACTTGTAAGGAAATACGAATATTTTTAGGGTTCTCTATCACCTTATCTGTTTACAGACATCATGTTATATATTTCTTTAATTGGGATGGACTTGCTGTTAAGGAGAATTTCCTCCCGACCTGCAAAATTGTAGATATATTAATAAAACAGGTAGATCAAGAGCCAAAAATTGTTATTTATATTTTTGTTGACTTACAAAAATATAAATATTTTTATAATTTGTTATAATTAGAGATGAGCGAACGTACTCGTCCGAGCTTGATACTCGTTCGAGTATTAGCATGTTCGAGATGCTCGTTATTCGAAACGAGCACCACGCGATGTTCGAGTTACTTTCACTTTCATCTCTGAGACGTTAGCGCGCTTTTCTGGCCAATAGAAAGACAGGGAAGGCATTACAACTTCCCCCTGCGACGATCAAGCCCTATACCACCCCCCTGCAGTGACTGGCTGGCGAGATCAGGTGTCACCCGAGTATATAAATCGGCCCCTCCCGCGGCTCGCCACAGATGCATTCTGACATAGTTCAGGGAAAGTGCTGCTGGTGCTGGAGCTGCTATAGGGAGAGAGTTAGGAGTTATTTTAGGCTTCAAGAACCCCAACGGTCCTTCTTGAGGCCACATCTGACCGTGTGCAGTAGTGTGGAGGCTGCTTTTTGCAGTGTTGCACTTTTTTTTTTTTTTTTTGTATATCGGCCGTGCAGAGCATTGCGTCCTGCAGTAATTTTACATTGTCCTGGGCCAGTAGTGGTGAGGCAGGGACAGAAGACATATTTAGTGTATATAGGCAGTGGGCCTTTCCAAAAACATTTGGGGAAAAAAATCTATTTGGGCTGCCTGTGACCGTCCTCAGTGTACTGGGTCTCTGCTGGGGGTAGTTGTCCTAATTCATATGCAGCCAGCTAAGTGTTACAGCAGGCTTGCGCAAAATTCTTTCCTGCCTCTGTGTTGCCTGTTACATCACCGCTGTACTCCTGTCCACAGTGAAACAGTCTGCAGTAATTTTACATTGTCCAGGGCCAGTAGTGGTGAGGCAGGGACAGAAGACATATTTAGTGTATATAGGCAGTGGGCCTTTCCAAAAACATTTGGGAAAAAAAATCTATTTGGGCTGCCTGTGACCCTCCTCAGTGTACTGGGTCTCTGCTGGGGGTAGTTGTCCTAATTCATACTTAGCCAGCTAAGTGTTACAGCAGGCTTGCGCAAAATTCTTTCCTGCCTCTGCTATGCGTTCCGTAAGCGAAGTCAGCCTCCAACCACAGGCCAATAAGCGGCACATTTAATTACAGCATTCTGTTTCTGCACTACTGGTAATACACCATGCTGAGGGGTAGGGGTAGGCCTAGAGGACGTGGACGTGGCCGAGGACGCGGAGGTCCAAGTCAGGGTGTGGGCACAGGCTGAGCTCCTGATCCAGGTGTATCGCAGCCGACTGCTGCGGGATTAGGAGAGAGGCACGTTTCTGGCGTCCCCACATTCATCGCACAATTAATGGGTCCACGCGGTAGACCTTTATTAGAAAATGAGCAGTGTGAGCAGGTCCTGTCGTGGATGGCAGAAAGTGCATCCAGCAATCTATCGAACACCCAGAGTTCTGCGCCGTCCACTGCTGCAACTCTGAATCCTCTGGCTGCTGCTCCTCCTTCCTCCCAGCCTCCTCACTCCATTACAATGACACATTCTGAGGAGCAGGCAGACTCCCAGGAACTGTTCCCGGGCCCCTGCCCAGAATGGCCAGCAATGGTTCCTCTCCCACCGGAGGAGTTTGTCGTGACCGATGCCCAACCTTTGGAAAGTTTCCGGGGTCCAGGGGATGAGGCTGGGGACTTCCGGCAACTGTCTCAAGAGCTTTCAGTGGGTGAGGAGGACAATGACGATGAGACACAGTTGTCTATCACTCAGGTAGTAGCAATTGGAGTAAGTCCGAGGGAGGAGCGCACAGAGGATTCGGAGGAAGAGCAGCGGGACGATGAGGTGACTGACCCCACCTGGTTTGCTACGCCTACTGAGGACAGGTCTTCAGAGGGGGAGGCAAGTGCAGCAGCAGGACAGGTTGGAAGAGGCAGTGCGGTGACCAGGGGTAGAGGCAGGGCCAGACCGAATAATCCACCAACTGTTTCCCAAAGCACCCCCTCGCGCCATGCCACCCTGCTGAGGCCGAGGTGCTCAAAGGTCTGGCAGTTTTTCACTGAGAGCGCAGACGACCGACGAACAGTGGTGTGCAACCTTTGTCGCGCCAAGATCAGCCGGGGAGCCACCACCACCAGCCTCACCACCACCAGCATGCGCAGACATATGATGGCCAAGCACCCCACAAGGTGGGACGAAGGCCATTCACCGCCTCCGGTTTGCACCGCTGCCTCTACCCCTGTGCCCCAACCTGCCACCGAGATCCAATCCCCCTCTCCTGGCCTGCACCCACACCCTCACCTCCGATGTCCTCGGCCCCATCCACCAATGTCTGTCAGCGCACTGTCCAGCCGTCGCTAGCGCAAGTGTTTGAGCGCAAGCGCAAGTACGCCGACACGCACCCGCACGCTCAAGCGTTAAACGTGCACATAGCCAAATTTATCAGCCTGGAGATGCTGCTGTATAGGGTTGTGGAAACGGAGGCTTTCAAACACATGATGGCGGCGGCGGCCCCGCGCTACTCAGTTCCCAGTCGCCACTACTTTTCCCGATGTGCCGTCCCAGCCCTGCACGACCACGTCTCCCGCAACATTGTACGCGCCCTCACCAACGCGGTTACTGCCAAGGTCCACTTAACAATGGACACGTGGACAAGCACAGGCAGGCAGGGCCACTATATCTCCCTGACGGCACATTGGGTGAATTTAGTGAAGGCTGGGACCGAGTCAGAGCCTGGGACCGCTCACGTCCTACCCACCCCCAGAATTGCGGGCCCCAGCTCGGTGCTGGAATCTGCGGTGGTGTATGCTTCCTCCACTAAACCACCCTCCTCCTCCTCCTCCAACGCAACCTCTGTCTCGCAATCAAGATGTGTCAGCAGCAGCACGTCGGCAGCAGTCGGTGTCGCGCGGCGTGGCAGCACAGCGGTGGGCAAGCGTCAGCAGGCCGTGCTGAAACTACTTAGCTTAGGAGAGAAGAGGCACACGGCCCACGAACTGCTGCAGGGTCTGACAGAGCAGACCGACCGCTGGCTTGCGCCGCTGAGCCTCCAACCGGGCATGGTCGTGTGTGACAACGGCCATAACCTGGTGGCGGCTCTGCAACTCGGCAGCCTCACGCACGTGCCATGCCTGGCCCACGTCTTTAATTTGGTGGTTCAGCACTTTCTGAAAAGCTACCCACGCTGCTCAGACCTGCTCGGAAAGGTGCGCCGTCTCCGCGCACATTTCCGCAAGTCCCACACGGACGCTGCCACCCTGCGCACCCTGCAACATCGGTTTCATCTGCCAGTGCACCGACTGCTGTGCGACGTGCCCACACGGTGGAACTCTACACTCCACATGTTGGCCAGGCTCTATGAGCAGCGTAGAGCTATAGTGGAATACCAACTCCAACATGGGCAGCGCAGTGGGAGTCAGCCTCCTCAATTCTTTACAGAAGAGTGGGCCTGGTTGGCAGACATCTGCCAGGTCCTTGGAAACTTTGAGGAGTCTACCCAGATGGTGAGCGGCGATGCTGCAATCATTAGCGTCACCATTCCTCTGCTATGCCTCTTGAGAAGTTCCCAGCAAAGCATAAAGCAGACGCTTGTCGCTGGATAGTTAGAGCACCCTCATGTCTATATCTCAGCGCGTTGAGGAGGAGGAGCATGAGGAGGATGAGGAGGAGGGGGAAGAGACAGCTTGGCCCACTGCTGAGGGTACCCATGCTGCTTGCCTGTCATCCTTTCAGCGTGTATGGCCTGAGGAGGAGGAGGAGGATCCTGAAAGTGATCTTCCTAGTGAGGACAGCCATGTGTTGCGTACAGGTACCCTGGCACACATGGCTGACTTCATGTTAGGATGCCTTTCTCGTGACCCTCGTCTTACACGCATTCTGGCCACTACGGATTACTAGGTGTACACACTGCTCGACCCACGGTATAAGGAGAACCTTTCCACTCTCATACCTGAAGAGGAAAGGGGTTCGAGAGTGATGCTATACCACAGGACCCTGGCGGACAAGCTGATGGTAAAATTCCCATCCACCAGCGCTAGTGGCAGAAGGCGCAGTTCCGAGGGCCAGGTAGCAGGGGAGGCGCGGAGATCAGGCAGCATGTACAGCACAGGCAGGGGAACACTCTCTAAGGCCTTTGACAGCTTTCTGGCTCCCCAGCAAGACTGTGTCACCGCTCCCCAGTCAAGGCTGAGTCGGCGGGAGCACTGTAAAAGGATGGTGAGGGAGTACGTAGCCGATCGCACGACTGTCCTCCGTGACGCCTCTGCCCCCTACAACTACTGGGTGTCGAAGCTGGACACGTGGCCTGAACTCGCGCTGTATGCCCTGGAGGTGCTTGCTTGTCCTGCGGCTAGCGTCTTGTCAGAGAGGGTGTTTAGTGCGGCTGGGGGAATCATCACAGATAAGCGTACCCGCCTGTCAACCGACAGTGCCGACAGGCTTACACTCATCAAGATGAACAAAGCCTGGATTTCCCCAGACTTCTCTTCTCCACCAGCGGACAGCAGCGATAGCCAAACAATACGTAGGCTGCACCCACGGATGGAAGCATTGTTTTCTATCACCATCAAAAACGTGGACCTTTTAGCTTCATCAATCTGTGTATAATATTCATCCTCCTCCTCCTGCTCCTCCTCCTGAAACCTCACGTAATCACGCCGAACGGGCAATTTTTCTTAGGCCCACAAGGCTCAGTCATATAATTTTTGTAAACAATTTTTATATGTTTCAATGCTCATTAAAGCGTTGAAACTTGCACCTGAACAAATTTTTATTTTAACTGGGCTGCCTCCAGGCCTAGTTACAAATTAAGCCACATTAACCAAAGCGATTAATGGGTTTCACCTGCCCTCTTGGTTGGGCATGGGCAATTTTTCTGACGTACATTAGTACTGTTGGTACACCAATTTTTTGGGGCCCTCGCCTACAGTGTAATCCAATTAATTTTTTGCCCACCTGCATTAAAGCTGACGTTACATCAGCTGTGCTGGGCACTGCAATGGGATATATTTATGTACCGCCGGTGGCTTCCTGGCACCCATCCATGCTGTCGGTCCACACGGAGTTGTAACTGCATGTGTCCACTTCTAAAGAACCCCAGTCTGACTGGGGCATGCAGTGTGGGCCAAAGCCCACCTGCATTAAACATGACATTACCTCAGCTGTGCTGGGCACTGCAATGGGATATATTTATGTACCGTCGGTGGGTTCCAGGGAGCCACCCATGCTGTCGGTCCACACGGAGTTGTAACTGCATGTGTCCATTTCTAAAGAACCCCAGTCTGACTGGGGCATGCAGTGTGGGCCCGAAGCCCACCTGCATTAAACATGACATTACCTCAGCTGTGATGGGCAATGCAATGGGATATATTTATGTACCGCCGGTGGCTTCCTGGCACCCACCCATGCTGTCGGTCCACAGGGACTTCACAGTAGGGAGTTGTACCTGCCTGTGTCTATGAATTAAAAACCCCGGTCAGGTTGGGGCATGCAGTGTGGGCCGAAGCCCACCTGCATTTAATCTGACATTAGCTCTGCTGTCCAGGGCACTGCAATGGGATATATTTATGTACAGCCGGTGGGTTCCAGGGAGCCACCCATGCTGTGGGTGCACACGGAATTCCCATTGCGGAGTTGTACCTGCCTGTGACTATTTATAAAAAACCGCGGTCTGACTGGGGCATGCAGACACCTTAACAGAATGAATAGTGTGTGGCACATAGGTTCCCCATTGCTATGCCCACGTGTGCAGCTCCTGATGGCGGTGGCACAGGATTTTATTTCTCATTCCTTCTGTACAGCATTGTGGGCTATTGCCCTGCCCCTTTTAAAGAGGGTCGCTGCCTAGCCGTGCCAACCCTCTGCACTTATAAATAGACATGAGGGTGGTGTGGCATGAGGGCAGCTGAAGGCTGCGCAGGGACACTTTGGTGTGCGCTGTGGACACTGGGTCGTGCGGGGGGGAGGGGTTGGGCAGTATGTAACCCAGGAGAAGTGGCAGCGGAGTGTCATGCAGGCAGTGATTGTGCTTTGTTGGAGGTAGTGTGGTGCTTAGCTTAGGTATGCATTGCTAATGAGGGCTTTTCTGAAGTAAAAATTGTTGTGAGTGGGGGCCCACTCTTGCCGCTATTGTGGCTTAATAGTGGGACCTGGGAACTTGAGATGCAGCCCAACATGTAGCTCCTCGCCTGCCCTATCCGTTGCTGTGCCGTTCCTATCACTTTCTTGAATTGCCCAGATTTTCACAAATGGAAACCTTAGCGAGCATCGGCGATATACAAAAATGCTTGTGTTGCCCATTGACTTCAATGGGGTTCGTTATTCGAAACGAACCCTCGAGCATCGCGAAAATTTCGTCCCGAGTAACGAGCACCCGAGCATTTTGGTGCTCGTTCCTCTCTAGTTATAATATCTATTTTTACAAAAGTGACACTAGAAAGTGAAGCCATATTGATTATCACAAGTAAACTGGCTTCTCAGACACTGATGGTAATCTTATCAATTTGTTATATAACTGAACCATGCAGATAAAATAATAGTTTACTGTCAATTTGATCAAATATGCCAAATATAAATGCTGAATATAAATAATACACATATATAATAGTTACATTCCTTCATAAACAAAAAAAAAGATACAAATCCTTCAAGTTCAGCCTTTTTTACTGTACCCATGTGTGCAAAAACAAGGGCATCTGATAGATCTACCAGTTTCCTATGCAGTGTTCACATGTCCGTCTTTTACAGGCGCAAAATCTTTGAATTCAATGAATGGCTGAGCGCTGCCTCTGATTGGCTAAGAACTGTGACCAATCACAGGCAGCGCCCAGCTGTCATTCAATGAATGGCTGAGTGTTGTCTGTTATTGGCTGAGCGCCAATTTTTAAATCCCCAGCCAGAAGAAAGTGCTTTAGATCAGTGCTGGCATGCAAGAGAGAAGACACACCAGAGCCTGGACAGCTCTGCTAGGTGAGTAATGTTTTTTTTCTCTACACCTAGCGTTAATTTTCAGGGAAGGGCTTATATTTCACGTTCTTTCCTGAAAATCACTGCGTGGGTTGCCTGCATTCCATTGCTTGCAATTTTGATAATGCGTGGAGTACTTTTTTTTGCGAACTTATGTGCACTTAAAAAACGCTTGTCTGACTGAGTCCTAAAAGTGCAGTCCCATTGCTATCCCCTGCTGTGGCTGTGACAGCTGCAAGAGGGAATTCCTTGGATGTGAAACCCCTGGCTGATGTCACATCCTGGGGCTTCACCCTATTGCCATTGGGTCGCCGGCCCTATTAAAAACATGGGGAGAAGATTGTGGTCTTCTGCCACAGCTGTGTCAGAGGACCGCAATGCAATGCCATTGCTTTCAATGGGGCCAGCATTGCTGCTGCCCTAATAAAAGCAATGGGATGAAGGCAACCCCTGCAGCGATGATCTTCGCCGGGGGCTTGAAATATAAACCCTACCCCGAAAATCACCCCTAGATGCAGAAAAAAAAATCTTAACTCACCTACAAGCACTGTCCAGCAATCTTCTTCTGTAATTCTGATGGTGGGGGATAGAAAAATCCCCACCTCCATAGAGCACTGCCTCTGATTGGCTGAGCACTGTGACCAATCAGAGGCAGTGCTGAGAGGCGGAGAGGTGAGTATATATATATATATATATATATATATTTGTTTTTTTGTTTGTTTTGTTTGTTTGTTTTTTGTTACACAAGCTAGGGATGATTTTCAGGGAAGGGCTTATATTTAAAGCCCTATCCTGAAAAATCACTGCAGGGGGTTTGCCGGCATCCCATTGCTTTCAATGGGGCCGTCGGCAGCAGTGGCGGCCTCATTGAAAACATTAGGCTTGCAGCTTCGTTCACACGCTCTTTTTGCACATCCATGCAGGGCTGTTTTGCATGCACACATGAGCGTGCAAAATAACGCTCGTGTGAACGAGGCCTCATGGGATGAAATCTGCACTGAAAATTTGCTGCATAGAAAATTTGTATCAAAATCCACATGTAATAAGCAGATTTTGGTACAGATTTCACCCCTTCATTTGTAAACATCTACAGCATAAGGCCAGCTTCACACGAGTGTCTGGGCAAATATGCTCGCCACAGCGCAACGTGAATTAGCACATGAGTGAGGTTTAGAGAGGGCTATAATCATAATTTTGCAAGCGTGTCTATGCATAGTACTGTAGTTTTTGCATGCGAGGGCCAGTTCACATGCACACCTGACACACACTTTCCGTAGAATTGAATGGCTATTAAAGCCTAATAAGGGCCAGCAGTCATCTTTTCCTGCATTTTGCGCAGTGTTTCACTCTTCACTTTGCCTATTTACATACCTGCCATAGACTTCTATGCAGGTTTGCTGCGCAGAATACAAAAAGATGCAGGAGGATCAATACGCGCTTATGAGAACAAACCCACTGAAATCAATTGGTTCTATTCTCTGTGTTTAGCGTGCACAGATTTTAGATGCCCAAAAATGTGTGCAAACATGCTCTTGTGAAGCCGCCCTAAGAATGTCTGCATCAAAATCTACAGGTAACACACAGAATTTGTACCAGATTTAAGCTCTCAATTAGAAAAGGTGAAATCTACTTTGAAAATCCACAGCATAAATTAACATGCTCCAAATTCAAAATCCACATCACCACCATTTATGCTGTTGATTTTTTCCCGCAGCTTGTGATTCTGCTGATATTGTAAAATTTTACACTGCCAATTCCATTAAAGAAAAGTCTTCAGCATTTCTGCTACATGTAAACCTGTCCTAAAGAAGGCGGTGCAGCGTAATTCATTCTTAACCCCATTGGAGAAGTCCTCTATTATATACCCCTTTTCCACCCCCCATTCCTCCACTACAGTCTTTGTTCATCCACACTAAGCCCCACTTTAGTCTCTCTTCACCAACAGAACATCTTTTTGCACTTTCTCTTCTACATATTGTATTTTAATGCTTCTTGAAAAATAAAAGAAATGACCAACATGCTACTAAAGCTGGTTGTATTTTCACACTATGGGCTTTATTGCTAGTCTTGAGGAGGTATTATAAATATTCTAAAGGGGGTGAAGATATTTTATATTGTTTCATTACAATGAATCAGTATCCAGTGTTCATTGTTTTGTTTACTCCATATAGCAGCATATTTCCTTCTACTAGTTCATTTCAATAAACAATAAGAAAATGCAGACGTGCTCCAGTACAAGGAATTATTAACAAATTTGTTTCTGTGTATTTATCTCTGTGGGATATCAAAGGGACAAAAAAAAAGAAATACAATTAAACTGAAACGATTTCTGGTTGGAGACCTTTAACAAAATAGTCAAGACTGTGACAAAGACCAACTGTATCTGCTTTGTTTTACGTTGTTATAAATAACTCTGTAAATGTAGAATTATATTCCCATAGAAGAGAATTCCATCCAAAATTTCTGGTCCATTATCTGAAAGTCCATCAAATATTTACCTGCTCCCAAATTAAACAAAATCACTTTATCTATATACGTTCACGCATAGTAGCATGATTCAGAAATGTGTGCAGAGGTAACATAGCAGCATAGTTTATAAGGCTGAAAAAAAGACATATGTTCATCCAGTTCAGCATATTATCCTGCGATGTTGATCCAGAGGAAGAAAAAAAAAACATGAGGTAGAAGTCAATTGTCTTCATTTTAAGGAAAACCAATTTATTCCCGGATCCTCAGAGATGGGCATAGTCCTTCTCTCCCCCTGTTGACACTCTTTATAGGTCTCCCATAAATTAAACTGACAATGCATCAACTCAGTCAGCTATTCTCAGAGACTTTATGATTGTTTGAGCAGCTCTGTGATTTACTGATGATGCAGTTGAAATCACAAGAAGAAGGAGTCTTGCATATCTCAGTAAAGCTGTATTCACATCTGTGTCGGAGGCTTTGTTAGGAGTATCTGTTGCAGATTCTGGCATATTTGATGTGAAGAATAGCACAGCAAAGAGTGCTACTTTTCCCAAAAATGAAGGACATCAACAACTAAACCTGGCAGACCACATTACCAGTCAATGGGTTCATCAGGCTTTGTTGGTTTCTGTTGTGCAACAGTATCAGAACTGTGCCACGATTTCCATTATAAATTCTATTATAAATAGAAACCATGACATGGACATGAGCAATACCTAACCACTTCCAAAAAAGTTCATTACACTACCCTAGATCCTAAGGAATGTTATCGATAACCCCTTCACTACCTTAGAGTACCAAGGAGGAGGGGAGATATAATGGCAATATTTTTCCTTATCATTATTAATTTTAAATTTGAGAAGGCACAAAATCAAGTATAATGAAAGAAGTAGACATAAATTTTCATTTACTCATTTTCTGTGTTTGCCCAATGTGCAGTTAATCTCAAAACACAGTCCTCATTGAAAGGTACTGGCCATGCAGAAAACCAAAACTCCAAACTTGTAAAATTCAAGCACTCCACATGAGAAATATTGTGTCTTATACGGTTTAGGACTTCTCTGTTTGTTACCTATGACAGCAAGAGTAATACACAGAGAAGTCCTGCATCATAAAAGACCCGATATATCACTGGAGAGGAAGTTCGCCCGGCTCAGGCTCACGTATTTTGGCCATGTAATGAGAGCATAGTTGCTAGAAAATCTATAATGCTTGGATAGATCAGTGGCAAAAGAAAACCTGGCACCAAAGGACACGATGGCTGATACTGTCAAAGCTGATACTGGCATGGATATCAACCAAATGAAAGAAGCAGTGCAAAACTGAAAAACATGGAGAAAGCTCGCCTATAGTGTCACCGTGGGTCGTGAATGACTAAACAGCTAACCACAACAACCACAACACATTAAAAATCTTATCTTCTGGTCATGTCCTGGCAATGGCATTGTGAGCATGCATCTTGTGGAGGTCCTGCCAAGAGACTTGTATATCAGTATCTCACCCACTTATCAGTGCCTTGTTTGGTCCAGATGGCAAGGATGAAGAGAGGGGCAGCGCAAGCGAATCTCCACTGCTTCTTTCTTGGCAGTGCCAGGAGCAGCGCAGATGAAAGAGCAAAAGGGCCCGGGGATCTGCTTTACTGATAGAGCAGCAGTAACAACTACAGTGGAGTAGTGCATGGAGAAAACCCCTCTGGTGCCCAATAGAGCCCTGTGCACAAAAGCAATAGCATGCGTAGTGCTGGAGGCTCCATTACCAGCTAGGGCAGACCTGCTAGCAGTGCAGGATCCAGTGGCGGGAACTCTGCTACTGCACCAAACTGTGAGATACTGGGACGGGGTGAATGACATGCGGAAAAACAACTTTATTAGTTCCCAATCTGGTGTTGATGTTAACACTGTGTGAGCAGGAGTTAAGGGAAGGAGCCTCTTGATATGGGGGAATCTTGCAACAGCTTAGCACATGGCCATATACAACAGCCCTCATCACCATGCACTAGTTCAGACTCTGGGACTGCAGGGGAAGCACAGAGACTACAGGTGAACTTTTCCCCGGATAATGCTGTGGACTGGCAAAAACATATTAGAAGGCTCCCAACCACAGATATAAGTTGAAGCTTCTGCTCCCCAATGCAAAATCTATACTACAGATTTTCTACACTCACTGGGCCTGCCAACAATATCCCTCCCAGAATAGAACATAGTCCCACCAGTGCAACTCCAGGTCTCATCCAAAGGCCAAACCATGCACCAACATCAGCATCCCTGGGAAGAGCAAAAGTTTTGTCAAGGGGTGAGGCCAATGACTGGAGCTCCACACAACTAGTCAAAGGCCTTAGCCCTCAAGAGATGACATAAGGGCTGAAGCTCATCCAGAATGCCGACATCAAACTAACCAATCCAATGCTGATGTCTGATCCTTTTGTCAGTGGAGAATATTCTTTTACTCAATTATAGGGACTCCATAATGGTCTCCCTTTTAGGGTCACAACCATTATTGATGTGATATATTTAATTTTTCTTCTCTCACTTTAATATCTTTTCTGTGTTCTCCCCCTTTTTTTTTGTTGTCTTCCCTTCCTCTGGTTCTTCCCTTCTCTGTTTCCCTCTCCTAACCATGCCCATTTACCCTATTTTCCCCAGTCTGCTCACAGATTGCATAATGTTGGGCGTTTCTATTAAACTAGCTAAATTGAATGTTCGAGGTTTTAATGTCCCTGAGAGACGTTCTCAAATTTTATATTTCTTTCACAGACAGAGGGCACAAATTGTTCTCTTACAGGAGACTCATTTCAAAACAGGGCATGTACTTGGCAAACGCTCTAAACACTACAATTTTTGGCTGTACAACACAACACTTGATGCCAGGGGTCTCAATTGCTTTTCACAAGTCCTTAGCACAATAGGTGGTAAATACCCTTATAGGCATCGAGGGCAGATTTGCTTTTGTTCAAGTTCAAATCCAGTCAAAGATTTATACTATCAGAAACGTATAATATCTCCCAAATGCTGATCAAGTGAAGAACCTCAAAAAAGATTTTAGCTAGGTTGGAATCTTTCGTGGAGGGAGTGATTTTGCTTAGAGGTGATTTTAATTGGTATTGGATCCTTTCTTGGACTCCCCCTCTGGCAGATTGGCACAAACACAAACAGCTGTTTCTGCAGCTACTACTAGGGCGCAATGGCTAGTAGATATATGGAGAGTTTTACACCCAGAGAGCAGTATTATACGTATTTCTTTCCCTCACACAATTGATATAGCAGGCTTTATTTGTTTTTAATTTCCCAATTTGCTTCGACATTCCAGTCCAGGCCAGTTATTGGTTCATCCATATGGCTCTGATTGGCTTATCCAGCGCTGCATTGATTAGCTAAGCAATGCTGCATGAACCAATCAGAGCCATCGCTTCCTGTAGGCGGGATTTATGAATTCAACAACCAGGAAGTGATCCTCTGTGGGTGAATGAGAACCACCGCTAGGGCTTCGTTTCAGGGGAAGGCTTATACTATAATGTTAAAGTCGCATTGCACGAAAACTGAGATTTTTTGCGTTGCGATGCGATAAAAACAAACGCTCCATAGGGAAACATGGGCTACAAAAAAGCACAAATCACAGCAATAGAGCGTGCCACATTTTTTTCCTTGCAACATAGCATTAGAGAAAACAGCGCTAATATGAAGAAACCCATTTGAAAGTATTGGCTTCACATACATGCGTTTTCTCGCGCTTTCGCCCCTCGGCAAAATCACATGATTTTGTCGTCCATGTCAAAGTGGCCTTAGACTTAATTTTCCATTCTGAGTTTTGTTTCATTATCCTATATAACATAGCGCTGCCATCAAGTTGTATGTCTTTGAGGTAAATCTCTTCTTTGAACTAAGTATACCCAAGAACAATGTATCCAAAAGTGCAAATTTGAATACAGATATTATTAATTGGCAAACATTGTCCTAATAATATGTCCTCCACGTGACAGATCATTACAGAAATGTATTCGACTGAAGAATCCATTGTATATCACTACAGCATATGCATGGATCTCTGCGTAACCCATTCAGGCTGTCATAGACATATTTGCAATAATGCTCTGTGTTCATTGTCTGCTACTGCATTGAGAGAATGTTAAACCGATATTATGGTTTCAGCAAACAAAAATTTAATCATTGTACTGCGTGACAATAGTTATACAATTATAGACAAAAAGCTGTCCTGTCAAGTGATGTGCACATAGCTGTACAGCTTGTTACAAGACACAATTCTGATTACTGTAGTGTCAATATAATTATTCCTGCACCTGAAGTTACTTCATATGGTCAGGACAGGCATTTATCCTCTGGAAGTAAACAATTTTCTGGAAGTGCTCTAGACATCTGGCATATTGTCAAAATGACACCCCGCACTTTAGATTCACAGGTGCCTTTATGGAATTTCGAATCAAACCATCATTTTTCATTAAAAAAATACATAAATCCTAATGTTTATGGCCAAAATCTAAATAATATGTGCAGACTGTGATATATTCCTGTGGCTGCAGAGGAGCCTTCCTGCCACAAAATATGACATACTGTATGTCGGTGTCAGGGTTAAGGAAAACCTTAATCTTACGTACAGTGCACAAGGCAGTAGCGGCATATGAAAAAAAATTTGAAAACCTTAATATGTAAGAAACTTCAAATTTTCTTTTAGGTGAGGGTGAAATAGAAATAGCTGGGGGGGTATTCTGATTCTGTTTACTCCATATAGCATCATTCCATGACCGAAATCTTTCTTAATAACATTCTTCCTTCCTTTTTCATATGCTCTTGCGTAACTCTCCCAAATCCTTTTCGATAGAAGCAAAAAATTTCAAAGTTGGTCCTCATAATTTGTAATTTTATTAATGTCATATTTCTTTTGATGGAAATATTCTTTTTTTAAGACATGTATTAAATGCAGAGTGCATAAAATTGTTAAGCAGCAAAGTGCACATGAACATGACAATGTAAAATACAATAGCAAAACATTCAGATAGAACAAAGGCTAATTTGCGACTTAATGGAGACAATTTGCATATGCATTGCTTGTATTCTGATTCTGACCTTGTGTAAAACACTTTTTTTCAAAAATTAGAAACATAAGGTCTTAAAAAAGCCTTTTCATTAACTCGGTGTTTTTTAAGAATGTGCCTTCAAAGGGGTTGTATCAGATTAGAAAAACATGGCTGCTTTCTTCCAGAAAAAAGTAGCATACCTATCCATGGGTTGTAGAAAAGCACAATTAGGCAGCTCTCCACTGAAAATAAAATAAAGTCTCCATAGAGACTTGGAAAAAGACAATTAAAAGGGGCTTACCCTGTGTCTGGTGGGGTTCACTGAGGATAATCTCCACCAGCACCTCCAAATCTGGATCAACTAATGAATCTGCAGGCACCTTCAGAAGACTATCTGTATCCTGCTGCATCAGGAGAGCCATGGAGATGTATATGCCCCCTTTACAGAAAGAGGCACAAAGCAAAACCATCCATAGGTAAAGAGAAAAAAAGCCTCTGTGCTCGTTTGGACAGGCAAAAAATCCAAGCTGACCGACAATAATGTGGATATTACTCCATTTATTACAAAAGACACAACCATGCAAAGTCCGTGTATGGAACGCGTTAATGTGTATTTTTATGCTTGAAAAAGACGCAAGATTGTGTCGAAACACGTTGCATATGCGGACTTTGTATGGTTGTGCCTTTTGTAATAAATGGAGTAATAGCCACCTAATTGTTGGTCACCTCCGATTGTTTGTCCGTCCAAACGAGCACAGAGGCTTTTTTTCTCTTTATCTATGGATGGTATCCATGGGTTGTGTCTGATATTGAAACTCAGCTGCATTAAAATGAATGGAACTGAGCTGCAATAACACACATATATCACGGACAGGCACAGTGCTGTTTTTCAAAGAAAGTAGCCCTATTTTTCTAATTATGTGCAAGCCCTTTAAAATAGTTAACTAGGAAGGAAACTTTTTTTCAAATTTAGACTTTCCTCCTCTCTCTGCCACTCCTATTATGACAATGCCTACTCTCCTGTTGGTCATTTATTCTGGCTATAGTAATCCAGCTATAATATCACCAGTAAAAGAGACATGTAAACCATGATCAGTTGTGGTAGTCACATGTCCGATTCTTGGGATGTCATTGCTCTACAGAAATAAAGACCAGCAGGGGACTGAGCACTGATGATTAGGAGTAGTGGGGAAGCAGGCGAGGTGAGTATGCCTTTTTTTATGTTATTGCACGACTGCAGTGAAAACATTTGATAAAGGGCTTTTTGTTATAGCCAAAAACTGTGTATTTGATGTTATTATGATGCACAAAATGGTGTAAATGCATAAAAACATAAGACCATACTAAATTGGAGTGCTTACTTTTACTTTGAATATAGCCCATCTGAAGAGGCAGAGGAGAAAGGAGAGAGCAGCAGCCTGAACCAATGAGAAGACAGGCAGTGTTTCTCCATGAACCAATGATTATACAGGGGATATGTCTCAGACTACTCAGAGTCCCTGTAGACACTGTCGATAAACTCTAGTCTCAGATCACAGCTCTGCCCTAATAGAGCTGAGCTTAAAAGCAGCCAAGCAGCAAGCACTGATAAAAACTGGGGGAAATAATCCCTGTTAGGCACTGATTTACATATACGTTTTAACCTATTGTCTGGATAGCTGCTGTAAGAAAACCTGATGCACTGTGCTAATGATATGGGTGAGGATTCACAATTTTTTAACTTATGAAGTTTAGTTTTCTGTTTTGTCCTGTTAAAAAAATCATGGAAACATTGTGACATTTTGTAATAGAAATTTAGATAAAAGTTTAGAGAATAATCCAAGATAAGTAATCTGTGATAACACAATTCCACTAACTAAGGTCTGTGTGCAACAGGCAAGCGGAGCATGCCAAGGTGGGGGAGACCACAGGGATTGCAAGATGGTTGTCACAGGTGGCTCTGCAATCTCTCTCGAAAGTGGCGAAAATGGTGCTCTACCTAGCTTTTGTACAGTGGCACAAATGATGCATAAGAATACCTTTAAACTGAATGGTGGCTTTGTTATGGGTGACACCAATACTCCAGTAGATGATGGTGAAATAATTTGAGGCGAATCCAGTTAGCTTTTTGTAGGCTTCTGAAAGGCTTGATGAATCACTGCGCCCTCTGCTGCACTCCTCACACACGTCCTCCTCCGACGACTCACTGCAGACTTTCCGACCCTCTACTAACTCCTCCTCTACTTCGTCTCTTTTCCCATACTTTTCTGCCTCCCCCCCTGAATACTGGCTTTCTGGAGTGTTTCCCACTCTGGACTCTCCCACCAATCAATGGAGGCATAACATATAGCCAATAGGCAACCAGCTATTGCCAGCTCTAAGCTTCCAGATTAGGTAGAAGGGCGAAACAAGGTTTCTCCAATGTACTGCACCTTCTATGCCTCCTGGAAGCACATAACCAGGTGTGACAGGACAAGTGAGTGTGACTATTTTGGGGGACCCTTCGGGCCACTACAGTTGTCGGAAAGGCTGCCATGTTTAAACAATATTTAAGAGATGGCATATGACACTTACTTTCTTCTTGAAAAAAAAAATATTAAGGGATATTTGATTTCAAGTATATTCATTGCTTAATGCAAAGTTTAAATTTACTAAAAGTATTTATTAGTTCCTTACTAGAGATGAGCGAACCTACTCGGCCACGCCCCTTTTTCACCCGAGCACCGCGATTTTCAAGTACTTCCGTACTCGGGTGAAAAGATTTGGGGGGCGCCGTGGGTGAGTGGAAGGTTGTAACGGGGAGTGGGGGGGAGAGGGAGAGAGAGAGGGCTCCCCCCTGTTCCCCGCTGCTACCCCCTCTGCTACCCCCACGCCTCCCCCCGCCCCCCAGCGCCCCCTGAATCTTTTCACCCGAGTATGGAAGTACTCGAAAATTGCGGTGCTCAATCGAGTAATTACTCGAAACGAGTATATTCACTCATCTCTATTCCTTACAGTTTTCAGAATCTGCCTTGGTCATTTGATGGTCAAACAGGTGATAGTGATCTGATACATGTAATGCAACTTTAATAAGTCAAGCACCTCTTAGATCATCACATAACCAAGAAAGATTTTTCATCCACTTTCAGTAATTGAGGAGGAGGAGGAAGAGGAAGCACAGTGGCTCAGTGGTTAGACCACAGCACTGCAGGACAACAGTGCTAACTGCTGAGACACAAGACCACCAACACTGATGTTATACAACCATTTGTAGTGGTATTGGTGAAGTTCTGGTTTGGTTCAAAGCAATTTGGACTGAACCAAAATTCGTCAAACCGTTGAACTTTTCAAAAGTCCGCTCATCACTAATAGTATGGAAAGACTATTCATTGTAACTTAGAGTATAGAGTATTCACTTTTGGATGGAGAGGGAAAAATAGTATGTTCCAAGTCAGGTATTCTTTGCTTTTTTCTCCTGAGCCTTTCCATCAGTGAATCAAAATTTAAAGAAAGAAAGCCAAAGTTGGGTTGACAGGTTTCAATACTTGGATCATACACATTCTGTCATCTGTTATGGCCAGTTTATAAGTAAATAACTGTTGGTGCAGTTATTAAAAAGTTGGTGTAGAAGAGGACAAGATTCTGAAGACTTTTGTCCATGTACACCATTCCCACTGAGCATTTCTGCAACTTTGTCATTGCTATTACAATATTTTAATTCAAACAAACTAAGCAAGATTCAATTTAGTAAAAATACACATTCCTATAGATGTACTCAAAATTATACCTTCAAATCAAGAGACACATAAGATTAGTACAAAAGTACTTAATATTAGGGATTCCTGAGGTAATATAATAAAGTGATAAGGAATGCAGCCACTGGCTGTCTTAAATGAGAGCAAACAAAAAAGGAACCAGTATTCTCTCTGAGTATTCATATGATTTAGGGGGATAATTTGCAAGACTTTGATAGCCAGATAAAAGTAGCTTGAGGGGCTGAGACTTCATTAGTAGCGCATACATTACAGTGGAGTTTTGGAGTGCACTGCACCACACCAAATGTTGTTCATCTCCAAGAAGCCATATTGTCTGGAGCAACTCAGCCCCTCTTAATTCCCTTGGATATACAAAAACATTGGCAGCAGGGCAAAAAAATATTAGGCCAAAATCTTCTTCCTGTAATGTTTATATCATTTTTACTTGATTTGTGAAAGCACTCAAAAAAACTTTACAGAGATAGGTGCTAGACTCATATTTCTCACATTGATATGCAGTTTATCTAGCACACAGCAAGGTTTACCAAGAGGCGTGGCTAGGCTACCTTCACCCGGGGCAAAGATTTAGTTCAGTGCCCTCTCAGTACAATTTTTCAAAACTACCTAAATATAATACGAACATACAGTAAGGCTTTATCCGTGTGTATATTTTGAAGAATGGAGTGGACAATGCATGTCCTGCTCTTGTCCGTAATTTGGACAAGAACAGGACATTCTACATTCTTTTTTACATAGACCATCGGTCTGTGAAAAAAATGCTCATCTTAAAAGACCCTTTGCTTTTAATGAGTCTAAGTTTGTTCGAGTTTGTTCAGTTGCAGGCTTGGACAGAACTCACATTTAATACTCACCCCATTTAAATGGGCCCTCACACAATGTACCCTGTTCACAAGAGAAGAGATAACTGTGTTATAATCTGGTTTAGGGTTGGAGTCTTTGTTGTAACTGGTGTGGAGTGGTAGCGTGGTCAGGGAAGTCAGAGGTTTGTACATAGATAGGTATCAGTTCATGGTACAGAGAATCAGGTGGGTGGAGTAGTCAGGGAAAACAGAGGTCAGTACATGGGTAGGTATCAGTTTTTGGTGCAGGGGAGCAGGCGAGTAAATTAGTCAGCTGAAGGCTGAGGTCAGTACAGCAGCAATAGCAGCAATAGTAGTGAGAGGAG
Organism: Eleutherodactylus coqui; assembly: GCF_035609145.1. NCBI lineage: Eukaryota > Metazoa > Chordata > Amphibia > Anura > Eleutherodactylidae > Eleutherodactylus > Eleutherodactylus coqui. Next base: position 71,143,548 of record NC_089839.1, read on the forward strand.
CAGTTGGTAGCAGAGCTTGACTAAGGACTGAGAGCACAATAATCACACACTGAGGCAAACACAGGGACAGGTTTATATAGAATGTCTAAAAGCAAACATGGTTATTTGCTTTTATCATTAGACTGGCCACCTAATGTTTGATCTATTCCTTTCTTTTCCTAGGAACCATGTACTACATCTAAGGGCTCTTTTACATGAGCGTAAATCAGCCGCTGTTTTCACGGCTTGCCGATAAATGCTACAATCTGAGAAGTAAAGACTTGTGAACAGGTGCACAAATCTAACATTTGTGCGCCCGTTCAGATGACACGGGTCCCGGTGCATAAACGTAGGGCTGGCATGCTGTTGCCCCTTCCCTCCCCCTCGCTGGCTCACCTCTTCTCTCCTCCCCTCTGGCTGTTTGCAATGGGAGGGGGCGGGATGGGGGAGGAGCTAAGCTCCTGCCCCTTGTCCGCAGCCAGCAATTGGAGGAGGTGGGATGAGGCGGTGCTTAGTTCCGCCCCTGTCCCACCCCCTCCCATTGCAATCAGCCAGAGGGGAGGAGAGAAGGGAAATGGAGTTTAGCAGTCATGCTGCTAAACTTCCTCCCACCTCTATTCTCTGAACACTGTCATTGGCTCCCATAGGAGCCCATGCAGCGGCCGACGTGTTCTGGCCTGAAAGATAGTTCCAGGACTATCTTTTGGGCCCGATATAAAAGCGCCTGGTGCTATATTGGCCCAGCTGGGCACTTTTACGTCACGGGAATACAGCCATGCGATCTGATGCATTGGAATCCAATACATCAGATCGTAGTGTATATCGTCCGGCCTTGAAAATGGCGGGCCTATATACGCTCATGTGAAAGAGCCCTAAGGGTAATGTTCTAAGTAAACTGCCTTATCTTTTGTCTGGGGGATAAGAGCACTTACCTGCACTGGTGGTGCTGCAGCACGGTGTATCTGCTCTGAGGATAGGATATAACAATTCCCAGTCATTGTTCTAAGGCTTGTATAAAGAGTCTGACATTGACTTGCCGGAATACTGCCTTCCAATTGGTGGTGGTGGAAAGGTATTGTTCCATCTTTCTTATTTGCCTATTTCTCAGCATGGATGTCCTTATAAGTTTCCTTACTCACCTTCTAGGTTATCTCTTTAACTAGAAATTATACCCATCCCGATTACTTTAAACAATAATGGACTTTAGGCTTCTCAATCTCCCGTCAATGTTTAGTTGCTGCCACAAAATAACCTAAGGCAAAAGAGAGGAGCGCTTCATGTATAGGGAACCTCGGTAATCAAAGTGAGTGAAGACAGCAATACATTCACCTATCATGGCTGTGTTCATAGCACAGCACGCCAAAAAGTTTAACAGCTGCAGCCACCTCCAGCAATAGGAACCAATTCCATCTGTAAATCAAAGGTAAAGAAAAAAAGGAGGAATATCCAGGAGTAGAAGAATATAAACTTTAATCAGACAATCGGAGAACACATTTCAACATCAGACCCCCGAAATAAGCCGCAATAAAGTATTCACTGGTTACCTTTCAGTCAAAAGGGCACAAAGTTTACCATCTTTAGTCACAAATGTCCTAATGTGTGTCTAATGTATATGGAAAACTCCCAACTAATCCAAGATGCAAACATCAGAGTAAAGAAGGATTGAGCATAATTAAATCCAACATATTCATTTCTTTGTTTCCATTGCTGCCCTACATGCATCCCCATTGAAGTCCAGTAGAGTTGGAAAAAAACCGTTTTCGACCAGTATGTATATGGTCAGCCCAAGACCAACCATGTACTTGTGTCATCTCTATTTCGTAACCATGGTTGTGTTTAGAAAACAATAAATCAATACAAACAATTACTTGTAATTTCTTGTACTATAACTTCTAAGGCTTTTAGTTGATGTTAAGTGGACATTATTATGGCTAACATATACCAAACATGTTATATGAAAAACAGCTAAACCTAAAAGAAGAAACAACAACAACAGCAAAGCTTCTCATTACATTAATATATCAAACAATATAATCTGAGCTTAATTATGCCCTTTGAGAATAGAGAAAACGGAATACAACCTTCAATTTACAGCTGTTTGGTGGGGAGATCCTGAAATATTATATATGAAAAACATATTATTTATTGTGACCGGCACTCAGTATATATTCATGATGGAAAATCTGTATATTCACAAATGAGGGCTATTCATCTGCCGAATGCTGCATTCTTCAGCTGTCCAGAGCTGCATCAGTCGCACTCCTTCAGCTTTTGTGTTCATCTCGAAGCCTCTTCATCCAAATTGTTCATCATCTTGATAGCGGAGTTTTATCTTGCTCTAGTGCAGCTGTATTCAGCCTATCAAAAGTGCAGAAAGATACAAGAGAGCAAGGCACAAATAAAAGAGGGAAGTAATGGCCAGTACACACATGAGGATAATTTGTACTTTCTCAATAATAATAAAAAGAGGACAGGCTAATTACTGGCTTAACTAGGGCAGCCTGTGGATCTTCATGTCAAAAGGATTGGAGTAATTATTTGCCATCAAAGAACATTCAGATTGCGACACAAAAGCGGAGCCCTTGCAAATGGATCTGACTAATAAACAAGCTTAGAAGCCGCAATAAATATCTTGTAGAATTCATAAGCGGTAACATAGCGACACGAAGCATAACTTTGCACTAAAATTACTATATAGGCTAAGCCGCCACTCACAAACTCTTCGAACTACTATTTGGCTGTAAAATCGGAATATCATGCAGTGTAGGTGATATATTACCGGCTTTGGCAAAACATAACCTTTAAATCAAATATATTTATTTAAATAGACTTTACATTTTTAAAGGACATCCTTCATTTAATAACATTGTTACACTAGCAAAGGTGAACATAACCTTTTTTTAAAGGCTATGTTCCTCATTGTAAATAACTTTTTTGTTGTTGCTGCTTCAATGCATGTGAAATGGAAAAAAATGAAAAAAACTTTGCAAACAAACTTTGTGTCTATAGCTCTTTATGTAGACCTATGCTTCTCCGTGTCAACAGACAACAAATACCTGCTGCCATCTTTCCCCTACTTTTTATTTAACTCCTTCCCAAACACATAGTGTAAATATATGTCATGCGTTCATGAAAGGTGAATGGAGCAGGATGTAGACCCGAGACTACTCTATATCCGGTGGCTATGAGCTATTTTTGACAGCCAACAGCTGCCGTGATCAGAGTTACCCCTGCTGGTGGCAGTTAAATGTCTGGATGCCACAATCAAAGCTGACCGCGTATTTAAGCAGACAGTAGGAAAGGGGAGAACCTTCATATAGTGCAAGTGATCAAATGATCACAAGTTCAATTCCCTTACTAAACAAAAGTGTTAAAAAGATTTAATAAAGTTTTTGAACAGTAAAAAAAAATGAAAACATTAAAAGTTAAAAATACACAATTGTTCCTATAAAAATCTAAACAATTAACAAAAAATACCTATTTGGTATCACCATGTATGCTAAAGTCGGCACTATTATAATATCCCAATTAAAGATGAGCGAACGTACTCGTTTCGAGTAATTACTCGATCGAGCACTGCGATTTTCGAGTACTTCCGTACTCGGGTGAAAAGATTTGGGGGGCGCCGGGGGCGGGGAGAGGCGCGGCGGAGCGGGGGGTAGCAGCGGGGAACAGCGGGGAGCCCTCTCTCTCTCCCTCTCCCCCCCCACTCCCCGCTGCAACCCCCCACTCACCCACGGCGCCCCCCGAATCTTTTCGCCCGAGTACGGAAGTACTCGAAAATCGCGGAACTCGGGCGAAAAAGGGGCATGGCCGAGTAGGTTCGCTCATCTCTAATCCCAATATTTATCCTGCATGGTGAAGGCCATTAAAAAAAGAACGGAATGCCAAAATTGTGGGTGGGAGGGAGGTTTATTCCGGCTTCCAAAAAAAACTTAAATAAAAGGTGCAAACCTGAAACCAGCTCCTCTACAGAAGCTCCCATGCATGGACAGGCTGGGAACCACAACTGATGCACATGAAAATGGAGAAAGTCCAGCTTTAGGTTAAAAGCTTTCAGTCTTTATTAAATGATCCAGACAGACATAGAGGAACAAAAGGACATGTGCCATCTATGTCCTCTTGTTCCTTCTTGTCTATCTGGATCATTTAATAATGACTGAAAGCTTTTAACCTTAAGCTGGACTTTCTCCATTTTCTTCTGCATCAGTTTTAATAAAAAGTGATTAAAACGATGCATCTTTCCTGTAATGATACTATTAAAAAAAAATAAGTCCTCACACAGTCCAATTGATGAAAAGTTACTGGTGTATATATAAAGGGAGAGTAAACAATTTTTGTGTTATTTTTTTTTTTACTTTTAAAAATAGAAAAATATAAAAAAATGTATAATCTTGATATCACCGTAATCTTACTGGAGCATACAAAAAAGTTAATATGTAATTTTAACTGCACTGTGAACACAGTAGAACCCCCCCCACCCCCACCCCAAAAAAATGTTGCAATTGATTTTTTTTTCATTTCTCCCAACTTTGTATTTCTGTACAATATATGCTACATTAAAGGGTATAATTAAAAAAATACAACTTGACCTGCAAAAACAATGTCAATTAGAAAATAAAAAGGTTATTCCTCTTGTAAAGTAGGTGAAAAAAGCAAAAAAGAAAACTGGTTCTGAAGATGTTAATGACTGCACTGTATAGTAGCAAGAAATAGCAAGCAGGTAAGAAGGAGTACAACTGCAGAATAAGACAGTACAATTTGTTTGCTATCTGTTTCTATGGAGACAAATAGATGTGCATAAAAGCTGCAGCCACAAAATGGCACAATTTTTTTTCCTTTAAAGGCAATGTGCAAAGTTGCTATGTTTTTGATTTTAGATACATAAAAAAAAACATTTGGAAAGGTGGAAATAGCCTTTAAGGCAAAACTGTGGTGTGACTACTGGTGAGCAGCCGGTGCAGCTAATACCTTGTTGCAAAGGCCTAACAGAACTGTTTTAGAACTTTATAAAAGAAAGCTATCTTGAAAAGGAAAATGTGAGGAGAAATCCAAAGAAATCTTGGTCTTTTAGGATGAAAAGAAGCATGGATAAAGTGCAGAAATATGAAAAACTAGGCTCATACCACAACAATGCTGGAAATATCTCTCATCATACTGTATATGCTGAAATTACCCTTAGATTGTCATTATCCACACTTGTGCCAAAAGAGTGGCATAGGGCTGGCTGGCATGTGTCAGGACAGCATTGTTTCAATTGTTTTAAAAAGCTCAGTTGACTTTGCTTTTCATTTCCTATACAGTTGCATATGTGTGCCATTGATTTCCTTTTTATAAGTAACTAATTAGCACACATATGTAACTGTAAAGGTAACTATAGTTTTAAAAAAATTAAGGCTATCTACAAAGTTGCTTAATTTTTTCATTTTAGATGCATTTCACCAATAAGAAAAATGCTGCAAGTGTGGACTTACCTTTCAATATTATTACATGCAAACAGATGATATATCTGTCCAATGTTTTACCAAAAAATTGGCCCGAAAATCGGACAAAAATAGCACCCATTCATTTTAATGGGTGTATGCACAGGAGCCTTTTTTTGCTCGGACAGAAAGTCCAAGTAAAAAAAAAACGCAGCATGTCCAATTCTTGGACAAAAATAGCACATGTACATCGGACAGCACATGGGCACAACCTTTTATAGTTTTTGTGAAGGCGCCCTTAAGGGCATATTTTTCATCCGTATTTTGTAAGCCAAAACTAGAAGTGGAACGTACAGAGAGAACTTATAATGGAAAGTTTGCATTTCTTCCATAATTTGGACCCACTCCTGGTTTTGGGCTTAGTCAGATGAGCATTTTTTGTCTCGCATAAGTGGTGTGCGTAAAAAAAAAAATGCAGACCGCATGTATAAATATGCGTGACCGAAGCTTTAGATGCATTTTTTATTCACACTTGTTGTGCGGTCTCACAAAATCATTAAATACACACATATAGTGTGGCCCTATTGAAATCAATGGGAGTGGATTGCTATCCCTTACTGCGGTTGTGACAGCTGCAGCAGGGAATTACTTGGATGTGAAACCCATGGTTGCTGTCACATCCAGGGGCTTCACCTTGCTGTCAATGGGGCCGGCAGCAGCAGTGCCAGCCCCATTGAAAACATAGGAAGAAGATTGTGCTCCTCTGCCACAGCTGTGACAGCTGTGGCAGGGAATTCATTTATCTCCATAGGAAGTCCCTTCATCACTAAACACAGCTGTTACAGAGGAGTGCGATGCTATCCCATTGCTTTCAATGGGGCTGGCGCTGCTGCCGCCTCATTGAAAGCAATGAGATGAAGGGGACCCACGCAGAGATTTATTTTGGGGGGGAGGGGCTTAAAATATAATCACTAACCAAAAAATACGCCCTAGCTGCTGGAAAAAAAATAAATAAATAATACATCCCTCAGTAGCACTGTCTGGGTTCCACTGCGTCTTATTCCTGGCCAGAAGAAAATGATAAAGAACAGTGCGACGGTCCTGGGGAGAAGGAGCGCCGGAGATGACAGTACTTCTAGGTGATGTATTTTTTTTTCCCAACAGCTAAGGCTTTGTGTGAATCGAAAAATGCTGTCCTATTTTTCGCAGGTGCGAATTTAAAATGCTTGTAAGAAACGGACGTGGGACCGCTTTCACTGGAAAGCGCTGGTTCTAATAGAGCCAAGGTGTTTTTGCACCTATACATCCGGAGAAAACACTCTTCTGACTGAACCCTTTGGCTCACAAAATACTGATGAAAAATACACCCGTGTAAAGTAGCCCTAAAGTATATTTTCTTATTCATTTTTAGTGTTAGTCAAATATAATAAACCTTAGCTTTCGCTAAATAACTAGATTAGCGGTATTCAAATATGTTGTGGAACAAGACCTTCAAGAAGACTTCAAATCTATATTGGAAAGCAATATCAAGCATAGTAGGGTGAAGTAAAAGTAGACATTAATTACACTGAAAATCAGTTTAAGGCAGGTAACATCTAAATTGGTAGTCAATCCTCTAGGTAAAACAAACGCAACCAACAGCTTTAGATTTGATTATGTAGCATGCAAGAAAAATGTGCTGCATTGTATCTTTTATTAAAACTGCTTTTGGGCAGTCTGTATGCCACAGGGATTTTAATGAAACATCACTAATATCCTATTGGACGCTGTTACTTGGGTTTTCTGGCTCATTCCTAGTTAAGCAGTAAGCTGTTTCTTTCGATAAATGTATTTTATAGCAGCACTAAAATTGTAAAATTCCCCAAAAAAGGGTAGAAAGAGTAAATCTTCAAAGAGGAGTTAGGCCTCATGCCCACAGGCACGCACGGATTGTGACACTGCGTACCTGTCAGAAGTTAACTTCTTTCTGTACAGGGATGTGTCGTTGGCACCCCAGTGCATATGCACAGTACAGAGGATGCCGCGCCATTGCTACACAATGACGTGGATCCATGATACTTCTGCAATGCAAATTGCAAAAGTGCCACTTATTGACTTCAATGGAAGCTGTCTATGTGTATCTGCTCTAAAAATAGAGAATGCTGCAATTTTATTTCGTCACGTAGCGGACGCAAATAAAATCTGCTGGTGTGCATGGAGAGAGGAATCTGCACACACATCAATGGGCACATTGAGCAGTGGATCACCCTTGCCTGTTGACAAGCATGGAATCTGCTGCTCAATTTGCCACGTATGCATCAGGTCTTACACTACCATATAGAAGACATCCATGAACTCAGAAGGGCAAATCATGTGCTGATTTCCGGAAATTAAACACTAGTTTTGTGTTGCCTAAGTCACATATATCTGGTTATTGAGTCATAACTTTGGTTTTGTACTAATTGAACTCGTATTTTAGCTGGCCCTATAACCTATTCAACATATAACTGCACACATCAAACCTAATCATGAAAGATCACAAAGACACATGTCTTTGCACACTGTGCATGCATCTATTCGCTTATGTAAGTCTAGAGTTACCTGGAAATCTGAAGCACAGATGCAGATGTCTTGTGTATGTTTTGATAACTTTTTGTGCCACAGTGTCGTTACCCTTTCAATTACTTTGCAATGAGTTAGACTGCATTAGGATAAGGGAACAGTAGGTTTTAAGGCTTAAGATAATTGTGTGACACCTTATCACAGACAAATAGAGATGAGCGAACGTACTCGTTTCGAGTACTTACGCACCCGAGTACCGCCATTTTCGAGTACTTCAGTACTCGGGTGAAAAGATTCGGGGGGCGCCGGGGGGCGGGGAGCGGCGTGGCGGTGCGGGGGGTAGCAGCGGGGAACAGGGGGGAGCCCTCTCTCTCTCCCTCTCCCCCTCACTCCCCACTGCTACCCCCCGTGCCGCCATGGCGCCCCCCAAATTTTTTCGCCCGAATACGGAAGTACTCGGAAATCGCGGTATTCGGGCGAAAAAGGGGCGGGGCCGAGCACGTTCGCTCATCTCTACAGACAAACTAAAATCTGTTACATCTGTATATTTCTATTGTCGCCTTGTTTGATTGTCTATACTTGGCTTGTTTGATTGTCTCCTGCAGATAACAGAAAGTATACTTCAGATTTCCAGGCAAGTTCAGACTTGCAAAAGCAAATAAATGTATGCGCCATGCACAATGACATGTTTGTTTGCAACATTCCATGATGGGGTATGATGCATGTAGTGATATGCTGCACAGGGTATAGGGCCAGCTAAAGTGCTGTCTTAATTGGTACAAAAGCAAAGTTAAAGGCTTCTTCACACAAGCGTAAATGCAAAAACACTTACTCCTGCACAATGTATTTCAGAACCGACAACATGAGGTGTGGTACAGTGAGTCATGGTATCAATTGTTTCCAGCTTATGGTAGGGCTAATATATGGCACATACACTAGGAAGCCCTGGACCCCACCAACAGGGCACTGTGCAGCTTGGTGGTGGTTCCATACTGGTGTGGGGTATGTCTCCACCATGGGTCAGATCCACTGATCTGCCTACCAACCTCATTGACCGGTGGCAAAATAAAAATAGATTTATTTTTCTGCCCTATATTTCTATCTAAATTTCCTTGACAGGGCAATATGGTCAGTTTTTGTCCCTTTGACACTCAGTACCCAGGGCAATAATCCTCTTCTCCAGTTCCCCTGATAAGCTCTGCTTCCCATGCCCTTTTATATGCTATCAACATGGACCCATGATTAGAAAATCTTGCTTATTTCATCAACTTGGTTACTGTAGTTTTTTTTACTGACATCGATATTCGTTAAAAGTGTGAAATTTTTGTCTTTCTTACTATGGTCATTGATTAAATACCCAATTTTTCTCTCTCAATGTCTATGCATAAATTTACACCATGTTGTCGTATCTTCTCTTTAGCAATGACAGTAAGTTATACCTTAATATGTGGCACGTCTTTTTGGAACATGAAAAGCCTATTCCCATTGACTTAATACAAGTGACATAATGTACTTTGACAAACAGATGTACTTGCTGTTATTAGCATTTCATAAATTCACTCGAAGGTGGACTGCATTCAGATACATACAATGTCATTTGTTGAGCAGTTAGCTAAATTTGGATGTGCAGAATAGTCATTATTTTTACTGAAGAAATAAAGGCACTAATTACTTACAGACAAGATACTTAGCACAAACAGATAAGCTTCAAAATGAAAAATTCTCCGTTTTATGCTAATTATGTTCTCTGCCTTGTTTTCATAGTCTGATAATTTGAGGCTTTAAAATCACCAGGAAGCCATTAATTGGAATTCTTCAATAAAAAAATAAATTGCATGGAAGTGGAGGATGAGTTGTAAAGGCAAACTCTTATTGCATTGTACAGTAAATATTCTAATGTTGCTATTTATGAATTAGATGGAGTTATTCAAAAGAAAAATGTGCTGTTTTTTAGATGGTCTCATCAACAGAATCTAATAATATAGCATTTGAACTCTAACTCTTCTTGTTCCCAGGAGTGCATTATGTTCAGTTTTCTGGATGTTATGTTTTATGAAGCACTGGCCATTTGCACTACAATCATCTTCCACCCTTCATCAAAGGTCGTATTTAGAGATGAGCGAGCACCAAAATGCTCGGGTGCTCGTTACTCGGGACGGAATTTTCGCGATGCTCGAGGGTTCGTTTCGAGTAACAAACCCCATTGAAGTCAATGGGCGACCCGAGCATTTTTGTATATCGCCGATGCTCGCTAAGGTTTCCATTTGTGAAAATCTGGGCAATTCAAGAAAGTGATGGGAACGACACAGCAACGGATAGGGCAGGCGAGGGGCTACATGTTGGGCTGCATCTCAAGTTCCCAGGTCCCACTATTAAGCCACAATAGCGGCAAGAGTGCCCCCCCGTCCAAACAATTTTTACTTCTGAAAAGCCCTCATTAGCAATGCATACCTTAGCTAAGCACCACACTACCTCCAACAAAGCACAATCACTGCCTGCATGACACTCCGCTGCCACTTCTCCTGGGTTACATGCTGCCCAACCCCCCCCCCCCCACAGCGCACACCAAAGTGTCCCTGCGCAGCCTTCAGCTGCCCTCATGACACACCACCCTCATGTCTATTTATAAGTGCGTCTGCCATGAGGAGGAACCGCAGGCACACACTGCAGAGGGTTGGCACGGCTAGGCAGCGACCCTCTTTAAAAGGGGCGGGGCGATAGCCCACAATGCTGTACAGAAGCAATGAGAAATATAATCCTGTGCCACCGCCATCAGGAGCTGCACACGTGGGCATAGCAATGGGGAACCTATGTGCCACACACTGTTCATTCTGTCAAGGTGTCTGCATGCCCCAGTCAGATCGCGGTTTTTTATAAATAGTCACAGGCAGGTACAACTCCGCAATGGGAATTCCGTGTGAACCCACAGCATGGGTGGCTCCCTGGAACCCACCGGCTGTACATAAATGTATCCCATTGCAGTGCCCTGGACAGCAGGGCTAACATCAGATTAAATGCAGGTGGGCTTCGGCCCACACTGCATACCCCAACCTGACCAGGGTTTTTGATTCATAGACACAGGCAGGTACAACTCCCTATTGTGAAGTCCCTGTAGACCGACAGCATGGGTGGGTGCCAGGAAGCCACCGGCGGTACTTAAATATATCCCATTGCATTGCCCAGCACAGCTAAGGTAATGTCATGTTTAATGCAGGTGGGCTTCGGCCCACACTGCATGCCCCAGTCAGACTGGGGTTCTTTATAAGTAGACACAGGTAGGTACAACTCCCTATTGTGAAGTCCGTGTGGACCGACAGCATGGGAGGGTCCCAGGAAGCCACAGGCAGTACATAAATAAATCCCATTGCATTGCCCAGCACAGCTGAGGTAATGTCATGTTTAATGCAGGTGGGCTTCGGCCCACACTGCATGCCCCAGTCAGACTGGGGTTCTTTAGAAGTGGACACATGCAGTTACAACTCCGTGTGGACAGACAGCATGGGTGGCTCCCTGGAACCCACTGGCGGTACATAAATATATCCCATTGCAGTGCCCATCACAGCTGAGGTAATGTCATGTTTAATGCAGGTGGGCTTCGGCCCACACTGCATGCCCCAGTCAGACTGGGGTTCTTTAGAAGTGGACACATGCAGTTACAACTCTGTGTGGACCGACAGCATGGGTGGCTCCCAGGAAGCCACTAGCGCTGTCGGATGGGAATTTTACCATCAGTTTGTCCGCCAGGGTCCTGTGGTATAGCATCACTCTCGAACCCCTTTCCTCTTCGGGTATGAGAGTGGAAAGGTTCTCCTTATACCGTGGGTCGAGCAGTGTGTACACCCAGTAATCCGTAGTGGCCAGAATGCGCGTAACGCGAGGGTCACGAGAAAGGCATCCTAACATGAAGTCAGCCATGTGTGCCAGGGTACCTGTACGCAACACATGGCTGTCCTCACTAGGAAGATCACTTTCAGGATCCTTCTCCTCCTCCTCCTCCTCCTCAGGCCATACACGCTGAAAGGATGACAGGCCAGCAGCATGGGTACCCTCAGCAGTGGGCCAATCTGTCTCTTCCCCCTCCTCCTCATCCTCCTCATGCTCCTTCTCCTCCTCCTCAACGCGCTGAGATATAGACAGGAGGGTGCTCTGACTATCCAGCAACATACTGTCTCCCCCCGCCTCTGCTTCCGAGCGCAAAGCATCTGCCTTTATGCTTTGCAGGGAACTTCTCAAGAGGCATAGCAGAGGAATGGTGACGCTAATGATTGCAGCATCGCCGCTCACCATCTGGGTAGCCTCCTCAAAGTTTCCAAGGACCTGGCAGATGTCTGCCAACCAGGCCCACTCTTCTGTAAAGAATTGAGGAGGCTGACTCCCACTGCGCGGCCCATGTTGGAGTTGGTATTCCACTATAGCTCTACGCTGCTCATAGAGCCTGGCCAACATGTGGAGCGTAGAGTTCCACCGTGTGGGCACATCGCACAACAGTCGGTGCACTGGCAGATGAAACCGTTGTTGCAGGGGCGCAGGGTGGCAGCGTCCGTGTGGGACTTGCAGAAATGTGCGCAGAGCCGGCGCACCTTTCCGAGCAGGTCTGACAAGCGTGGGTAGCTTTTCAGAAAGCGCTGAACCACCAAATTAAAGACATGGGCAAGGCATGGCACGTGCGTGAGGCTGCCGAGCTGCAGAGCTGCCACCAGGTTACGGCCGTTGTCACATACGACCATGCCAGGTTGGAGGCTCAGCGGCGCAAGCCAGCGGTCGGTCTGCTCTGTCAGACCCTGCAGCAGTTTGTGGGCCGTGTGCCTCTTCTCTCCTAAGCTGAGTAGTTTCAGCACGGCCTGCTGACGCTTGCCCACCGCTGTGCTGCCGTGCTGCGCGACACCGACTGCTGGCGACGTGCTGCTGCTGACACATCTTGATTGCGAGACAGAGGTTGCGTAGGAGGAGGAGGAGGAGGGTGGTTTAGTGGAGGAAGCACACACCGCCGTAGATACCACCACCGAGCTGGGGCCCGCAATTCTGGGGGTGGGTAGGACGTGAGCGGTCACAGGCTCTGACTCTGTTCCAGCCTCCACTAAATTCACCCAATGTGCCATCAGGGAGATATAGTGGCCCTGCCCGCCTGTGCTTGTCCACGTGTCCGTTGTTAAGTGGACCTTGCCAGTAACCGCGTTGGTGAGGGCGCGTACAATGTTGCGGGAGACGTGGTCGTGCAGGGCTGGGACAGCACATCGGGAAAAGTAGTGGCGACTGGGAACTGAGTAGCGCGGGGCCGCCGCCGCCATCATACCTTTGAAAGCCTCCGTTTCCACAACCTTATACGGCAGCATCTCCAGGCTGATCAATTTGGCTATGTGCACGTTTAACGCTTGAGCGTGCGGGTGCGTGGCGGCGTACTTGCGCTTGCGCTCCAACACTTGCGCTAGCGATGGCTGGACGGTGCGCTGAGAGACATTGGTGGATGGGGCCGAGGACAGCGGAGGTGAGGGTGTGGGTGCAGGAGACGGTAGTGCCTGTGTCCTGAGAGGGGGGTTGGATCTCAGTGGCAGGTTGGGGCACAGGGGGAGAGGCAGCGGTGCAAACCGGAGGTGGTGAACGGCCTTCGTCCCACCTTGTAGGTGCTTGGCCATCATATGTCTGCGCATGCTGGTGGTGGTGAGGCTGGTGGTGGTGGCCCCCCGGCTGATCTTGGTGCGACAAAGGTTGCACACCACTGTTCGTCGGTCATCTGCACTCTCAGTGAAAAACTGCCAGACCTTTGAGCACCTCGGCCTCTGCAGGGTGGAATGGCGCGAGGGGGCGCTTTGGGAAACAGTTGGTGGATTATTCGGTCTGGCCCTGCCTCTACCCCTGGCCACCGCACTGCCTCTTCCAACCTGCCCTGCTGCTGCACTTGCCTCCCCCTCTGAAGACCTGTCCTCACTAGGCGTAGCAAACCAGGTGGGGTCAGTTACCTCATCGTCCTGCTGCTCTTCCTCCGAATCCTCTGTGCGCTCCTCTCTCGGACTTACTCCAATTACTACTACCTGAGTGATAGACAACTGTGTCTCATCGTCATCGTCCTCCTCACCCACTGAAAGCTCTTGAGACAGTTGCCGGAAGTCCCCAGCCTCATCCCCCAGACCCGGGAGCTTTCCAAAGGTTGGGCATCGGTCACGACAAACTCCTCCAGTGGGAGAGGATTCGGAACCATTGCTACCCATTCTGGGCAGGGGCCCGAGAACAGTTCCTGGGAGTCTGCCTGCTCCTCAGAATGTGTCATTGTAATGGAGTGAGGAGGCTAGGAGGAAGGAGGAGCAGCAGCCAGAGGATTCAGAGTTGCAGCAGTGGACGGCGCAGAATTCTGGGTGGTCGATAGATTGCTGGATGCACTTTCTACCATCCACGACAGGACCTGCTCACACTGCTCATTTTCTAATAAAGGTCTACCGCGTGGACCCATTAATTGTGAGATGAATGTGGGGACGCCAGAAACGTGCCTCTCTCCTAATCCCGCAGCAGTCGGCTGCGATACACCTGGATCAGGAGCTCGGCCTGTGCCCACACCCTGACTTGGGCCTCCGCGTCCTCGCCCGCGTCCACGTCCACGTCCTCTAGTCCTACCCCTACTCCTCAGCATGGTGTATTACCAGTAGTGCAGAAACAGAACGTTGTAATTAAATGTGCCGCTTATTGGCTTGTGGTTGGAGGCTGACTTCGCTTACGGAACACACAGCAGAGCCAGGAAAGAATTCTGCGCAAGCCTGCTGTAACACTTAGCTGGCTGCGTATGAATTAGGACAACTACCCCCAGCAGAGACGCAGTACAGTCAGGAAGGTCACAGGCAGCCCAAATAGATTTTTTGGAAAAGCCCACTGCCTATATAGACTGGATATGTCTTTCACTGTCCCTGCCTCACCACCACTACTGGCCGTGGACTATGTAAAATTACTGCAGGACGCAATGCTCTGGACGCAATGCTCTGCACGGCCGATATACAAAAAAAAATAAAAATGTGCAACACTGCAAAACGTAGCCTCAACAGTACTGCACACGGTCAGATGTGGCCCTAAGAAGGACCGTTGGGGTTCTTGAAGCCTAAAATCAATCCTAGCACTCTCCCTATAGCAGCTCCAGCATCAGCAGCACTTTCCCTGATCTCTGTCAGAATGCATCTGTGGCGAGCCGCGGGAGGGGCCGATTTATATACTCGGGTGACACCTGATCTCACCAGCCACTCACTGCAGGGGGGTGGTATAGGGCTTGAACGTCGCAGGGGGAAGTTGTAATGCCTTCCCTGTCTTTCTATTGGCCAGAAAAGTGCGCTAACGTCTCAGAGATGAAAGTGAAAGTAACTCGAACATCGCGTGGTGCTCGCCTCTAGTAACGAGCATCTCGAACACGCTAATACTCGAACGAGTATCAAGCTCGGACGAGTATGTTCGCTCATCTCTAGTCGTATTTATTGTTTTTTGCATCATTTTTTAAAGTTATGAGCCATGGCCAAAATGCCGTAGAAGATTGGCCATGTTAATACAATAGGGACACCAAACATGCGATTGCCTGGTGATGAGCCTTATTTCACTCCAATTCTGAAATACCTTCGTTATATAAGGTGTACTTTGATTTTGGCCTCTATTTCCTCTATTATTCTAAATGCTGTTAAGACAGTCATAAGAAACAATTGTTTTGATGTGATACTTCAAGCAGAGTATTATCGCTCCATTAGCAATGAAGGTGCTTGTAATCCTACAATCATTCATTTAGTAGATGGACCAGGAAGACCTCTAGAAGATGCCCAAGAGGAAAACACCAAAAATGCCTTCTAAAATTTACCATACTCTTCTACTACAAATGTATTCTGGACAGCCACAATTCTTCTGTGAGAATGTCCTTGAAGGCTATGGACACCTTGGGGGTAGGGTTTTTATTCACCTAAATTCATTTATGTTGGACTGACAATCACTTTTACAACTGTGTTTTATTAAAAAGTTTGCACTGCTTGTCTTCTGTAGCTTCTACAAATCACTATATATAGAAACTGCAGTATAGGGAACATTTTATATGAAAGGATTATGGTTCACATTCTTGATGGTTTATGGGAATCTGGATGATAATTGCTCAGTAGATGCAGTGGGGAAAAGGAAAGGAGGTGGCGCTACTCTGATGAGGCGTGGAGAAGAGCTGGGTGTAGATTCCAATGGGTGATGTCTTTTAGTAATAAGTGAAAAAAGTTGCATATGTTTCTAGTCCTGGTGCTGCCAGATCAGTGACTGCGCAACCTGTTGGGGTTGGCCAGTATAGAAGTAGAGAAGGAACATCAGTGGTTTTTCTCCCTTCCTTCTATAATTGTTCAATGTAAACAATGCCAGCGACTGAACGATGAACAATAATTAGTTTGCATATTGTTCCTCTTTCAGTTTCAGCAGGCATAAAAATCAGTCGATGATCGGCCGATATAAGCAGGCAAGTCATTCATCTATGAACGACAACCTTTTTAGTGTGAATGTAAAGAGGTGCCTGAAGGAGATCTCCAGCTCACTCTGGCTTCATTCTCTAAACGATCATCACTCCTGTGTGAAAGCACAGGAGCAATTATCACTGAAATGACTGATGGGCACTTAAGCACCCTACAATCGTCCAATGTAAAAGTGCCCTAAGTCTCAATATAAGATTAGGGAGGCTGGACTGTTGGCTTGGTTTTCAGCCTTTATCTCTTCTCTCCTGTGCACTCCTATCCATTAATGTCTGACCATATGGTTATGGTTATAAATTACCTGATATTGAGTACAGGAGAGGAGAGAGCAGAGGGAAACTAAGCCATAAATACAGCATCACTGACAGACTTAGATGGCAGCATCTATATAATGTGATGCATAGAAGCTGCAGAAGACAATCGGTGACATTTTTTAAAAATAAAGTCTTATTAAAGAAATTATCCACATACCAAAATACATACATTTAAGGGTAAATTGTGTTCATAGGTTTTAAGATGATTTGGTAAATGTTAAGAAATCTATGTTCAACAAATACACAAAATCAAAGCTTCCAAAGGAAAGGCCACCATTTCTAAAATGAAATATGGAGGAGCCTCAATGCTATTTGAACTGGGTTTCTTACCCCTTGCACAAAGCACATAAAATCTGGGCAAGGCATAGAAACCAAAAAGCTATTAAGGGTTATTTTGTTAAAAAAAATGTTCTACCTAATCTTATAGAGATATGTCTCAGTAGGTATAGGTCCTCTAGCAAGTTAATGATGAGTAGGAGCTTGAAAAAACTAGAGTTCTTGCGCAACCTTTTGCTGATTGAGCTTGGAAGAATAATAAAGTCATTGATGTTTAAAAGTCCAAGTCATTCTTGATTAAAACTGGCAATTGTAATGCGTTTTTAGGTACTCAGACCTCTTCATCAGACAGCTGGGTGAACGTAATGTGTTCTCTTCAAAAGCTTGGTTCCAGATGTAAGAGAACAGGTCACCGAGTTAGCAGCACGAAGTTTATGATGACCAGAACAGGAAGCGAGCGATTGCTGGCAATTGGTATAAAGGCTCACCCAACTATCTGATGAAGATGTCTGAGTACCTTGAAATGGATTACAATTGCTGGTTTTAATAAAGCATGTCTTGGACTTTTATACATCATTGACTTTGTTATTCTTCAAAGCTCAATCAGCAACAGAACCCTAGTTTTTTCTAGCTCCTACTCATCATTGTTATAGCATCTGACCATTGGTCAACCAGCACCTCAAACGTTCTTTGTGCACACCTCTCTAATTTCCAGCACATGAGTGCACTGTTCACTTTTAGCACTCTTCCTGTTGTAGGATGCTCTGCCTGAGTATTTCCTTTTATCTTTTAATCTCTAGCAAGATAGTGACCGGAAGCACACTTTAAGATGAAGCCAAGGAGAACATATTGGACAATTCTAATGTGAGCTGCTTTATGTTTTGATCCCTATCAGCAAAAATCTTTTTTTAGAGTTCCAGAAAAAAAATTGCATTGATGTTATTGTGTTCAGAGGCTATCCGTATACATGAAAGGGAAGGTGTATTATCAGTTACTCCCTTTTTAAGAAAATCAGAATCCAAACTGGCATGTAGCACATACATTTTGATGCAGATTTCTACAATTGAAAAGGTGAAATTCACACTGAAAATCTGCAACACAAGAAAATCTGCATAAAACATGCAGATTTCAATGCAGATTGCACCCCTTCATTTGAAGAGGTGAAATCCATACAGAATACCTTCAGCATAAATGGAGGTTCGCAAATCTGCACTGCAGGTCAATTTACCCAACAGATATTTTTGGCAACATATGGATGTGATTTTCTCAACTCTCGACAACTGTGCTGATACTGTATGAGGGCTTAGTTACACAGGCGAATCACTGCCCGTGTTACTGCACAAAGAAGACGGCCGCACTTCAGAACGGACGTCTTTTTGAAGTGCCGGAAGAAAGAACGTGAGCAGCTTCATTGCCGGTCATGTGTTCTTTATTCGGCGCTGTGGGGAGTCGTCCATCCTGAAGTGCGTCCGTCTTCTTCCTGCAGTAAGGGCTCAGTCACACGGGCGCATCGGCGCCCCCATGTACAGGCGCCAATGCGCCAGTGTGACTAAGCCCTTATGCTGTGATTTTTCCTTTGCCATTTCCACAGTGAAGAATTTGCAGCAGAAAGGGGCAGATCTCAACTGGTTCTTCATGCATGCCAGGAGAGTCCTCTACTCAGCCCCCTTCCTTTTCTACTTCTTCGCTACAGTGTTCATCCATGCTCCACTTCAGTCTCTCTCATCAACCACAGAAGGACAAACATCTGTTCTCTCTCGCTTTTTCAGATTTTATATTTTAATGTTTTGCGGAAAATGAAAGAAATGACCAACATTTTTCTAAAGCCTGTTGTATTTTTTCCACACAAAGGGTTTTATTGCAATTGTAATGAGGTATTAAGTGAAAGATACCAATTTTTCTATCTATGCCATTTTCATTTGTTTCATTGTTTAAAATAATGTGATACATCTTAAAGGAAGTGCTAGATATGTTCTATTGAATCTGAAATACAGAATATTAAAACCAAAGTTTCAAATTCAGAGAAATTGTCATTTTTATTTTTGCTAACAATATCTTTTAGGTTTTTTTAATTTGTAATTTGCTATGTTTTGTTATTTTCTGGTGTAAATGTATCGAGGTATGAGATTTCAGCCAGATATCATTTATAATACTTCAACAGATTTTATTTTTAATTACACATATTGGAAAAAGTGGGCAGGGCTTCAAGGTTCTACAAAGCGAGGCTTATTAAAGATTTTCAATTACTTCTCTATTTATTAAACTTTCAAAAAACAATGCAGCACAGGAACTTAGTGGATAGCGCTATTGTCTTGCAGAAAAACGGGGTCCTGGATGTGAATCCGGATATGTAATTTTTTGATTTTCACTATTGAAACCATGCGGTTGTCATGCATATGAAAAACATGCAAGCAAATCACACGTGCAGCAGTGCAATGTATTTTTTTGCAATATGCATCACAATTACAGTAATAATTGCTGGTTTATAAGAGCAAATTCGGATCAAACCAACTACCAACCCATCTCAAACCTCCCCTTCATCTCAAAACTACTAGAACATCTTGGTTATTCCTGCCTCACACGTTTTCTCTCTGACAACTCTCTCCTTGACCCCCTCCAGTACAGCTTCTGCCCCATACAGTCAACCAACACCCCCCTCACAAAAGTGTCAAACGACCTGATGATGGCAAAGTCGAGGGGTGACTATTCTCTACTAATCCTCCTTAATCTCTCTGCTGCATTTGACACTGTTGACCATGACGTTCTCCTCACTATGCTCCGCTCTATTGGCCTAAAGGACACTACTCTTTCCTGGTTCTCCTCCTATCTCTCTGACTGCTCTTTCAGCATTTCCTTTTGCTGGCTCTACCTCCTCTCCAATTTCTCTCACTGCTGGGGTCCCCCAGGGCTTGGTCCTTGGTCCCCTCCTCTTCTCTATCTACACAGCCACAATCAGACAAACCATCCGCAAATTCGGCCTCCAATACCATCTCTAGGCTGATGACACCCAACTATAGACCTCTTCTCATGACATCTCTGAACCATTTCTCCAAAATATCACTGACTGTCTGTCATCTGTCTCTAATACTATGTCCACCCTTTTTCTCAAACTTAACCTGTCTAAGGCCTTAGTCAGACGGGCGTTTTTAGCCGCGATTTGCGCATGCGCATGCGTCCGGCTATTTTATAAAACCATTGCTTTGCAATGGTATCGGACACATGAGCGCTTTTTATGCGCTCGTCCGATAAATTATAGAACAAAAAATCGCAGATCGCACCTATCTGCGATCTGCGATTCCTGTTCTCTTCTGTATATGCGCTCAATGGGGCGGCCGGTAGCAGCACCGACCCCATTGAGAACATATAGAAGACAAATCATTCTTCTCTGCCACAGCTGTAACAGCTGTGGCAGAGAAGAACGATGTTTGCCCATTGAATTCAATGGAGCGGCAATACAGCCGCTCCATTGAAAGCAATGGGCTGCCGGCATGCGCGGGGTGAATTGTCGGGAAGGGGTTAATTATATAAGCCCTTCCCTGCAATTCATCCTAAAATGTGTTAAAGTAAAAAAAAAATTGGATACTCACCTTTCCGCTGCAGCCGGAGTCCAGCCGCGGCCGCTGTCAGTTCTCCTGAACTGCTTCTTGGCACTATTCAGCCGGCGGGGCTTTAAAATCCCCACATGCTGAATGATCTGCCTCTGATTGGTCACAGCCCTGACCAATCAGAGGCCGGTTTCACTCACACACCCATTCATGAATTCATGAATGGGTGAGTGACTGCTGCCTCTCAGCGCTGAGCCAATCAGGGGCAGGTCTGACTCACATCCATTCATGAATTCATGAATGGGTGTGAGTGAGGCATGCCTCTGATTGGCTCAGCGCTGAGCCAATCAGGGGGCAGGTCTGACTCACACCCCCTTCACACCCACTGCAGGACGGCCGCGCGGAGCTCCGGCTGCCGGGAGAAGGTGAGTATACAATTTTTTTTTTATTTTAACACATTTTAGGATGAATTGCAGGGAAGGGCTTATATATTTAAGCCCTTACCGACAATTCATCCCGGGCTCGCCCGCAGGGCATTGCTTTAAATGGAGGCGGCTCTATTGCCGTCTCCATTGAATGCAATGCGCTGGACAGCTCCGGCCCGTTTCTAATGAAACGCGGCTAGAAGCAAATTTTCGGGCGATTTGCGGGCGACTTGCGCGCACCGGTCACACGATTTGCGGTTGCGCATCCGTCATGCGATCCGCAAATCGCGCGAAAAAAACGCCCGTCTGACTAAGGCCTAAAACTGACCTTCTCGTCTTTCCACCTTCCAAATGACCACCCCCTAACATCTCCATTTCAGTGTCTGGCATCATAATAACCTGCAAACAGCATGCCTACTGTCTTTGGGTCACACTGGAGTCCGATCTCTCCTTCACCTCCCACATCCAATCACAGGCTCAAACATACCACCTGTACCTCAGAAATATTGCTAAAATCCAGCCATTTCTCACCATGGACATGCTAAAGACACTTTTGTCATCCTCATCCATTCCAGGCTTGATTACTGTAACTCGCTGTTCATTGGCCTTCCCTGCACCAGACTCTCTCCTTTCAAATCCATACTAAATGCTGCAGCTAGACTAATTTTCCTATCCAGCCATTTCTCAAATGCCTCTGCACTATATTAGTTATTGCACTGGCTGCCCATCCACTACAGAACTAAATGGAAACTCATCACTCTAACCCACAAAGCTCTCTACAGCGCCGCGCCACCGTATATTGCCTCTCTCCTGTGTGTACACCACCCAGCCTGCACACTCCGATCAGCCAACACTGAGATTAAATGCCCCTTTAATTCGATCCTTACATACTTACCTCCTGGACCTCTGAGAGCAGCACCAGTTCTCTGAAATGCACTATCCCATAATATCTGGACAATCCCCAACACACGAAACTTCAGACACGCCATAAAAATGCACATCTTCAGGGAGGCATACCAAATCTCCTGATCCAATCCCCTAGCCCCCACAGCATGCCCCCTGCCCCTTTCTCTGGCTCCCCACACCTTCCACTTTGCCTATTGTATACATCTTTTGCCCTTGTACCTCCTTATCACCCCTGTTCTTGTTCCTAATAACAAAATACCATATGTAATTTCTCGTACTGTTTGTGTTCCCCCAAGCTTCATCTCCTGTACCTCCTGAACCACCACTACCCCATTTCCCCCCAAATAATTGTATTCCCCTATGTAATTGTTGTCTTGTTTTGTGTATACTAGTAGGTGAATATAGATTGTGAGTTGCAATGTGGAAAGAAAATGTCAAGTGATGTAAAGTGCTGCATAATATGATGATTATTATGAAGAAGAAGAAACCCACACAAACATAGGGAGAACATGCAAACTCCATGCAGATGTTATCCTTGGTCAGATTTAAACCTAGGATCCCAGAAGTGTAAGGCAACCATGCTAATCACTGAGCCACAAAAACGAGGAAGAAGCCTGGCAGCACTGGGATCTAGGTTCAAATATGACCAAGGATAACATTTTCGTGGAGTTTGCATGTTCTCCCTGTATTTGTGAGGTTCTTCTCTTCTTCATAATAATCACCATTAGTTATATAGTGCATACATTTATTAAAGAAGGACAAGAGAAGAGGATCATTTTAGTGGTTTGGCCGAGATTAACCGCTCAAGGTTCAGTCTTGTGCGGAACTAATCTTTTAGAAAAGTTGGATTCAAAACAGTATTCTACTGTTTCAGTTCACTCAACTCTACCCACTGATGTATAACTGATATATATTTGAGTCATTAGTAATTTTTTTGAGTTCTGAGTTGTGATAATTAGGGCGCCCACCCACTGGCGATTTTTTTTTCTTTGCGTTTTTCCTGCAGAGCAATTAGAATTGAATGTACTCCTGTCCACTGGCGTTTTGCGCTGCGTTGCGTTTTTTAACATAGGAACTGTCAGTTGCATATGTGTCCTTATTTTTCTCCTAATGCACCCATGAAAGTCAATGGAAATTAATGGAAAAGCCGCGAAAACGCCACGAAAACGCGGCAAAAAACGCCACGAAAACGCGGCGTTTTTCACGCACGAAAATCGCAAACGCCAGTGGGTGGGCGCCCTTAAAGTGAAGCTATATTTTTCAAAAAAACGTCTGACATGTGATAGTGACATTCCATTGGTTTGGATTGGTGGTGGTCTGAGTGCTTAGACCTCCACCAATTGCTAAAGCGAACGTGAAAAAGCAGAGAGCAGTGTATGCCAATGCAGCCAGTCCTCTGCTTGCTGAATGGGCACATCTCCCAGATGAGCACTTCTGCCTATTCATTTTAGCAATCAATGGAGAACTAAGCAAAGTTCTGACACATATTATCAATTTTAATTAGGGAATCAAGACTACTTTACAATTCGTGATTTTTTGACATGTTGGGGAATCACAGTAAATCCACAGCAGCAAAAGTTACACCAAATGGTGCAGATTGCACTGCAGCTTTGGTGTGGAAATGCTGTGGATTTGCTGTCAGTTTCACTCCCTCATTTGAAATCTCCCTCGTTTAACTCCTTAAAGACCAGCATATTTTGTGTCTTAAGGACCAAGAGATTTCATCATCGCATTGCAAGAGACATAACTCACTGAAATAGCCACATGATGGCTTGCTTTTAGTGGGAGGAGTTGTATTTTTTAATGGCACCAATGCCGGGAGCAGGGATAAGATCAGTAAGGAGTGTGGATCCGCTTGCCAGAGGACAGGATCGGGCTCTATTCAGAGAGCAACCACTTCCTCCTCTGGCGACCATGATTATGCCTAAGCACGAGTGTGTTTTTGTGTGTACATAGGTGCCTACATAAGTGCGCACCCATGTACATGCAAAAACACGCTTGAATGCCGGTCCGTGCATTGCCTTCACTGGAGCCGCCGGCAGCCCTGAATTGTTTTTCAGGGAGGAGCTTTACATATAAGCTGTTCCCTGAGAAACAAGAATTTCAATGTAAAAAAAAAAATAAATTTAAAATACTCACCTGTCTGCCGCTGCTATGTCCCTGCGGGGATGAAGAACACATCTGCCGCATGAATTCATGAATGGATGAGTGCTGCCTCTGATTGCCTGAGCGCAGGGACCAATCTGGGGCAGCTCTCAGCTGTCATTCAATAGCTGAGAGCTGCCTCTGATTGGTCAGAGTGCTCAGCCAATCAGAGGCAGTCCATTCATAAATCCCCGCCTGCTGAATACTCCTCATAGCAGTGCAGGAGAAGAGCCGGCTGGATGCAGCTGAGCCCTGGCAGCTGAAGAAAGGTGAGTATTAGAGATGAGCCAGCACGCTCAGTTACGGCAGTTACTTGAGCGAGCATCGCTCTTCTCGAGTAACTGCATACTGGTCCAAGCAGATTCGGGGGGGGGGGGCAGGGGGGAGCAGGGTGTAGTGGGGGGGGGGGGGGGGGGAGTGAGACAGAAATCTCGACATGACCTATTTTTGTGCGGGCCTCTGTTGTACCGGCTCTGCCCTGAGTATTCGCCAGCTGGGCAGCAGCCGGCATATAGGAGAGCAGAGGAGGGGATGCCACAGGAGGTGAGCCGCGGGTCACTGCTGGGGCACGGGTCACATCCCGCTATGAGAATTTTTGCAGCGGGATCTGACCTAACAGTCTGCTTGAGCCTGTAAACTCGAAGAATGCCTAAAGTACATAATAAATGTACCAAATACTATTCTCTCTGTTCTGTTGAATTAACATACGGAATCTGACAGAGTAAAAAGAGAAACTCTGCATGCCGCTGCATGTACCCAGAGGTGCATGAAGGTACGATTAGTTGCTTTTTTGCTATGTAGTGTACAGCTCAAAGCCTGTATAAAGCTAAAATACAGTAGTGTGTATGAGGATTATAAAATGTTTGCTGATTTGTTATAACTTAATAAAAAATGTAAACAAATGTTTTTTGTTTTTTTAAACATGGGCATAGACAACATGTTAGGGTGTTTCAAGAAAAGAAATGAGGACACAATGAATAAACTTTTTTATAACCTTAAAATAGTTGCTGATTTGATTTATGATAAAAATGGGGGTAACTTTACAGGTAAAGATTTATCAGGAAACAAAGAAAAGCAATTGTGAATTGTTTTATTTATTTATAAATCTGGCCCAGTTAAGTAAAGTAGACATTTTGATAAATAGCCTCTATTATTCCTTCTTCTATTTGCTGCATTAACACTTGTACTGACATTGCGGTCATTTAAACAATTCTACTGCATCTCACACGACTCGGATAATATCTTCGTCCAATATCTATACAAATGTATGTATAATAATAATACAGAACATAATGATAATGTGAAAGGAAGTTATGAAAAAATGAAATGATATTCAATAAATATACAGTATCATAATATATTGTAATTGTATTTCCAATCGCAGCCTATTAAAAAAAGAAATATCAATGTTGAACAAATCTAAACCACAAAGATAGTGGAACAAGAATGCATCATTGGAAAAATGACAGAATTTTGAATGTTTTTTAAATTTCCAATTTGTAGAATAATCATGGAGAGAAACTTGAACGAGCATCACGCCGTGTTCGATCCCGAGCCAGTCAATGGCAAATTTTTTGGCAGGCAGGCAGCCAGGCGGGGAGAGAGAGAGAACACGAACCAAGAAAAAAAAAAATCTCGGGACCTGGCGTCCGACATACAAAAATGCTCGAGTCTCCCATTGCAGTCAATGGGGTTCGTTACTCGAGTAGAGCTCTCGAATTTTACGAAAAGCTCGACTCGAATAACGCAGACCCGAGCATTTGGGTGCTCGCTCATCTCTAGTCATAGGGCATGGTAAAACTATGTAATGTATTTTCAAATCTAAAAGATATCTTAGATCTTCTCTATTTAGCAAGAATAGATCAATCCTACAGTATGTTTTATGCTGCACAAATAAATACTTATAGTCATGTTTACTGCCATGTTGGCAATACCAAGCATAATGTAGTTAGTTCATACCAGTGAATTTATGGCTGAGCAAATCCAGAGGGATTGGAAGTATTATTGTCCTAATTATGCGCTTCATTAAGATCACCTTATAGAATTAAAAGTCCTCGGGTAATTTTTTTCACTTTAGAAGTTTATTTAATGATGTGTATTGGTGAGTAGTGGGGAGATATACATTAACTAAAGCATACCACTCCTCAGCCTCGAAACTAGGAAGAATTATAAAATTCTGGGTAGGTGGTACGGTTGTCCTGTGGATGTTCACTGTATGTAATCAAATGTTTTGGAGGCATGTTGGAGATGTGGAATGGAAAGATGCACTATGATCCATGTATGGTGGAGATGTCCAGACTTCAAGGCATTCTGTCGGCGAATATTGGACATCTATGGTGCCTTTGTAGGGAAACAGGTCAGAAATAGCCCTCAAATTACCCTGCTTTCTATTTTACCAGGTTCCTTAGTTAAAAAGAGCCTCCTGAGGCATGTTATTGCAGCAGCATGATTAATAATAATGAAACACTGGGAAACAAGCACAGTGTCCTTTCCTTGTGAATGGAAGAATGATAGCAGAATGGCAGGATAGGTTGGATGCTTTCCTTCTATTATGATATGAATGGAAAGATTTTGAGGAAGCTCCAAGGTTTCTGGCATTGATAGGTAACAGTTTTTTTCTCTCGCCCCTCTCTTTCTTCTTTTTCTACAGCATTTGTATTCTTATTTTTTATCATGTCCATTTCTTCCAAATTTCTTTATGCAAGTTGTGCCTCATATGTCTTTGGCATAAACACCAGTTCTGTATTTCAGTAGAATTGTACTGGACATAGGCCTGAGATGGTAAATTGGCCATTGTTATGTTTCCCATGGCCCAGTTTGAACAATAATTGCTTTTTTACTGTTGCAGGTGATGCCATTAGAGAATTTTGAAAAACAATATAATCAAGAATGAAAAACTAGGAAAAAGGTCACTGGCTGACACATTTCAGTCACTGCTAACTATTTTGCGGGAAGAAAATACATAGCATTATAAGCACAAATGAAGACATTTCTGCATACCTAATTTAGTACATAAAATTACTTCAAGATAGCTCCTTTGACATGGATTCAGTTGGAATCCACATGTCTTCTATTTTTGCTAGGAGATGGAGAATTAGAAGGCAATATATCAAGTTTCTATTTTTAAAGAAGGGTGATGCCCTCGTCAGGTAAAAAAAAAAATCAGGTTGGTTGCCATCTTTGGAGATAATGAGCCTTACAGGCAAGAGCCATTTATACTTGGTCAGGAGTTTACAGAGGTTACAGGTTGGAATTGTCTATGAAACTGCAGTATGAAGGCAAATAGGTCTGGGTATAAAGAGATGTTAGATTACAGTTCTGGACGTTTACCTCTTTTATGAGCTTCAAAGAAATCTTAAATGTAGTAGAAGGTTACCTTAATGAGAATATTCTTGGGAACAGATTCATGGGCTGCCATGACTTTAGGGATTCTGTGGACTCCACCGATAGTCAGAGCTAGATGAATCAGAGTTTGGAGTAATAACTTGAACAACATTTGATGGCAAAACTGGCTAGGTTAGACAGAGAGCTACTTTTGGATACTCCTCTGATCTTAATATTATTTCTTCTAGATTTATCTTCTTAATCTATTGGCTTGGATTTATGCCACTTCACCTCATTCTCAAGATAATTGTGGGCATCACCTAATTCGTTGTGGGCTGCAGCACACTCACCCATTTTCTGCTTCTTATGATCAGTTTGTATGCTAAAATCATCCACATCTAACTGTTGAATTTTATCCATAGTATTGGTAAGATTATGTTGCTCAGAATGTAACACGTTTTTTCATAATTGTGATTGAAAGAGGAGCCTCATAGGAGAATTCTTCAAAACCATCAGTGGTAGAGTCCTGTGAGGAAGAGGAGTGGCTTTTCTCAGTCACAAGACTCCTACAGGAGAGGGAGGAGTTGAACTTTGAACTCTTTCTTTCTCTTGAGCTCTATTACGATTTTTTAATTGGATGAAGAATATTGTGGTGCTGTGTGTTCCTTTAAAGTAAGGTTGAAGTCATCAGGCTGACATCCTGCAGATTAAAACAATTCTGAGAGCTTTTTTTAGCCTGTTGATTTGGCTTCTCTCTTGCCCATTACAAGCCTCTGTGAACACTCAAGGAGTAATCAAATGTGCAGTTAAAGCAAATATGATTCAGCCTCAGGGTACTGCTGTGCCCTTTTTATGAGTTTTATACTAAATATTTTGTTTTTTATGTCAGTATTAGAGATGAGCGAACACGTTCGGCCCCGCCCCTTTTTCGCCCGAACACCGAACTTTGCGAACACTTCAGTGTTCGGGGCGAAAAAGTTCGGGGGCCGCCGTGGCAGCGCGGGGGGGGTGCGGCGGGGAGTGGGGGGGAGAGGGAGAGAGAGAGGGCTCCCCCCTGTTCCCCGCTACTGCCGCCCGCGCCGCCGCGCATCTCCCCGCCCCCCGGCGGCACCCGGACCTTTACGCGCGAACACTGCAGTGTTCGGCAAAGCCGGTGTCCGGGTGCGGATGTGTCCGTAACGGACACGTTCGCTCATCTTTAGTCAGTATCCATACAAACTAATCTCGAAACATTGTTTTCACATTACCTAGTGAGACACACATTAGGAGGACATTGCCTGTTTTTCACTACTCACTTTTAAGCTTTGCTATATGAACTTGGACAGTGAAAGCAGAGTCATTTCATTATCATTAAAGGGTGAGAAAGTTAATGACAACTCTATTGGACCTGTAGCATTGGGGGCAAGGACATGACATGATAGCAGCACTACATAGCCCAGATAATGTTCTGTACACAGATTGCCTGGCACTCTCTGGTCTTTGAGAAGTGGGCTGTATACCATCTCTTTATTGGTGCAAATAATCTATCAGAAAAAAGTCTCTGCGCTTTGTGATACTGTGATGTAATTAGAGCAGAATACTTGTCCCAAGAATAAAAGAATTAGCAAAGAAAGACACTTACTGGACAGGAGGGGGGTATGAGGTATTCAGAAGCCCCCTCCTTGAAGTGTTGACTCCATGGTCCAATTCTTACCTTTCTTTGCTAATTCTTTTATTCTTGGGACAAGTATTCTGCTCAAATTACATCACAGTATCACGAAGCGCAGAGACGTTTTTCTGATAGATTATTTGCATCTCTTTTTGGGGTATCCTTCCCTTCAAGGGAAGCCCTTCCCCCCTCCCTTATGTCCTGCAGCTCTCCCGATATCTCGGGGATTGGATTTCTGTGATTGGATTTTGAAGACCTTGTGGCGCGTTCCTACAGTTCTCTCCATCTCTTTATTGAGACTGTATTCATATATTGACCCTTTTTCTGAACATTAATTCATATTCATTGCAGCTTCTTTAAAGCGCAGAACCTTTCTGTTTATACGGACAATGCAGGAAGGATGTTCTGTCTCCAATATAGCATCCTCAAGGGAAATTTTTAATAGCTAACATAGCACTTTATTTTTCAGATAAATATTTTAATTCATTTAAATGAAAGTTAGATGCACAATATTAGAAAAAAATTGCAGGAATTGCTAAAGATTTATATTGACATTTTTCTTTTCCTAACATTTAACAGTCATATTGTGTGCTCCCTTGAGCCATGAATATACTCATGTACAGGAGGTTCTCATATCTGGGTCACAAGTTTGCTGGAGGTCATTAAAAGGCTACAAAATAGAGCATGGCTAATTTTGAAGTTGTGGAAATTTTCTCACATGCATTAAACACATTTCAAATCTGAATGCCTAGATCAGCTAGAAATCTAGTAATTATTCATGAATTTTACTGGCAAGCAAGCTCTAATGAATAGTGTCTTGTACTGAAACAATTAAATGCTAAGTCAGCTGATTTAGCTGAACCTATCAAAAATGTTTAACACAAGAATGGTTTCTCCTATGTTAATATTAGTTATATAATGAGTTTATATATTTACATATTTAACTGCTTAAGGACCACCCAATATATACATTTCTACTGTGTGATCCAGGTCCTTATAACTCACAGCACCAACTTTTCAGACAACTTGTACTCATGCAATAGTCTGCATGTGTCTGGTCAATCTTGTAATACATTCTCTTAAAAAGTTATTTTTTTAACACAGTAAATCAAGTTTGAAGTAACTGCCACTAGGGGTCTCCCTTCCAGCCTCTCTGCAATCCACTGGCTGTTGCTAGGTATTGAGCTTCAGTAGTAACTACTGAAGGCTAAGATGTGGGGGAGGGGCTATCTTCACAGGCTCACTTTCCTGTGCTCACAGGCTGACAGATCTGCGGACACTGTGTCTGCAATATCCATAATCTCAGCCTCTTCTGCTGTTACAGCACATATATGCTTGTGTGTACACATGTGTACTTTATATTGGGTTAACTAAATATTTTGCCAGAATGTCTGAATTGTTCTAGCAAAGCAGAGAGAGGGGCATTTAGATGCTGCCCAGTTGCTGACTGGACCAGAGACCGAGCAATGCAACATAGGAAGTAAAGGGAAGGAAGTACAAGACAGTGAACTACTGGCAAAATGGTAGGCTTGTGACATGCCAACTGCCAGAAAGTGGATTGCAAATGAGAAAGCAGCAGAAGAATGGGGAAGAGAACTTCGAATTCAGAACTTAAAAACATGAAACAGGATGCAAACAGCAACAA
This sequence comes from Eleutherodactylus coqui, assembly GCF_035609145.1. Classification (NCBI taxonomy): domain Eukaryota; kingdom Metazoa; phylum Chordata; class Amphibia; order Anura; family Eleutherodactylidae; genus Eleutherodactylus; species Eleutherodactylus coqui. Next base: position 71,174,178 of record NC_089839.1, read on the forward strand.
ATAAGTGGGTAAGGTAAACCTGTTATATTTTATAAAACTTATTGAAAACTTATGTACGCTTTAAGCTGCCTACTTGAGAGATTAGGAAGCTAATCGTCAGCTACGAGCTGTCAGAGGTTGGAGGAAACATAAATGCTATATTAACCACTTTTGCCTTATTTGTATTCACATGCATAAGTCCCAACATGGTATTTTTGACCATTGAGTAGCAAATCATAAAAATAAAAGTAAATAAAAACCATAAAAATAAATTAAATACCAAATACACATAAAATACCATCAGAAGGGTCATTATTTATCTCAGTTAGTTGATGAACCAACCAGAGAAGATCATTTCCTGGATCTGATCTTGCCAAACAAATCAAATGCAGTATCAAAATTGCAGGTTTGGGAGCACTTGGGCAGCAGTGACCACAATGTGGTAAGTTTCAAAATAACATTTTATAGAACCGTACAAAGAAAATCTACAAAAATTTGGAACCTTAGAAAAGAAGAATTCAATCAACTAAGTGAAGAGTTTAGTATTGTATACTGGGATCATGTACTACTCAATAGTAGAGATGAGCGAGCACCAAAATGCTCGGGTGCTCGTTACTCGGGACGAAATTTTCGCAATGCTCGAGGGTTCGTTTCGAATAACGAACCCCATTGAAGTCAATGGGCGACCCGAGCATTTTTGTATTTCGCCGATGCTCGCTAAGGTTTCCATGTGTGAAAATCTGGGCAATTCAAGAAAGTGATGGGAACGACACAGCAACGGATAGGGCAGGCGAGGGGCTACATGTTGGGCTGCATCTCAAGTTCACAGGTCCCACTATAAAGCCACAATACCGGCAAGAGTGGGCCCCCCCCCCCCCTCCCAACAACTTTTACTTCTGAAAAGCCCTCATTAGCATGGCATACCTTAGCTAAGCACCACACTACCTACAACAAAGCACAATCACTGCCTGGATGACACTCTGCTGCCACTTCTCCTGGGTTACATGCTGCCCAACCCACCTCCCCCCTGCATGACGCAGTGTCCACAGCGCACAACTGTCCCTGCGCAGCCTTCAGCTGCCCTCATGCCACACCACCCTCATGTCTATTTATAAGTGCGTCTGCCATGAGGAGGAACTGCAGGCACACACTGCAGAGGGTTGGCACGGCTAGGCAGCGACCCTCTTTAAAAGTGGTGTGGCGATAGCCCACAATGCTGTACAGAAGCAATGAGAAATATAATCCTGTGCCACCGCCATCAGGAGCTGCACACGTGGGCATAGCAATGGGGAACCTATGTGCCACACACTATTCATTCTGTCAAGGTGTCTGCATGCCCCAGTCAGACTAGTAATATGTACCTTAACAGTAACCGCGTTGGTGGTAATGTGGTGGTGACTGCGGACCTAGTAGCGCGGTTGTATTTTGTTGGTTTTCGGAATGTGGCCAGGATTAAGTGGGCCGTGGCGGGGGGATGGTGGGGGGGCTCTCTTGTTGTGTCGGTAAAGGTGAAATTCTTGGACTGCCACCAGACGAACCAATGCAAAGGCATTTGCCAAGAATGTTTTCATTGTTGGAGGAGGAGGGGGATGTTTTTGAGGCACTACGTGTCCTCTCCACGTGTCCGTGGTTATATGCACCTTAACAGTAACCGCGTTGGTGGTAATGTGGTGGTGACTGCGGACCTAGTAGCGCGGTTTTATTTTGTTGGTTTTCGGAATGTGGCCAGGATTAAGTGGGCCGTGGCGGGGGATGTTTTTGAGGCACTACGTGTCCTCTCCACGTGTCCGTGGTTATATGCACCTTAACAGTAACCGCGTTGGTGGGAAATGGCCTCGCCGCCATCATGTCTTTGGGAAGCCTCTGTTTCCACACCCCAGAGACATACCATTAGCAGCGGTATAGGCAGAGCCCAGAATTCGTAACATTTCAGCCGTAGCATTAGGACAGGCCCCACTAACATATCACTAGCAGCATTATAGGGGGAGCACAGTATTAGTTCCATTTCAGTAATAGTAGCACTCAAGACAGGCCCCAGTAACAATTCCGAAGCAGCAGTATAGTGGGAGCGCAGTCTTCGTTCCATTTCAGTAATAGTAGCACTCAAGACAGGCACCAGTAACAATTCCGAAGCAGCAGTATAGTGGGAGCGCAGTCTTCGTTCCATTTCAGTAATAGTAGCACTCAAGGCAGGCACCAGTAACAATTCCGAAGCAGCAGTATAGTGGGAGCGCAGTCTTAGTTCCATTTCAGTAATAGTAGCACTCAAGACAGGCCCCAGTAACAATTCCGAAGCAGCAGTATAGGAGGAGCATAGTCTAAGTTCCATTTAAGTAATAGTAGCAGCCTACACAGGCCCCAGGAACAATTCCGAAGCAGCAGTATAGTGGGAGCGCAGTCTTAGTTCCATTTCAGTAGCTGCAGTATAGCCAAGGCCCAAGTTACATTTATGTAGCTAAAGTGTAGGCCAACCCCACACACCTTTCTGTACCATGAGTGCAGGCGAAGAACATAGAAATTGCTATGATTACACTGTAGGTGAGGGCCCAAAAAAATTGGTGTACCAACAGTACTAATGTACCTCAGTAAAAATTGGCCATGCCCAACCAAGATGGCAGGTGAAACCCATTAATCGCTTTGGTTAATGTGGCTTAAGTGGTAACTAGGCCTGGAGGCAGCCCAGTTGAACGAAAAATTGTTTCAAGTTAAAGTTCCAGCGCTTTTAAGAGCATTGAAACATATAAAAATTGTTTCGAAAAATTATATGAGTGAGCCTTGTGGCCCTAAGAAAAATTGCCCGTTCAGCGTGATTACGTGAGGTTTCAGGAGGAGGAGCAGGAGGAGGAGGAGGAATATTATACACAGATTGATGAAGCAGAAATGTCCCCGTTTTGGATGGTGAGAGAGAACGATGCTTCCATCCGCGGGTGCAGCCTACGTATTGCTTAGGTATCGCTGCTGTCCGCTGGTGGAGAAGAGAAGTCTGGGGAAATCCAGGCTTTGTTCATCTTGATGAGTGTTAGCCTGTTGGCACTGTCGGTTGACAGGCGGGTACGCTTATCTGTGATGATTCCCCCAGCCGCACTAAACACCCTCTCCGACAAGACGCTAGCCGCAGGACAAGCAAGCACCTCCAGGGCATACAGCGCTAGTTCAGGCCACGTGTCCAGCTTCGACACCCAGTAGTTGTAGGGGGCAGAGGCGTCACGGAGGACGGTCGTGCGATCGGCTACGTACCTCCTCACCATCCTTTTACAGTGCTCCCGCTGACTCAGCCTTGACTGGGGAGCAGTGACACAGTCTTGGTGGGGAGCCATAAAGCTGTCCAGGCCCTTAAAGACTGTTGCACTGCCTGGGCTGTACATGCTGCTCGATCTCCGCACCTCCCCTGCTACCTGGCCCTCGGAACTGCGCCTTCGGCCACTAGCGCTGTCGGATGGGAATTTTACCATCAGCTTGTCCGCCAGGGTCCTGTGGTATAGCAACACTCTCGAACCCCTTTCCTCTTCGGGAATGAGAGTGGGAAGGTTCTCCTTATAGCGTGGGTCGAGCAGTGTGTACACCCAGTAATCTGTAGTGGCCAGAATGCGTGTAACGCGAGGGTCACGAGAAAGGCATCCTAACATGAAGTCAGCCATGTGTGCCAGGGTACCTGTACGCAACACATGGCTGTCTTCACTAGGAAGATCACTTTCAGGATCCTCCTCCTCCTCCTCCTCCTCAGGCCATACACGCTGAAAGGATGACAGGCAAGCAGCAGGGGCACCGTCAGCAGTGGGCCAAGCTGTCTCTTCCCCCTCCTCCTCATCCTCCTCATGCTCCTCCTCCTCCTCCTGAATGCGCTGAGATATAGACAGGAGGGTGCTCTGACTATCCAGCGACATACTGTCTTCCCCCACCTCCGTTTCCGAGCGCAAAGCATCTGCCTTTATGCTTTGCAGGGAACTTCTCAAGATGCATAGCAGAGGAATGGTGACGCTAATGATTGCAGCATCGCCGCTCACCACCTGGGTAGACTGCTCAAAGTTTCCAAGGACCTGGCAGATGTCTGCCAACCAGGCCCATTCTTCAGAAAATAATTGAGGAGGCTGACTCCCACTGCGCCGCCCATGTTGGAGTTGGTATTCCACTATAGCTCTACGCTGCTCATAGAGCCTGGCCAACATGTGGAGCGTAGAGTTCCACTGTGTGGGCACGTCGCACAGCAGTCGGTGCACTGGCAGATTAAAGCGATGTTGCAGGGTGCGCAGGGTGGCAGCGTCCGTGTGGGACTTGCAGAAATGTGCGCAGAGCTGGCGCACCTTTCCGAGCAGGTCTGACAAGCGTGGGTAGCTTTTCAGAAAGCGCTGAACCACCAAATTAAAGGCGTGGGCCAGGCATGGCACGTGCGTGAGGCTGCCGAGCTGCAGAGCCGCCACCAGGTTACGGCCGTTGTCACACACGACCATGCCCGGTTGGAGGCTCAGTGGCGCAAGCCAGCGGTCGGTCTGCTCTGTCAGACCCTGCAGCAGTTTGTGGGCCGTGTGCCTCTTATCTCCTAAGCTGAGTAGTTTCAGCACGGCCTGCTGACGCTTGCCCACCGCTGTGCTGCCACACCGCGCGACACCGACTGCTGGCGACGTGCTGCTGCTGCTGACACATCTTGATTGCGAGACAGAGGTTGCGGAGGAGGAGGAGGAGGGTGCTTTAGTGGAGGAAGCATACACCGCCGCAGATACCAGCACCGAGCTGGGGCCCACAATTCTGGGGGTGGGTAGGACGTGAGCGGTCCCAGGCTCTGACTCTGTCCCAGCCTCCACTAAATTCACCCAATGTGCCGTCAGGGAGATGTAGTGGCCCTGCCCGCCTGTGCTTGTCCACGTGTCCATTGTTAAGTGGACCTTGGCAGTAACCGCGTTGGTGAGGGCGCGTACAATGTTGCGGGAGACGTGGTCGTGCAGGGCTGGGACGGCACATCGGGAAAAGTAGTGGCGACTGGGAACTGAGTAGCGCGGGGCCGCCGCCTCCATCATACTTTTGAAGGACTCCGTTTCCACAACCCTATACGGCAGCATCTCAAGGCTGATAAATTTGGCTATGTGGACGGTTAACGCTTGAGCGTGCGGGTGCGTGGCGGCATACTTGCGCTTGCGCTCAATCACTTGCGCTAGCGACGGCTGGACGGTGCGGTGCGAGACATTGGTGGATGGGGCCGAGGACAGCGGAGGTGAGGGTGTGGGTGCAGGCCAGGAGACGGTAGTGCCTGTGTCCTCAGAGCGGGGTTGGATCTCAGTGGCAGGTTGGGGCACAGACCTTAGAGCACCTCGGCCTCTGCAGGGTGGCATGGTGCGAGGGTGTGCTTTGGGAAACACTTGGTGGATTATTCGGTCTGGCCCTGCCTCTACCCCTGGACACCGCACTGCCTCTTGCAACCTGCCCTGCTGCTGCCCGTGCCTCCCCCTCTGAAGACCTGTCCTGTGTAGGCGTTGCACACCAGGTGGTGTCAGTCACCTCATCGTCCTGCTGCTCTTCCTCCGAATCCTCTGTGCGCTCCTCCCTCGGACTTACTGCCCTTACTACTACCTCACTGCAAGACAACTGTGTCTCATCGTCATCGTCCTCCTCACCCACTGAAAGGTCTTGAGACAGTTGGCGGAAGTCCCCAGCCTCATCCCCCGGACCCCAGGAACTTTCGAATGGTTGGGCATCAGTGACGATAAACTCCTCTGCTTGGAGAGGAACCACTGCTGCCCAATCTGAGAGGGGCCCAAGAACAGTTCCTGGGAGTCTGCCCGCTCCTGAGCATGTGTCATTGTAGTGGAGTGAGGAGGCTGGGAGGAAGGAGGAGTAGCAGCCAGAGGATTTGGATTTGCAGCACTGGACGGCGCAGAACTGTGGGTGGATGATAGCTTGCTCGAAGCACTTTCTGCCATCCACGACAGGACCTGCTCACACTGCTCATTTTCTAATAAAGGTCTCCCGCGTGGACCCATTAATTGGGCGATGAATGTGGGGACGCCAGAAACGTGCCTCTCTCCTAATCGCGCAGCAGTCGGCTGCGATACACCTTGATCAGGAGCTCGCCCTGTGCCCACACCCTCACTTGGGCCTACGCGTCCTCGGCCACGTCCACGTCCTCTAGGCTTACCCCTACCCCTCAGCATGCTGTATTACCAGTGATTTCCCAGGCAGGAAATAAATTGGCGCAAGCCTGCAGGACAAATAAAATTTTTCCCTTTTTGGGAAACGGAGGGCCCACTGACTATATTCAATCAGATAAGATATGTGTTGCACAGAAATGCAGTTATATGAAGTGCAGCAGAGCAGTTACTTTTCCCAGGCAGCAAATAAATTGGCGCAAGACTGCAGGACAAATACAATTTTTCCCTTTTTGGGAAACGGAGGGCCCACTGACTATATTCAATCAGATAAGATATGTGTTGCACAGAAATGCAGTTATATGAAGTGCAGCAGAGCAGTTACTTTTCCCAGGCAGCAAATAAATTGGCGCAAGACTGCAGGACAAATACAATTTTTCCCTTTTTGGGAAACGGAGGGCCCACTGACTATATTCAATCAGATAAGATATGTATTGCACAGAAATGCAGTTATATGAAGTGCAGCAGAGCAGTTACTTTTCCCAGGCAGCAAATAAATTGGCGCAAGACTGCAGGACAAATACAATTTTTCCCTTTTTGGGAAACGGAGGGCCCACTGACTATATTCAATCAAATAAGATATGTGTTGCACAGAAATGCAGTTATATGAAGTGCAGCAGAGCAGTTACTTTTCCCAGGCAGCAAATAAATTGGCGCAAGACTGCAGGACAAATACAATTTTTCCCTTTTTGGGAAACGGAGGGCCCACTGACTATATTCAATCAGATAAGATATGTGTTGCACAGAAATGCAGTTATATGAAGTGCAGCAGAGCAGTTACTTTTCCCAGGCAGCAAATAAATTGGCGCAAGCCTGCAGGACAAATACAATTTTTCCCTTTTTGGGAAACGGAGGGCCCACTGACTATATTCAATCAGATAAGATATGTGTTGCACAGAAATGCAGTTATATGAAGTGCAGCAGAGCAGTTACTTTTCACAGGCAGCAAATAAATTGGCGCAAGACTGCAGGACAAATACAATTTTTCCCTTTTTGGGAAACGGAGGGCCCACTGACTATATTCAATCAGATAAGATATGTGTTGCACAGAAATGCAGTTATATGAAGTGCAGCAGAGCGGAGACTTTTCACAGGCAGCAAATAAATTGGCGCAAGCCTGCAGGACAAATACAATTTTTCCCTTTTTGGGAAACGGAGGGCCCACTGACTATATTCAATCAGATAAGATATGTGTTGCACAGAAATGCAGTTATATGAAGTGCAGCAGAGCAGTTACTTTTCCCAGGCAGCAAATAAATTGGCGCAAGACTGCAGGACAAATACAATTTTTCCCTTTTTGGGAAACGGAGGGCCCACTGACTATATTCAATCAGATAAGATATGTGTTGCACAGAAATGCAGTTATATGAAGTGCAGCAGAGCAGTTACTTTTCCCAGGCAGCAAATAAATTGGAGCAAGCCTGCAGGACAAATACAATTTTTCCCTTTTTTGGAAACGGAGGGCCCACTGACTATATTCAGTCAGATAAGATATGTGTTGCACAGAAATGCAGTTATATGAAGTGCAGCAGAGCGGAGACTTTTCACAGGCAGCAAATAAATTGGCGCAAGCCTGCAGGACAAATAAAATTTTTCCCTTTTTGGGAAACGGAGGGCCCACTGACTATATTCAATCAGATAAGATATGTGTTGCACAGAAATGCAGTTATATGAAGTGCAGCAGAGCAGTTACTTTTCACAGGCAGCAAATAAATTGGCGCAAGACTGCAGGACCAATAGAATGTTTCCCTTTTTGGGAAACGGAGGGCCCACTGACTATATTCAATCAGATAAGATATGTGTTGCACAGAAATGCAGTTATATGAAGTGCAGCAGAGCGGAGACTTTTCACAGGCAGCAAATAAATTGGCGCAAGCCTGCAGGACAAATACAATTTTTCCCTTTTTGGGAAACAGAGGGCCCACTGACTATATTCAATCAGATAAGATATGTGTTGCACAGAAATGCAGTTATATGAAGTGCAGCAGAGCGGAGACTTTTCACAGGCAGCAAATAAATTGGCGCAAGCCTGCAGGACAAATACAATTTTTCCCTTTTTGGGAAACGGAGGGCCCACTGATTATATTCAATCAGATAAGATATGTGTTGCACAGAAATGCAGTTATATGAAGTGCAGCAGAGCAGTTACTTTTCTCAGGCAGGAAATAAATTGGCGCAAGACTGCAGGACAAATACAATTTTTCCCTTTTTGGGAAACGGAGGGCCCACTGACTATATTCAATCAATAATATATGTCTTCTGGCCCTGCCTACACAATTCTCTCCCTGTAGTATTACTGCAAGGCGCAATGCTCTGCAGACAGCCGATTTTGAAAAGAAAAAAAATATGCAACACTGCTAACAGCAGCCTGCACAGTACTGCACACGGATAGATGTGGCCCTAAGAAGGACCGTTGGGGTTCTTGAAGCCTATACTCACTCCTAACACTCTCCCTACAGCAGCACCAGCAGCAGCACTTTCCCTCAGCTAACTCACAAGGCATCTGAGGCGAGCCGCGGGAGGGGCCGACTTTTATACTCGGGTGACATCTGATCTCCCCAGCCACTCACAGCAGGGGGGTGGTATATGGCTTGAACGTCACAGGGGGAAGTTGTAATGCCTTCCCTGTCTTTCAATTGGCCAGAAAAGCGCGCTAACGTCTCAGAGAGGAAACTGAAAGTAACCCGAACACCGCGTGGTGCTCGTTAAGAGTAACGAGCATCCCGAACACCCTAATATTCGCACGAATATCAAGCTCGGACGAGTACGTTCGCTCATCTCTACTCAATAGAAATAATGAAGGTAAATGAGGAATCTTTAAAGACATATTACATTATTTTTAGTAGTAAATGTATACCTTATATTTATATTTGTCTAGGAAAAGAAAAGATTTATGCCTGAATAGGTACTGAATAGAATAAGACAAAAGCAAAAGCATTTGATTCATTCAAGGTTGAGGGTTCAGAAAAAGCATTCCAAGCTTACAAAGATCTCAACAGGAAATGCAAACAATAAATCAAGTTAGCAAAGTTATCCATAGAAAAGCAAGTTGCTAACATTAAAAGTTAACCCCCCAAATTTCTAAATATACAAATTTTAAAAAAAAATCATAATATAGGCCCTATAAAAGATAGCAGTGGAAATAAAATTGTAGAGGACAATAAAAAGGTGGAGATTAGAGATAAGCAAGCATATTCGCTAAGGCAAGCTACTCGAACGAGTAGTGCCTTATTCGAGTACCTGCCCGCTCGTCTCTAAAGATTCGGCTGCCGGCGGGGGCGGGGAGCGGCAGTGGAGAGTGGGGAGGAACGCAAGGGAGATCTCTCTCTCACTCACCCCCCCCCCCCCCCGCCCCTCCTGCTCACTCCCGCAACTCACCGCTCACTCGCGCCACTTAGAGATGAGCGGGCAGGTACTCGAATAAGGCACTACTCGCTCGAGTAGTTTGCGTTAGCGAGTATGCTCACACGTACATTTCATCTCTATTCACAAGTTAGTAGCCAGTGTCAAATATCACTCAGAGAGTCAATAATCAAGGTTCTCCATCCAATATATTAGTAATATAAAACAAGTACAAATGCATCAGAGCAAATTAAATATTGGTAAAACCCAGAGCCCAGATGGCATTCATCAACAGGTATTTAGAGAACTGAGCTCGGCAGTTGATAGACCATTGTATCCCACCATATTAGACTCTCTTGCAACAGGGTAAGTACCACATGATTGGATGGTGAGTGATGTTATACTAATGCTTAAAAAGGTCAAAAAGATGAAAACGTGCAATAGGGTGGCCCAAAAAACTCAACTTTCAACTACAAAGCAAGACACCCTCTATTTTTCTTTCCTTTTAACAAACTTATAAAGCTAAAATGTTACCCTAACATTACTATTAGCAGATGTAACAAATTGGGAAGGTGTCTGGCTGTATAGCTGCCACTTTATTTTTTGCCATATCTCTATGAGACATCCTACCGTGCAACTACCATCCAGTAAGTTAGACATCTGTGGTATGTACAATGTATGTACAACAGCCCCTGGCGCTTGCTAAAGACAGGTAGCGACAGAAGGAACGCGCCCGGGTGTCATGACAACGGGGACACGTCCCCAGCAACCCAGCTAACTAGGCGCACACTCCCTGCACACAGGAGCACGCGTACAGAACCAGCGTACAGGATCACGGCGGCCAGGGGAGGTCACCAAGACTAGGGCTCCTCTGCGCCGCAGCCCGGGTATTAGGACCAGTAGAGCAGGCACGGAAACCCTCTAGAGCTGCCGGACCTGACAATCTATCTATCCATCTAATATCTATGTATCTATGTATCTATCTATCTATCTCATATCTATCTTCTATCTATCTCTCTATCTTCTATATAGCTCATATTTATCTATCTATCTATCTATCTATCTATCTATCTATCTATCTCCTATCTATCTGTCTATCTATCTCATATCTATCTATCAATCTCATGTCTATCTCTTATCTATCTGTCTCCTATCTATCTATCTATCTATCTCATATCTATCTATCTATCTCATATTTATCTATCAATCTCGTGTCTATCTCTTATCTATCTGTCTCCTATCTATCTTTCTCCTATCTATCTATCTATCTATCTCATATCTATCTATCTATCTATCTATCTATCTCATATCTATCTATCTATCCCATATCTATCTATCTATCTCATATCTATCTATCTATCTATCTATCTCATATCTATCTATCTATCTATCTATCTATCTCTTATCTATCTATCTATCTATCTATCTATCTCATATTTATCTATCAATCTCGTGTCTATCTCTTATCTATCTGTCTCCTATCTATCTTTCTCCTATCTATCTATCTATCTCATATCTATCTATCTATCTATCCCATATCTATCTATCTATCTATCTCATATCTATCTATCTATCTATCTATCTATCTATCTATCTATCTATCTCTTATCTATCTATCTGTCTATCTATCTATCTATCTATCTATCTATCTATCTATCATTTATATTACAAAAAGTTGCAAACTCTTATTGCATGCTATGCTAACATGCTTTGATAATAGTATTAAATTACTGTATATTCCCTTCTTGCCATGTAGCTTGTAGATTCAGGTAGAGACTTCTGATTTACCTGACTGCTGTGGTTTCAGGTAGACTGGTGACATTTACGTGAGAGACATCTTGCACATATTCTATAGAATTCTACTCTCCTGATGCATCACCTATTTGTCAGTGAAACGCGCTTTCTAGCGCAGTAATGCCAGCCATATCCATAATTGTAACCTTTTATTGATACCAGAACAACACTGTAAATATTGCAGGGCTTAAGGTTAGACTATTAGTGTAAGAGTTATGTCTATACAGCTAAACAGCATGACTGAAATTTAGAACCTTTCTGCATCTAAATCACAGAGTAGTTGTCTAGAAATGTACATTTTCTTCTCTTTTATTACCATTGGAAATGCTGAATACAGCTTATTATTGAGAGAAATAATATAAGGAATAGGTGGCTTTCTTAAAAGGCATTAGTGTCATGTGTGAAGCACCCATTTGTGACAACTGCATAGACCTTTGAATAGGAAATTGAGGTTTTCTACCTTTTAAGTATAAAAATGCTAATTTGGGATTCACAGTCTCTGAACTGGAGGACTGCATTTCACATGGAGTATTTTTTTTTTAATTTCCAGTTGAAAGAAGGCATTTGGCACACAACTGCCTACAGCCAACTGTCAACAAAAATCAACTGTAATAGCACACTACTGTCACTGATTTATGTGGTGATGTGATAATCTCCTCAATTTAGTTAGCTATATCTTCTTCACACAAAATAGCTAAAAGTCTTGCCAGGCATTTCTGAATATCTAGAGGTATCATTAGGATGATAATGGACCATATTAAAGAAATGCTCACAAACTGTCAGTGGAAAAAGAAAAAATACAGATTAAGCAGAACAAACTATACAAATAGTATTTTTCACTTTTTATAAATGTACTTTCTTAGCGGTTTGAAGATGAAATATAGTTGGGTTTCTAAGGCATCTAGACGTGGAAATTTGCGAAATAAAAACTTTGCTTGCATGCAATAACAAGCTTTCAATTGTTCATCAGAAATACATATCGTACACAGTATAAGAACAAAGATATTTACAAGATACTAGCAAGAAGACAAAAGGCTCCCCCATTACCCCAACTATTACAACATTTATTGCATAGAAAGGGTTATTCAAAAAGAAGGGGCAGATTTGGGGGTTTAAATGCACAAACTACAAAAGACAGCTACACAATCCACACATCACTGAATAGAGAAAGGTTCAAAGTTTTTTAGGGTATACCAGTAAGTTCCATTTTCTGCCACACCTCAACGCTGTTTCTTGTTGTTTAATGTTTATAGGAAAATAGCGACATTTGCGTGTGCTTAACTTTGATAAGTGTGAATCCATTGTTTAAGTGCAATGTGAATTCTGGCGTCAATTCCAAAAACAGTCGCCTTGTCACTTGGCAAGAGGCACAGGAAATTTGTTGAACATGGCTGAATATGCATACTTCCCTTTAGGCCCATTTAGACACAACAGTTATCGCTCATAATTCGCTCAAAAGCCGTAGTTGTTGTGTGTAAATGTGACCATCTTTCAGTTTTCTGCTGAATGACGGTCTTAGGTTTGGCTTGAAAACCGTCGTTCAGCAGAACAGCTGATAAGACGGACCGCACACTGTGTTCTGCCCGGGGAGCACGGATTACAGCTGATTGCATTGTATCAGCTGTGCTCAGCTGTCAGCCCTATGGCAGAACAAAGGGAATGTAAGCAGGGATTTGTGAGTCGTCTGTTTCCTGCATACAGCTACCGGCAGCTGACACGCTACTACTTGTTACTAATAGGTATTAGTACCAAGTAGTAGTTTATGCAAAATGATCGCTCAAAAGCCATCTTTTGAGCAATCATCTTTGTGACGTAAATGCACCTTTAGGGACCATAAAACTGTAAATGCGACAACCAGCGCTGTGATGTGGCAGAAAGTGGAAGTTACTGGTATATCATAAAAATCTTTGAACCTTCCTTTTTTCAGTGATGTGCAGATTGTGATCCTGTACTTTGCAGTTATATATATATGCTCTGACTATACCAGGTGGAGTACACAGATATACATGTTAAAAAAAAAAAAAACACCCGCTACCACAGGTCCCCAGAAATAAAGGCCGATTGCTTGGCGTTGCAGCAGGGGGCAGGGGAACACATTATAATTTGCTAATTTTGAAGGGACCTTTCAAAGACATAGATATTGGCCAAAGCGGCAATCCATTCCTTTTCTGCACTATATTAACAAACAATGGGATCCCAGAGCTGAAAGGCAATAGTGCTGCCTATTGAGACACCTTTCTTCAGCTACATTTTATTTAAGCTAGTGCCAAAGAATTAACATGTATGAATTCTCTTCGATAATTGCAAATAGAAAACTCTTTTTAAAGGGTATGTTGAATTTTGCAATTATTTTTGATTGCTCCAAGGAATCTAATAAAACAATTGCTATTAGCGTCTTAGTATCAAGAATATTCCTGTTTTGTGTCTTTAGCTTCTATGCAAATTTATAATGTCTATGATATCGATGGTTGCATTATGTAGTCTGATCTGCAGTGAAGGATTTCTCCTTTGTATCTGTCCCCTGTTACCTACTCACAAACATTTAGTAGGTTAGCAAAAAGTATGGGACAGATGAAGGTAGTAGAACTGCATGATCAGACTACGCAGGGTTTGTTTGTAGTCTGTAACCATGGAGACAAACAGCTCTATTAAAATGTAGACATAAAACAGATTATTTTTTTAAAGATTATTTGCAAAGGTGCTTCTTTTTTTAGTTTTTAAGTTAAAACACTATACCCATCTATTATGGTCGAGGTGAGAATACCTATCTGTCTGCTACAGCAAAAGATAGCCAAGAGCATGGAAACAGTTAAGTGGACTATGCTTAGCTGTTTCTGTAACTCTCACAGATGTTAATGGAAGTTACTGAAACAGCATAGCACAATGAGCTTTGTTATTTCTGTAACTCGGGAGCTGTTGAAACTGTGTAGCTTGCTGTACTATGCTGCTTCCGTAACTCTCATTGACTTCTATGGGAGTTACACGAACAGCATTATACATTGTGCTTGGCTGTCTATGCTGGGCTACCATAAACAGCCAGAACAGAGTAGGGAGAGGTCAGATCCCATGATAGCTGTCTGTCCCAGAGGTGGGACCCACATATATATAATTTTTGCAGCAAATACTGTTAATATGCTGTAAAATTCCGAGATGGGAATACCTTTACCTGAAACGTTCCAAAACAACTACCTTGGTTTCTACCATCAGGAGGGGGTTTCTGTGTATTCATCCATACCCCCCCCCCCCTCCTTGAAAGTAACTTTCTTCTCCTCCTCCTATTTAAAGGGAGTGGATACTTATATATGTGACCCCTCTTATGAGTGCAGGGATTTCTTTTCACTTTTTCAAATTTCCTTTAGCTCTGTAGGATTACAGCCATGGCATTGTGTCAAATAAAATATTCAGGAATGCTGTATAGCATGCATAAGAAAACTGAAGAACATTCTAATGAATATTTTCAAATGGGATGGAAAGTAAGGAAATACTTTGATTGTACTGTAAGTTATTGTACCACTGTTAATGATACTACTAATAATGGACTATGTCACCATTGGATAGTGGGCAACAGCCAATAGGAAGCAGAAATTCACTCAGCTTCCACTTGTCAACAGCTTGAGATTTGTATTGACAGTCTGAGTTAATGAAGATGGTGTGTATTGATCCAGACCACACTCTCTAAGGCTTGCAGTCTTCAATGATGCTAGTAAAGTACTAAGAATCTGTAACATACAACATATGTATTGCATACAGAATATGTCTCTATCTTCTAAATACGGATACAATAGATTGTATTTTAAAGTACACATTCACATTTGAGGTATACACTGAATTAAAAGAGAATTGCATTATATTCATGGCACTAATATAATCTCCTTGTGATCCGAGCAGGGTACTGAAGTCAAGAAGTAGTCAAATTCCAAATTCCAATTCCAAATTTCCTGAGGCTCTAATGTAGTGTAGATTCTGTTTATATTTTCTGATTATTTATACATCATATATACACTCATGTGCCAAAAGTCATGTGACAAGAACTAATATTACGTGAACCCCCCCTCTAGCCCAGCAAAATGCAGCAGCTAGATGTGGAATCTATTCTAGAAGTGGATGGCAGACGTCTGAAGGGATGTTGAGCCATGCTGTGTCGATAGTCACCTATAGTTTTGTTGTGTTGTAGGAGCAGGATCTTAGGTGCTAATGGGCCTCTTCCCCACATTCAATAAATGCTTGATTAGGTTCATGTTTGGGAAATGGGTAGGCCACACCATTCATAGAAACATTCCAGAATGCTTCTCAAACCAATTCTGGACCTATTAGCACAGTGGATTACCCTACAGAAATATTCCATCATTGAGAGGGTACATGAAGTCCATGAAATAATCACCAAGCAGTGAAATGTAGTGGACAGCAGTCAGTGACGTATTTAGTTGGACTAGTAACCTCAATCTGTGTTGTGAAAATACATACACACCCCACACCACTATGGACCCACCACCAGATTGCACAGTGTCTTGTTATTGACTGGGGGCCTAGGCTTCATGAGGCTGGCACCACACATGAACAGTACCATCAGCCAAAAACAATTGGTACTGTGACTTATCGGGTCATGCCACATGTTGATAGTCTTTTAGGGTTCAGTAAGCAACCTCGCGAGTTCAGGGGAGGTGCTATGTTCAGTGCTGTGGTATCAACAGAGGTACTCTGGTGGGTTTTCTGCTCCCATGGAAGCTAAAGAATGCTACACTGACCTGCAGGATATACATCTGGATCCTCCTACATTGAAAATATGGATGTAATTTCTGCCAAAGCTGCCTGTCTGTTCACATGGACAATTCCATCTCGACACCACCGCCTGTGACCATAAAGCACCTGTGGACAACCGCTGCACTGCTACAATGGGTGGAAATGCCTTCTTTGTCACTGTGACACTGTGGATCAAGGAATGTTAAATGGCCACACAGCTTTGGAAATAGAATGTTCCATCTATCTGGCACCCACTATCATGCCTCGTTTGAACAGCAATAATTCATATCACTTTGCCATGAGCACAGTGCCAGAGTCACTTGGTTTTTAGCAGACCCCAATCTATGTGCCATTCTTGTTTACTGTGAATGAAGATGGGCAGAAAGAATGATTTGCAGTCTCTCCACCTTCATTCAATTGAATGACTATCACTCCCGTCTAAAGCACAGAAGCAATAGTCAGGTGGTAGCCTATAGGACAATTGTTGGGCTCTTCTTATGTACCTGGCAGTCATTCTGTGTGAAGATACCGTGTTTCCCCGATAGTAAGACACCCCCGATTGTAAGACGTATCGGGGGTGTCAGGGGGGTCGGCCAATGTAAGCCGTACCCCGAAAGTAAGACATACCGTAGAAAAAAAAAAATCATTACTCACCTCCCCCGGCGTTCTGTCGCGCTCCGGCAGGATGTCGCTCGCTCCTCGTCCCCGGCGCAGCATTGCTTTCTGAATGCGGGGGCTTGAAATCCCCGCCTCCAGAAAGCTAATACACACGCCGTCAGCCAGTTACAGAATGGCTGTGATTGGCTGAAGGCGCACGTGGCTTCAGCCAATCACACTATTCAATGACATCATTGAATGGCTGTGATTGGCT
Organism: Eleutherodactylus coqui; assembly: GCF_035609145.1. NCBI lineage: Eukaryota > Metazoa > Chordata > Amphibia > Anura > Eleutherodactylidae > Eleutherodactylus > Eleutherodactylus coqui. The sequence continues at coordinate 71,191,041 of NC_089839.1, forward strand.
GAAGGCGCACGTGGCTTCAGCCAATCACACCCATTCAATGATGTCATTGAATAGTGTGATTGGCTGAAGCCACGTGCGCCTTCAGCCAATCACAGCCATTCAATGCTGTCATTGAATGGCTGTAACTGGCTGACGGCGTGTGTATTAGCTTTCTGGAGGCGGGGATTTCAACCCCCGCATTCAGAAAGCAATGCTGCGCCGGGGACGACGAACGAGCGACATCCTGCCGGAGCGCGACAGAACGCCGGGGGAGGTGAGTAATGACTTTTTTTTATTATAAGACATACCCCGAAAGTAAGACATAGTCTGGCTTTTGGGGATAAAAAGAAAGTAAGACACTGTCTTACTTTCGGGGAAACACGGTACCTTTATTTTCATTGGGGTGATCATCTTCCTCCTGCCTCCAGCAATTTAGCAGATGTGTCACCTTTCTTTACAGTACTTCATTCTGAGGATATTGAAATGAGCGCTGACCTTGCCGTCAATGTACGCATTATAAACTCAAGAGTAATTGTCGCAAAAAAAGGGTCAGCCTATTGTAAGTGCTCATTGAGCCGCTTGAAGTCTTCCGCTTTTTCAGATAGATAATGACATCAATAATTAAAAAATTACCAAAAATGTAAAAACTTATCTTTAACTTTAGGTCACAGGTTCCCTTTAATAGATGTGTACAATGCTATACCGAAGATTTACAAAGAAGAATGCTATAGAATTCTGGCTCAAATGCTGTGCTCCAAATTTGATTAGTTTTAGACACCTTTTATGTCTCACTAGACAGTTTTGAAAAGTGCATTAAAAAGAGGGGGGCTAGCAAAAAGAAGTAATAATAAACTGTACCAAGTGTATTAATGGCATGGCCCCATTTTTGCTGCAACATCTTAAGTAGAAGGGGTCGTAAGGCGAACAAGTAAGGGAAAAGTTTCTAACATTCAGAGTAAGATACGTTAAATTTAACATACATCATGAATAACTGTGATAAATTTGTTCAGATTCTGACTGTCTGGTCTAGCTTTATCCTGTCTAATTTTAAGATAATATTAACAAATCTCCTCCTATATGTGTCTTATGTGCTCTTTTGCCCTAATGTTTCTGTCTTCTGTCTAACAAAAGATGTTCAAATACTAGTGAAATGCTGGGGGTCACATGAGTCAGCCATACTGTTAGAAAGTATTGTTTTATTCTGTATAAAAAGATGTAACTATTACATACACTTTTCATAGAGATTTAGTCAAACTGAATTTGTCATTTAAAGTGGTTATCCCACAATCCAAGGTTTTTGTCAAAATGCTTCTACCTTCCTGATAGCATAAAATAGAATGCTACATGCCCAAATGAGGAACAACATGAACCAAGACATAAGTAGCGTTCATTGGGATGGACCAACCATAAATGGCAAATGTGGAATAAATATTGTTAGATAGGGAAGGTATGGACACTAATATTATCCCCCTTAGTCCAGGTTAGCATGTAAATTTAACACTGGTGTGGCTAGGATTTCCACCAATTCGGATGAAGATTGTAATCCACAGGTTTAATTGATATATTCAAAGGATGGACCTAAAAAATGGTACAGCCCTAGAAGTAGAGGGTAATGTGTTTTCGGGATTTTGCAGCGTCAAACGCCTTTTCTCAAGTCAATAATGTAAATACAAAGGCGTTCATATGTATTAGTGAAAAATTGCAAGGTAGGTTTCTGGTTTCCAGCCATTACTCCCCTCCACATTGCATACACTAGTGTTATTTGACTAGTAAGCCTACCTTTTAATTGTGAATATATATTGTACACATGAACACTTCAGGTTAACAGGAACCACAAATAGCACAAAGAGTAACATAAGTTACACAAAATTACAAACTCAGCTTTACTACATTGACATATTCAGCCTTACAACAGCTGTACTATAAAATTGTAGCAAGTGCCCAATAAATAGCCAGCACTTCATTGTTAACATAGCATGCCACAGATTTATAATTTAATAATATCCTAAGGATAGGTGATCAATAGTTTAGTCCCAGAAAACCCCCTTAAGTGTATATGCAGCGTCCGAGGAGCAGGCCCCAGCCTAGGAGACAGCAGGGGTAGAGTAGTTCACTTGTCACGGTGGCTCTACCATCTCCACCCAGAGGGTAACCAGGGACATGTCCAAGGGACGAGGGCAGACTATTTTAAATTGGGAAACCCACTGGTGGATTACCTCAGTCCTTTTGTCAAGGGTGACGCCACCATTCCTTCCTCTGCGGTGATCTCTAAGAGAAACAAATAAGAGTACGCACACATGGGTTAAAGTTTCAAGGCCAAACTGGGAATGGTTGGAGAAGCTGTTTACTGTAAATCTGTACATAATGCTATATCTGTACATAAAGTCTGGTGTGGCATGCTAGCCGCAATCAGGAAATGGAATGGGGGTGATGTCTCTACATCAGCCTGATCCGCCTGACAGCAACTTGGACACTTTTGATTGTTTCTTACCTGTTACTGCAGAAGGTCCTTCAGTTGTTATCTGTTCGAAATACCTCTAGGTCTCATGTAATTCCCGAGGTTCCTTTGTTGTTGTTAGCCAACCCTAAAGGAGAGCTCCCTCCATGTTTTTTGGTTTTGCACTACTTCTTTCAGTTGTGTGATATCCATGCAAGTATCAGCTTTGATGGTATCAAGCCAACTTGTCCTTTGGCGGCCAGGTCTTCTTTTGCCGCTGATCTGTCCAAGGATTATAAATTTTTCTAGCGACTCTGCTCACATTACAAGGCGAAAATACATGAGTCGGAGTCTGGCCATCTTGGTCTCCAGTGATATATTGGGTCTTATTCGATTCAGGACTTCTCTATTTGTTACCCTTGCTCGCCAAGGTGTAGGCAGCAGCTTTTGCCAGCACCACAACTCAAACGCATTAATCCTCCTTTTATCAGCTTTTTTCACAATCCAGCTTTCACATCCATACATGGCTATCAGGGAAACGATGGTTTGCACTATCCTGCATTTTTTTGCTATATCCCTACTTTTGCTGATTCTGTCCATGTTTAGCATCAAGCTTCACCCCAATGCTATGTTACGTTTTATCTCTGGCATAGATTCTCCAGCCTAGTCAGTTTTTGAACCAAGGAAGATAAAGTCTCGCACACATTCTATTGCCTCGTTGTCGATTTTGATTTGAATTTGGCCATGTTTTGCATTTGTCATAATTTTAGTCTTCTTTGAATTCAGGTAGAGGCCCATTTTTTCACTTTCACTTTTAGTCTTACATAAGAGCTGCTTCAGATCTGCTTCTGTTTCTGCAAGTACAGTTGTGTCATCCACATATCAGAGATTGTTAATGTTTCTGCCATCTATTTTCACCACAATTTCCAATTCGTCTATGTCCATTTTACACATGATCACTTCCACCTTTAGGGTAAACAAGAAGGGCGAGAGGACGCAGCCTTGCCGGACGCCTTTGCCGGTAACAAACCAATCTGTGTTCCCATACTGTGTTCTCACAGTGGCTTCTTGATTCGTATAAAGTGATTTTATCAGCTTAACTAGATGTGTCAATACACCCAGCTCTTGCAGGGCCAGCCATAGCTTGTCATGGTCGACGCAATCAAAGGCCTTGATGTAGTCAATGAACAACAAGTAGATATTCTTTTGGTATTCTTGAGCTTTTTCTATGGTCCATCGCAGGTTTGCAATGTAATCGCGGGTGCTGCGTCCTCACCGGAATCCTACCTGCGCATCAGGAAGTGATGATTCAACTACTGATCTCAGTCTTTCATGTATAACTGTGAGAAGGATCTCGTCTGCATGCAGAATAAAGGCTATTGTTCTGTAGTTGGAGCAATTCTGGGAGTCTCCTTTCTTTGGTAGAGTAATGAAGATAGATCTTTTCCAGTTCTGAGGTCATTGTGTGGATTCCCATACTGCCTGGCACAATGCTGTAATGGTTTTCACTGGTACTGGCAGCAATAGCTCTGCCGGCATGTTATCTGTCAGGGTGTGCTGCTGGGATCTGTTGTACTATAATGTTTCTAGCAGCACATCTCAGAGGTGGTGGTAATGATTGAGCTAGCTGGGTGTGGTGATCTCCTGCTACCCAATCCTCAGGTTCTGTGCTCACATATAAACCCAGCTCCTGGCAGTGCCTGTCTGGGTTCCAGGGTGAGCAGTCATGTTACTTCTGTTCTGTGCAACTTGCTGTCTGTTCTGTGCAACTGGTTATCTGTTCTGTGCAGCATGTGCCCATTCAGATCTGTGTTTGCATGTAGGTCTGTTGTGTCTTTCTGCTTCCCCAAGATGGTTTGGAAATCTGTAGTCCTTGTCTGTAGTACATACAGTGCCCCTTTCCCCTCCGCCTTTACAGGTGCAGCCTCCAAACGTCTTATGTCTCACTCTGTGTGTCAGTTGGTGGATCCCTGACACAGTTCCCTATGTCAGCTCGGTGGCTGACTGTCTATCCCACCTGTATGAGGAAACATAGACTTGCTGTGGAGTTTCATCTGTGCTCTGGTCTGTCCTGTTGGAGCTTGCTGTGTGAGCTATGATCTGTTTTCTCCTGTTGCAGCTTGCTGTGTGATCTCTTCTGTCCTGTTGGAGCTTGTTGTGTGATCTGTTTTGTCCTGTTGCAGCTTGCTGTGTGATCTGTTCTGTCTGGTGCTGCTGGACTCCTGGTTAGTGTAGAGACTAGCGGTAGAGTCAGGAGTTGTGAAGTGGCCCGCTAGCTTCCATGTTTTGTACAAAATGTCAACTAATACCTGATATTTATATTCAGCTTACTATATGCTATTAGTTGTTGCATTTTGGCTGCCATATGCTGTGTTTTCTGGCTCTGTGCGTCCTGTTGTTCTGTCCCTGTCATGTGGCATATTTGTGTGTCCTGTTCTGGTGGCGTGGTTCCTAGGAGCAGCTAGGGCCCAGTTCCGAAGACCGCTGGACCGCCCTTTATTGGCACGATGTCCCCGCTTAGGTAGGGCCATGTCATCTTTCCTGTAGCACAGGGCCAGTTGCCTGAAAGCTGTGTGGTTGCCTGAAAGCCGTCTCTCTTGGTCACGATTGTGTGGGTCCCGTGCTTAGTTTGCCCACACGATCGTAACATTATCTATGCCTAGGTTCCTTTACGAGTCATCAATCAGGGATCCCTCAGTGATTTATGTTCCCCTCTTCTCTTCTCCACTTCTCCTATGGTGTATAAACTGAATGACTGGCAGGGAGGAAATTTTCCTAGCTGGCTTATCAGCAATATTAGACGTGTATTTATTCTGGTCCTGTCCTCACGTGGCCACTGGTTATTTTGCTGTGTGCATGCATGCTGTGCAGACTTTTTTGTCTCTTTGTCTAGTGTTACCCATGTTTGGCATTTCCTAGCCCTGTTGGTATTTCTATCAGCTGTACATCCATCTCTATCCTTCATCTAGGGGCAAGCTGGGTTGCTTAGATGCCAAATACAAGGTTATCCCTATCGCAACGATCATCCTACTATTAGGCAGAGTCGCCTAAGCTAATGTTGCTTAGTGATGGCATTCCCATGCTGTCTCTTGGTGTATCCCTTACTTTGGTGATATTATACATGTATGTATTGACTCATTATGGACTTTATTAGGCCTCTGTGTTACGTTTAGTGATGTCTGTGGAGGGCATTGTAGTTGCACCCTGCACAAACGTAACAGTTTATATGATTAGTGGAAATATAAGTCACGTACTTTTTGATAATATATCTTATATTTTTGAATATATACTACTATCATACCATTTCGAAAGCTCACATCATAAAAACTAAATCGTAGAGCTAAAATGTAACATAAAATGGAAATCAGCAGGTATCTATAGTTTCTAGGCGAAATCATTCTTTGATCTGTAACTGTTCAATAAATAGGAAGTCTGCATACATCTGCATATTGCATAAAAACTGCAAGCTTCAGTACACACTAATGAAGAGAATTCATATAGTGCAGAAAAAATATCAACAATACGGCCATTGTTGTTTTTCCCCCCACCACTGGAAAACCTGAAGCATAGTTAAATACGGTCCAGTGGAAAATGAACCGACAAAATTGTAATGCGAAAAAAACTGAGCTCATTCAGGTGTGATGTTTTCTTGCATACATTTTTCTCTCTTGACCCATGATATTCGACTGCATATAGGGTAAAGAAAATGATCTCACATAGAAATGTGATGTCCTTTACTGCCAGGGGCTGTTGCTGTTTTAAATGGAGAAAAGGCACAATGCATGAAGAAGGAAAATTAAAGTGTATTCATTTTAGAAATTAGATACAGTGTCAAGAGACTGAAGATAGCTATGGCCTGAAAATTGAGATTCAGGCTTACACACAGTTCAGTGAACTTTTGGCCGCAGACATTTTTTTTTACATTTTCATTGACTTTGCATTGTAAAAATAAATAGGCAGAAAATAAGTAGTTAAATAATAAAAAAAAAAAATCTCATCATTTGCCATAAAAGGAAATGTATCAGTTATATTTGTTTACTATTTAAAAATGTATATTGAAATATTCAGTATATATAGTTTTTTTCTAAAATTTGTGTTTGTTTTTTTAATTTTAATATTTTTTTATTTAATGACTATGGGGCAGCCATTTTACCTGGACATTAAAACGCACATTGCCTCTTCTGGGTAGTAAAACAGACGTTTAAAGATTTGCTTTACAGTAGTCACAGTTTTATGTAGATGCACTGTGACATGTGCAGAGGTCATTGTGCAGTGAGCTGTGGTCATTACTTACTGTCTACGGTAGATCCTGTGCTATCTGCTTGCAGTTAAAAGGGGTATTCGCATCTCATGAAGTGATGGCATATGGCTAGTATATGCCATCACTTTTTGATCAGTATGAGTCTGACCTCTGTCGGAAGGGGTATCATCACTCCTTAGGGAGAGCACCAAGAAGTTGAGTGAGGAGACTTATAAGGCCATGCATGCTGCTCTGGGTAATATGCAAATAAGGAAGATGGAACAATACCTCTGCAGAGTTACTTATTGGATGGCAGCATTCTTTCAAATCAATGCCTGACCCTTTATGTTCCTAATCATTGCTCTGCAGACCTGTATAAGGGATCAAGCATTGATTTGCTTCCCCGCTACTGAACCCTCATTCAGACAGTACTTTTTACATTGTTACAAGCATCCATATCACATAGAAATTATGGATGTTGCACACTCTGGTGCAGACGATGGGGAGTAGTCAGGATAGCTGAACATAGAGCATACAGCATCCAATACTTCTATGTGATGAAGGTGCTTGTAATGCTGCTGCCTGGATCAAGATTCATCCCTGTGCACCACCACAGCTTAAGCAGACCCTCTCAGTATATCTGCCGTTGCTTCTGCGCAGCCTGCCTCACCAGTAGATTTGCTAGGAAGGCTAGTGAGGAAGGGGTTGAAAAGGAAAGAAAAAATATTAACAGCCTGGCACTGAGGCTGCCCCCTGAAAGGAGCTATTGTAGGTAGAAACTTCCAGTACCTAGGGGTAAATATGTATGTGGCCAGATTGTGTAGATGACTGGGTTCTGTTAACACGTACTACAACACCTAAACATTGATTCACAGCAAGTACATCCTTTATAACAAAAATATCCTACTCCAACGGGGTAATTTGCCCTACCTCACTACAACACTTTTTAAGGAATTATTTGAGAAACATGACAAAGAGTTTAAGGCGTTGACTTTATCTGCGCTTTTCCTAGATCCCAATCCAATCCAGAATCTGTGGGATATGCTGGAAAAACAAGTCTCATCCATGGAGGCCCCATCTCACAATTCACAGTACTTAAAGGATCGTTTTGGTGCCAGATACCACAGGACACCTCCATAGGTCTTGTAAAGACCATGTCTTGATGGGTCAGAACTGTTTTGTGGGAAGCACTTACAATATTTACAGTTATCTTTTTGATATAGCAAGAAATTTCCAGTTTTAGAAATCCTATTTATTATTAAAATTACAAAAAGAGCAATGAAAAGTCTACTAAAAGCACATTGTGGCGCTTTTATTTCATTGTAGCAGAATTCTGATGTAAACTTTTACGGTGCAAATCAAATTAGGCAATTTTACTATTGATTTGCGCCAAAAAAAAAACTAGATGTTACACCTCTTCCTCCACTTTTCAAAAGTGGCCAGAAAAGGGGAAAGAGTTTGAGTGGAGTGAGGATTTAGAGGCATGACATAAGACTTTTTAAAACGTAGCAAACAGCAACAGGATGAACTGCACAATGGGCTTCTTTTATGTTTATGCAAGTAAAGTATTGTCTTTATTGGACAAATATGTGTAATGCTTCCAAAGCAGTGAGTTATTGTAAAACTTAGCAAGCTCTCAGATGTTTAATGTCTTTCATCAGGCTCAAGAAAAAAAAAGAAGAAAATAAAATCACCTATATGCAACTACAATACATATCTACAGTATGACTATACACAGCAACAATTATCTACATAGGTATGTCTGCAATATGATTATGTAAGTACACAATGATACATATTTACATAAATTTGGCCAATTCATTCTAAAACATAGCACCTTCCAAGTGTGTCACCTGTCGGGATCCGAATATACATCTAAAAAGGTTAATAACTAGAGATGAGCGAGCATACTCGTCCGAGCTTGATGCTCGTTCGAGTATTAGGGTGCTCGAGATGCTCGTTACTCGAGACGATTAAACGAGCACTGACCATTGAATTCAATGGAGCCGGCAATACAGCCGGCTCCATTGAAAGCAATGGGCTGCCGGCTAGCGCGGGATGAATTTCGGGAAGGGCTTAAAAATATAAGCCCTTACCTGAAAATCATCCTAAAATGTGTGAAAAGTAAAAAAAAAAAAAAATACTCACCTTGTCCCGGCAGAACGATGTTAGCCCATTGAATTCAATGGAGCCGGCAATACAGCCGGCTCCATTGAAAGCAATGGGCTGCCGGCGATCGCACAATGAATTTTCGGGAAGGGCTTAAATATATAAGCCCTTCCCTGCAATTCATCCAGAAATGTGTAAAAATAGAAAAAAAATATATATACTCACCTGGTCCCGGCAGACGGAGTTCAGCTGCGGCCAGCTGGCAGTTCTCCTGAACTGCTCCCTGTAGTATTCAGCAGCCGGGGATTTAAAATCCCCGCCTGCTGAATGAGCTGCCTCTGATTGGTCACAGCCTGACCAATCAGAGGCAGATCTAACTCACATCGATTCATGAATTCATGAATGGGTGAGTGAATGCTGCCTCTGATTGGCTCAGCGCAGCTCTCAGCTGAATGACAGCAGTGCAGCACCACAGTGCAGGGGACAGCAGGAGAAGACACGGCTGTGCCCCGGCAGCTAAAGGGAGGTGAGTATCTATTTTTTTTGTTTTTTAAATCACTTTTAATTCATTTCCAGGGAATGGCTTATATGTAAAGCCCTTCCCTGAAAAAGAATTCAGGTGTGCCAGCGGACCATTGTCTTCAATGGAGTCGCCGGCAGCAGCAGCGGCTCCATTGAAGAGAATGCCTGCATTTTTATTCTTTTTTACACTAAAATCTTTCTTTTTCAGGTAAGGGCTTATATTTTTAAGCCCTTCCCGAAAATTCATCCCGCGCTCGCCGGCAGCCCATTGCTTTCAATGGAGCCGGCTGTATTGCCGGCTCCATTGAATTCAATGGGCTAACATCGTTCTTCTCTGCCACAGCTGTTACAGCTGTGGCCGAGGAGAATGATCTTAATGCTGACATATTTTTTTTTTTATTTTTACACATTTTAGGATGATTTTCAGGTAAGGGCTTATATTTTTAAGCCCTTCCCGAAAATTCATCCCGCGCTCGCCGGCAGCCCATTGCTTTCAATGGAGCCGGCTGTATTGCCGGCTCCATTGAATTCAATGGACTTACATCATTCTTCTCTGCCACAGCTGTTACAGCTGGGGCAGAGGAGAATGATCGTTATGCTGACAGTGTGGGGGGGGGGGGGGGGCTTAATAGTGAGACCTCGGAGCCCGAAATGCAGCCCTGCATGTTGCTCCTCGCCTGCCCTATCCATTTCTGTGTTTTTTACATGACTTTGGTGATTTGCTAAGATTTTCACAAATGAAAACCTTAGTGGAGCACCAGTCATATACAAAAATGCTCGAGTCGCCCATTGACTTCAATGGGGTTCGTTACTCGAAACAAACTCTCGAGCATCACTGAAAGTTCGACTCGAGTAACGAGCACTCGAGCATTTTGGTGCTCGCTCATCTCTATTAATAACACCAATGGCAGCTGCATTCATATCAAGTAAGTAATGTAATCTCTATATTACTTACATGACATGATGAATGCAGCTACTTTTGGTGTTATCAACTTTTTTAGATGTCGGAGCCCAACAGGTGACACACTTGGAAAATACTATGCTTAAATCTGCGGAATTATTTATCGTTTTGTACTTGTATAATAATATTGTAAATATACCTAGGTAGATGATTGGTGTTGTGTATAGTTGTACTGTAGAAATGTACTAGTATTACTAGTGACAAAGCCATGGATTCATCACTACAAGCCTGGGATAACGATGCAATCGTGGCTCGCAGCTCAGCCTAAAACATTTTTTTCGACTCGTTTTATTGAAAAATGTCATTTATTTATTGTATTAAAAGCAGGTAAATACAAAATAGAATTGACACATTGATACCTGAACCTTAAAGGGATGTCTTGATATTGTTAAGAACACAATAGGTGCAAAATTTACAATAACGAACCATGATCGACAAGGCAGAAGATGCCAGGGAGAGATAAGGAGATCTTGGGGTGGGGGGTACCTCTGTAAAGATCGGTTGCTTCAGAAATCATCTCCGAACAGGTATAAGAGAGGCTAGTGCTCTTAGGGAATACAGAGTAGAGGGCGAGTTACACCACATTCTCAAACTTTGTTGTATTTATTGGTATAGTCCCAACTTTTACTGTTTGTACTTTTACAATTTGGTTAAATGGGACAATGGAATTAACCAATTTTTTGGTTAGTTAGGGGCTGAACCAAAGAGGAAATCTCCAACAAAATCGCATTTATAGAAGCCAATGAAGTGAACTAGTCCCGTGTATAGCAGATCCTCAACAAAACACATGATTAGCATATCACAAATACGAGTCTCAGGGTCTAAAAGCTGTGTGACAATAGAAGCTCTGAAGTCCCAAAGTGTCTATAGCTGCCAGATGTGCAGTGTAATGGAAGCCTAAGTAGTCCATTTTGAAAAAGTTAACATAAACCACCCAAACTAGATGTTGTTATGAAGAGGTTGTTAAAGATCATAGAAAGGCAGTGGCTCATACAGGTAGTGCAAAGACACTTATATACAGCCAGTCTCCTTTTCGGAACATGCACTGCAGGGAAGAAAAATCAGGTGTCACTATGTCCAGGAAAGTGGCTTACCGCAGTCTACATTGCAGCACCAGGAAGAAGTGTCTCTCTCCAGCGCCACTCAGGATCTTAGGACTTCAGTGTCCGTTCAGTGTTGCAGTGAGATCTCTGCAATAGTGGAATGCTCACTGGATCAGTAGGAGTGCGTCCGCGGTCCAGACTGAGCAAGCGCCACATGTACGGAAGGCCTGGGTACTGAGGGGATGAAGGACAGAATGAGCGAGTTGAGGTAGCTGGAGGGAACTGGTGATGTCTGCATGCCGTGGTATTGGGTGGCACAGGATAGAGTCAGTATTATGAGTCCACAAGAATAAGCCTTAATGTGCCCTGCCATGTTGGCTGCAAGCCACGCGCCCTCCTAAAACAGTTTTTAATGAGAGAATACGAAAGCTTGTTGACATATGGAGAAACTGTATTGGAAAGCAAGGAGACTATGTCGAAAAATAATGTAAATTTGTCTTTTCTGAAAGTTGATTAAAATCAATTCTACAGCCATCGTTTTTGACTCATCCTCATACTGTATATGTAAATATGCAGCATAGGGATAGTATTGGCACAGCTCCATGGCATTCATCACCAAGTAGTGATTCCAGCAATATGAGACATGACCACTTAGGTCACTGATTGACTGTAGTGGTCACGTGCCAACCGCTTGTAAACAAAGACCAGGGCCGGATGGGTAAAGGACTGAGGGTTGAGTAATTTTTTTACTACATTCATTTTCATAAATCAGATAACCATTTAAGTTATTAAAGTAATTAATGCATCTAATTATACTATCTTCTTTTACTTCCTTCTTATTAGTATTATTATATAATTATAGTACTGAATAAATTAGCTTGTTTTCCATTACAAATAATAGCATTTGTTAATATGTGTCTTTTGAAGATTTTAAGAATTTAATAGAAGCATAGACTATACACTGTTCATAGTTTGTCATTATATATCTAATGAAACACAATTCATCTTTGCTTTACAAATCATTTAGCAGAATCTCGTTCTCTCTTGGCCTTTAAAGCATTCCCAAGCATTTGTCCAATTGTTTCATTTTATTCAGTGTAAGCACACATGAACAATTGCAGCGTGCAACCTCACGTATTCTACAAGGTCTCTCATTCTTGTAAAGAGAATAGACACAAGAATAAGTGTCATGTACAGTAAGGAACACAGAACTTGTGCAGAAGACAAAGTAAGAAAAAATATAAAACAACAGATTAACTTTAGTTTAATTTTAGACAAATTCATAGTTAGCACAGTATATTACATATCTTAGTGATCTATAGGTAACTTGAGCTAGAAAAATCCTCATTCTGTAACTTCTAGGATGTATTCATGCTTTGCTGACAGATTGCAAAAAATGTAGCAAAAAAATAAGAGCAGATTTACTAAGACCAGTGCTTCATATGCCAGTCTTTATGAGCAGCCCGTGGGAAGAAGTTGCGCCGGATGTACAGTCATGTACTTTATGTTGTCCTTACTGTGGGCAGAATAAAGTGACAGGCATGCTGATTTCAGTGGTCTGTCACTTATGGTGCAATGTGCAGTGTTTTTTAAGAACTTACAAATAAGGGAGATGGAATAATACCTCAATAGTGCCACCTATTGGAAGGCAACATTCCTTCAAAGTTAGACTCCTTATACAAGCCTTGTAACAATGACTGGAAATTTAAAGCAAAGCCAGACTCCATGCACAGACAGCTGTTTCAGGGTATTTGCCCTTTATCAGTGTACAGTAGGAGTCTGGCTTTGCTAGTGAGAGGCCTGGGACGGGGGTCATTTTTTCTCCTTAGGGAGAGCACCTAGACAGTGAGTGAGGAGACTCAAAAGGCCATTCATGCTCCTCTTGTAATATGCAAATAAGGGTGATGGAATAATACCTCCACAGTGCCACCTGCTGGAAGGAAGCATTCCTTCGCACTAAAGTTAGACTCTTTATACAAGCCTTGTAACAATGACTGGGAATTAAGAACTTACTACATGTTTTTGCAGCTCCCAGCAAGAGATGAGTTCAGCTTATTCATGAGGTGTTGTTAGCCTTGCCCATCCACTCCAATTGTCAGTTTTCGCAGTAAGCAGTGTACCAGCTAGTAGACAGGGCTACGGACAGGGCTAAGAACACCTCGAGAATTACCTAGGCTCATCTATTGCTGAATTGCAGAAACAAGTTGTAAGTTCTTAAAGAAAACACTGCCATGACCCTGTAAGTGACAAACCACTGAAATCAGCATGACTGTCACTACTTTATGCTGCCCACAGAGATAAAAGCATAGAATATATGAAGCTTTTGCTTGAAGAGGAACAAGCCTCTTAAAGGGAGTCTGTCAGTTGATATGAGCCCCAGGTGCTAGGCTCATAGGTTCTGAAATGTTGATTCTGGTAATGTGAGTTTTATACATTTCTTGCTTTTCGCCCACTATGTACAGTCAAAGCTACTGCTGAATGTACTAATTGGTGAAGGCATAGATTAAGAGAACTGATACAAAGATACACGGCCAGCTTAAAAGCGTGTGTTTTTGTCCCGTTGTGTGTCCATGAAAATCACAGTCACAAAATTTCAATGGCCTTGTTCTCAAGATTGGGATTCTCGCATGTTAATACCATGCGCAAGCAAAAATAGGACTTGCCCTCTCTTTCCTGTGCATATTTTTTCTAGGTGGAAGAATGATAGAGCAGGATCAACTTGATGCTTTTTTTTTCAAACTCTTGAACAATAGCATACAGTTCATATAGCAAAAAAAAGGGTTAATGCGTTAATACACTCTGTAGCGGCGCATCTGTTTAAGTGCTTAACCCCTTAGTGACCACCCCTTAGATTTTTTACGTACTGCTTTAGACCTCATGCCCACGGCTGGGTTGCATTCCAACTGCGAAATTTTGCATTAGAATCAGACCCAGTGCCACCCAGAGACCCTATGCTCACCTGTCCAGATTGGCAGCGAGGGTTTCGGGCGCACGTCACTACGCATGCGCAGTGCAGGGCATGACGAGGCCATCGCGTCGGTGATGATGCAAATTCGCGGAGATTTCAAAATTGACATTTTTGAATTGCCGCGGATCAGACGCCTTCCATTGACTGCAGTGGAAGCCATCAGTGTGATTTTCCGCACAAAATGGAGCATGCTGCAATTCTTCCCTGCAAAAATTGCAATGGATTTCCGCTCGTTGGCAGGGAAAATTTTTTTAACATGGCATGTCTATGGAGGGACATTGCTGCAAAATTTGCGGTGGGCATCTGGCTATGAATTCTGCAGCGATAATCCGTCTGTGGGCATGGAGCCTTAGTGGGCTTTAATCCCCAGGGCCGTAAAAACGTGCTTGCTTTAGGGATTAAAGCTCTGTGGGCTGTGGACATGACAGCTCCATACTGTCTGCTGCTGGATGTAGTCGACAACCTGGAGCTGTCATGGGGGATCGCGGGGAGCACCCCTAGTCATGCAATCAGCGTTATCACATAAACCCCTAGTCATGCAATCAACGTTATCACATATGCCGATCACATAAAAGTAAGCAGGAAATGAAAAAAGTTAAAGATTTAACGATTCTCTTGGATCAGATCCATTAGAGAAGCTGAGCATACTCACCCCCGTTCCCTGTAATGTCCCGCAGCAATTTGGTCTAGAGAGGACATGACGCCGCCTTCTGTGCATGCGCCAGACATATTACATCACGCGCATGCGCAGAAGGATGGGAGGCCCGGGAGATTTGAAATCTCCTGGCTCCCACCTACCTTCAGGCAGGAGATGTCACTAGTGACCAGTCCCCGGGCCCGTGATCTTCATTATTTAGTAGATAATGGTAATCATGGAATAGTGAAAAAATACTAAAAAAAAGATAAAGTTTCAGCTCCCCTCATGGATCGGATCCACAAGAGGAGCTGAAAATACTCACCATTGTCCTCCGTCAAGTCCCACAGCGATATGGACCTGCCGTGGGCTTCTGCGCATGTGCCGATGTGGCATGAATGCGCAGAAAGCCAGGGAGCCCGGCAAATTTAAAATTTCATTGCACCCAGTTGTCAAAGATAGCCGAGTGCAGGGAAATATGACCGGGGACCGCTATATCCCGGTCACATGATCACTGTTATCCCTTGGATAACAGCAATTATATAAAGTTTTAAAAAGTTTTTAAAAAAGTTAAAAAAGTTAAAGTTTCATTTCCTCTTACAGATCGTATCCGTGAGGGGAGATGAAATTACATACCTAAGGTCCTCCCGGATTTGTCCCACGATGGGATCTTTATCCGCGGACCTCACCCTGGCTTCAGCGCCTGCGCAAAAGTCGAGGGTTGCCCAGGAAATTTTAGATCTCCCTGCTCCTAACTACCAAAGGTAGCCTAGAGCCTAGAACAGTGACAAGTGGCTTCATTGAGTGGTCTCCGGTCACGTGATAAAAAGGTAGCGATTTACCTTAGGCCGATCTCACATGACTGGATATGAATTGAGGATTCCACAAGTGCTTGATCCGCAGTAATATGCGGTTCAATCAAATGCTTTGGATTACACAATCCCGCTCACATTAGCAGCTGAGAATTACGTAACCCACTCGTAGAAAACAGAACACAGTATGTTCTATTTTACCACGGATATCCGTCACATAGAGCCCATTGTGCTCCATAGTCTCAGATATACCCGCAGCCTATACGCTACTACCTTGTGTACAGGCTGTGGGTACCCACGTCATCGCTAAGCGACGGTGCAGGAAATATAAACAAAAAAGGTGTACTGCGCATGACCCCCTGTGTGAGTTTGCAGTTATGCACAATACATTACGCAGCCATACGCAAGGCCACAGACAGGTTTACAGCTGGGATCCGCTGTTGGCCTCCGCAGGCAGATTCCACATATGGCCGTGCTAGCCCGGCATTATTCAGATCGCTAACTGTTATATGGGAGTTACAAGAGGCCACGGGAACGCTTGATTTCATGCAGTACCAGGAGCGCCTTCTGTGTGAGACCGCCGCAGCTCAGCAAGCTTACGAAGCCTCACAGAGCGCCACTTTTTACACCCCATCCCTGCTGCTGAACTCAAAAAATGCCCCCTAAAAAGTGAAACTGAGGAGGAGGAGGGATGCCTGTTTTATTGCCTCATGTGCCTATCCCAACCAGGCCTCCGTAATACCCCTGTCTTTGGACATACAACACAATTTACATTATTACTTTTTTCTAAGATTTAGGGAACGCCATTTTTTTTTCCGCACAAGTGAGCAATGGGGCCTGGAATTTATTCAGTTGTGGCCTGAAATCTAATAAGTGTTCTCTCCCATACAGGCCTAGCCATGTGTCCTATAAGTAGATTGGGCTACAATAGGTATATTTCTGAAGACAGGACACACAGGGGTATCCATTTTGGGGTGAAAGTCTTCATTCATATGTGTACAAAAAACAGTTTTTAAATTGACACAATTGCCAAAAAAATGAAAATCGTAAATTTTTTCTTCTGCTTTGCTTAGATTTATTCAAAGACTGTGGGGTCAAAATAGCAGTACACCTCTAGATTATTTCGATAAAGGGTCTAGTTTTTAAAATGGGGTTATTTGTGGGGGTTCTCAAGTGGGCAATGGGGCCTAAATCACCTTCAGGCAAAATGTCTGTTCTGAAAGCCACCAGCTGCTCCTTTTGGTTTGGGCCCCATTGTGCATAGACACATAATATTAAGGCCACAATTGGTATTTTTCTGAACAGCGGACCAACAGGGGTATCCATTTTTGGGTGTAAACCCTCATTTTCATGTGCACTAAGGAAAAAAAAACATTTGAAATTTAATTTTTTTCTCCTCTAAATAGCTCAGCCAATCACAGGAAGCTCTCAGCCATTCATTGAATTCAATGAAAAGTCAAGCACTGCTGTAATCGGCTGAGTGCTGTGACCAATCATAAGCAGCACTCAGCTGTCATTTAATGAATGGCTGAGAGCTGTCTGTAATTGGCTGAGCGCTGAGCCAATCAGATACAGCCCTTTCAGCAGATGGGGATTTTAAATCCCTGCCTGCTAAAAGAGCTTCAGAGCAGTGCAGGGAGAAGACAGGCTCGATGCGCCTGAGCCCTGGCAGCTGAGGAGAGGCGAGTGTAATTTTTTATTTTTTTTTAACACATTCTAGGGATGATTTTCATGGAAGGGATTGCCTTCAATGGGACTGCAGAAGTGCCGGTCCCATTGAAAGCAATGGGAGAACATCGCGATCCTCTGCCACAGCTGTCACGGTTGTGACAGCTGTGGCAGGGGATTCTTTACTCCCTGCGGGAAGTCCCCTTGGCACTGATCACTTTGACAGTGCTGTCACAGTGTTCAGTGACAAAGGAACTCCCCGCTTAGAATATTGACTCGCACCACGGACCTATGGTGCACACATGTCCTATGTTTTGCAGGTACATGCGTTTGCATGCCTGTAAAACACGGACATGTGAACACACCATAGGGAACCAATTGTTCTAATAGGCGCGTGTTTTTCTGTGCACAACTGTACGCACATAAACACAATCTACATATTTGTTGTCACCCTATTTTGCACATCTATCTCAAACCTTTTAACAACATTATATAGCTGGATCATACTTTCCCTTAGACCCAATGTCCACGGGCAAATTTGATCTCCATGGGATTAAGCAGATTGTAATCTGCCAGCAGCAGCAAAGAGAATAATGCAACTGATTGCACAACTGGGAGTGTGAGTAATCACACACTGGGCTTTGCAAATAGCTTCTGGAGGCCCCTTTACATGCAAATGAAGATGATAAAGTGTTAATGGCCATTAATGACCATTAACACCTTATGCAAATAGATCGCAAAATCATTTGAAAGATTATTTTTGCGTGTAAATGGGCCCTTTTCTCAAGACATTTTCACTAGGAAACAGCAAATGTCAGACCATTATTGGGCAGTGGTCAGTGTAAAAACTGCAAGATCTTAGGATTTGCTTTAATATAATTCATGACATTAAAAATAATACCCCTAATTCTTGAAAAAAAAAGTGTTTAAAATAAAAATCTTGATTTATGCAATAAGTAGAGATGAGCGAACACGTTCGGCCCCGCCCCTTTTTCGCCCGAACACCGAACTTTGCGAACACTTCAGTGTTCGGGCGAAAAAGTTCGGGGGCCGCCGTGGCAGCGCGGGGGGGGGTGCGGCGGGGAGTGGGGGGGAGAGGGAGAGAGAGAGGGCTCCCCCCTGTTCCCCGCTACTGCCGCCCGCGCCGCCGCGCATCTCCCCGCCCCCCGGCGGCACCCGGACACTTACGCGCGAACACTGCAGTGTTCGGCAAAGCCGGTGTCCGGGTGCGGATGTGTCCGTAACGGACACGTTCGCTCATCCCTAGCAATAAGTAATTTTCTAGTGACACATTAAGACAAGTGTGTCCTCTGTCTGCAATAGGAGACAAAGAATGTTAGGACCAGTCCATTTAGATAAGCCCGCCTCTTATTGATTTGCCAATTAAAAATGGAAGAGTATAGAAGGAAATGAATCCGTGATCTCTTCAAGTTTTCTACAATAATGTTTGTATCAGGGACTTGCAGAAGATCCTTAAAAAAACACTGTGGGCAAGTTTATTTCCCACTTATTTTAATAGTCATTTTTTAGGTATACTGTTCCTTTTACCAATAATTACCTAGAAAAAAAATCCATAGCATAATTTGCTTTAAGCCATCAGCTGTATGTTTGCTAAATAAAAGCTGAGCCTGGCATTCAATATTCAAATCTTGTGCACATTTTTAGTAGAGAAAAAAAGAAACATATGCATATCGTATTTGATAACATTATCAGGCATGAATAAAGCATAGTATTAGTCAATTTTATATGCTTTGTTGCATGAAATCTGTGTGTTTAAAAAATATGATAATTTGCATTTCATGGATTTGATAACCTCAGGAGTGCACTTGAAATTCAGCACATGCCCAAAACACCTCCCCGCATACCCCATTTTTAACTGAAGACCAATGGTTTCTATTAAGGGATCAGGCAGGAACTGTGACAAGCCAGTCAATAACTATGTGAGGTTACTTCATTAATGCTATAATGGCTGATAGAGTGAGAGGTAAAAAACAGGTTCCTGACAGCAGCAAATGAAAATGATAGAGATTCCTGAAGCAATGCGCCTTTCCTTTGTCATTGTCTTTTGCTTGAGCTTATTCAAAATGTGGCATTTATGTATTCAGCCTTGATGAATGTTGCAGGCTTTAAGCACTTTTTCCATCTCTAATGTAGTGCCGATTTCACATTGTTCTTTCTTTCTTTTTTATTTCAATAACCTCTGCTGTCAAGGCATTGCTGGCTGAAGGGTTGCAGGCACTGGCTAAATAGTTTTTTTTCTATGCTATAAGTGGTGTGGGAGATAGGAAAATGTATCACAAGTGCTAGTAGGGTCACGCACCAATCCATAATCTGAATTGCACATATCAATATATATATATATATATATACACTCTTTGTAAAAAAAAATCAAGCCCCTATTTGTTGTTTTGCTGCAAAACTTAGCATGCAGTTACATCTCAGATATGCAAATGATTAGAGTTGTGGCGGGATTAGATGAATGCTGATTAGGCGGTACTGGTCTATTATGTCTCCACCGGAATAATAGGTGAAGACTAGAGATGAGCGAACGTACTCGTCCGAGCTTGATACTCGTTCGAGTATTAGCGTGTTCGAGATGCTCGTTACTCGTGACGAGTACCACACGATGTTCGAGTTACTTTCACTTTCATCTCTGAGACGTTAGCGCGCTTTTCTGGCCAATAGAAAGACAGGGAAGGCATTACAACTTCCCCCTGCGACGTTCAAGCCCTATACCACCCCCCTGCAGTGAGTGGCTGGCGAGATCAAGTGTCACCCGAGTATATAAATCGGCCCCTCTCGCGGCTCGCCACAGATGCGTTCTGACAGAGATCAGGGAAAGTGCTGTCTTGCTGGAGTTGCTATAGGGAGAGTGTTAGGAGTATTTTAGGCTTCAAGAACCCCAACGGTCCTTCTTAAGGCCACATCTAAACGTGTGCAGTAGTGTGGAGGCTGCTTTTTGCAGTGTTGCACTTTTTTTTTTTTTGTATATCGGCCGTGCAGAGCATTGCGCCCTGCAGTAATTATACATAGTCCAGGGCCAGTAGTGGTGGTGAGGCAGGGACAGAAGACATATTTATTGAATATAGGCAGTGGGCCTTTCCAAAAACATTTGGGAAAAAAAATCTATTTGGGCTGCCTGTGACTGTCCTCAGTGTACTGGGTCTGTGCTGGGGGTAGTTGTCCACCTAATTCATACGCAGCCAGCTAAGTGTTACAGCAGGCTTGCGCAAAATTCTTTCCTGGCTCTGCTGTGCGTTCCGTAAGCGAAGTCAGCCTCCAACCACAGGCCAATAAGCGGCACATTTAATTACAGCGTTCTGTTTCTGCACTACTGGTAATACACCATGCTGAGGGGTATGGGTAGGCCTAGAGGACGTGGACGCGGGCGAGGATGCGGAGGCCCAAGTCAGGGTGTGGGCACAGGCCGAGCTCCTGATCCAGGTGTATCGCAGCCGACTGCTGCGGGATTAGGAGAGAGGCACGTTTCTGGCGTCCCCACATTCATCTCACAATTAATGGGTCCACGCGGTAGACCTTTATTAGAAAATGAGCAGTGTGAGCAGGTCCTGTCGTGGATGGCAAAAAGTGCATCCAGCAATCTATGGAACACCCAGAGTTCTGCGCCGTCCACTGCTGCAACTCTGAATCCTCTGGCTGCTGCTCCTCCTTCCTCCCAGCCTCCTCACTCCATTACAATGACACATTCTGAGGAGCAGGCAGACCCCCAGGAACTGTTCCCGGGCCCCTGCCCAGAATGGGCAGCAAGGGTTCCGAATCCTCTCCCACTGGAGGAGTTTGTCGTGACCGATGCCCAACCTTTTGAAAGTTCCCGGGGTCCGGGGGATGAGGCTGGGGACTTCCGGCAACTGTCTCAAGACCTTTCAGTGGGTGAGGAGGACGATGACGATGAGACACAGTTGTCTATCAGTGAGGTAGTAGTAAGGGCAGTAAGTCCGAGGGAGGAGCGCACAGAGGATTCGGAGGAAGAGCAGCAGGACGATGAGGTGACTGACCCCACCTGGTTTGCTACGCCTACTGAGGACAGGTCTTCAGAGGGGGAGGCAAGGGCAGCAGCAGGGCAGGTTGCAAGAGGCAGTGCGATGTCCAGGGGTAGAGGCAGGGCCAGACCGAATAATCCACCAACTGTTTCCCAAAGCGCCCCCTCGCGTCATGCCACCCTGCAGAGGCCGAGGTGCTCAAAGGTCTGGCAGTTTTTCACTGAGAGTGCAGACGACCGACGAACAGTGGTGTGCAACCTGTGTCGCGCCAAGATCAGCCGGGGAGCCACCACCAACAGCCTCACCACCACCAGCATGCGCAGACATATGATGGCCAAGCACCCCACAAGGTGGGACGAAGGCCGTTCACTGCCTCCGATTTGCACCGCTGCCTCTCCCCCTGTGCCCCAACCTGCCACTGAGATCCAACCCCCCTCTCAGGGCACAGGCACTACCGTCTCCTGGCCTGCACCCACACCCTCACCTCCGCTGTCCTCGGCCCCATCCACCAATGTCTGTCAGTGCACCGTCCAGCCGTCGCTAGCGCAAGTGTTGGAGCGCAAGCGCAAGTACGCCGCCACGCACCCGCACGCTCAAGCGTTAAACGTGCACATAGCCAAATTTATCAGCCTGGAGATGCTGCCGTATAGGGTTGTGGAAACGGAGGCTTTCAAAAATATGATGGCGGCGGCGACCCTGCGCTACTCAGTTCCCAGTCGCCACTACTTTTCCCGATGTGCTGTCCCAGCCCTGCATGACCACGTCTCCCGCAACATTGTACGCGCCCTCACCAACGCGGTTACTGCCATGGTCCACTTAACAACAGACACGTGGACAAGCACAGGCGGGCAGGGCCACTATATATGTCCCTGATGGCACATTGGGTGAATTTAGTGGAGGCTGGGACAGAGTCAGAGCCTGGGACCGCTCACGTCCTACCCACCCCCAGAATTGCGGGCCCCAGCTCGGTGGTGGTATCTGCGGCGGTGTATGCTTCCTCCACTAAACCACCCTCCTCCTCCTCCTACGCAACCTCTGTCTCGCAATCAAGATGTGTCAGCAGCAGCACGTCGTCAGCAGTCGGTGTCGCACGGCACGGCAGCACAGCGGTGGGCAAGCGTCAGAAGGCCGTGCTGAAACTACTCAGCCTAGGAGATAAGAGGCACACGGCCCACGAACTGCTGCAGGGTCTGACAGAGCAGACCGACCGCTGGCTTGCGCTGCTGAGCCTCCAACCGGGCATGGTCGTGTGTGACAACGGCCGTAACCTGGTGGCGGCTCTGCAGCTCGGCAGCCTCACGCACGTGCCATGCCTGGCCCACGTCTTTAATTTGGTGGTTCAGCGCTTTCTGAAAAGCTACCCACGCTTGTCAGACCTGCTCGGAAAGGTGCGCCGGCTCTGCGCACATTTCCGCAAGTCCCACACGGACGCTGCCACCCTGCGCACCCTGCAACATCGGTTTCATCTGCCAGTGCACCGACTGCTGTGCGACGTGCCCACACGGTGGAACTCTACGCTCCACATGTTGGCCAGGCTCTATGAGCAGCGTAGAGCTATAGTGGAATACCAACTCCAACATGGGCGGCGCAGTGGGAGTCAGCCTCCTCAATTCTTTACAGAAGAGTGGGCCTGGTTGGCAGACATCTGCCAGGTCCTTGGAAACTTTGAGGGGTCTACCCAGATGGTGAGCGGCGATGCTGCAATCATTAGCGTCACCATTCCTCTGCTATGCCTCTTGAGAAGTTACCTGCAAAGCATAAAGGCAGACGCTTTGCGCTCGGAAACAGAGCCGGGGGAAGACAGTATGTCGCTGAATAGTCAGAGCACCCTCCTGTCTATATCTCAGCGCGTTGAGGAGGAGGAGGAGCATGAGGAGGATGAGGAGGAGGGGGAAGAGACAGCTTGGCCCACTGCTGAGGGTACCCATGCTGCTTGCCTGTCATCCTTTCAGCGTGTATGGCCTGAGGAGGAGGAGGATCCTGAAAGTGATCTTCCTAGTGAGGACAGCCATGTGTTGCGTACAGGTACCCTGGCACACATGGCTGACTTCATGTTAGGATGCCTTTCTCGTGACCCTCGCGTTACATGCATTCTGGCCACTACGGATTACTGGGTGTACACACTGCTCGACCCACGGTATAAGGAGAACCTTTCCACTCTCATACCCGAAGAAGAAAGGGGTTCGAGAGTGATGCTATACCACAAGACCCTGGCGGACAAACTGATGGTAAAATTCCCATCCGACAGCGCTAGTGGCAGAAGGCGCAGTTCCGAGGGCCAGGTAGCAGGGGAGGCGCAGAGATCAGGCAGCATGTACAGCACAGGCAGGGGAACACTCTCTAAGGCCTTTGACAGCTTTCTGGCTCCCCAGCAAGACTGTGTCACCGCTCCCCAGTCAAGGCTGAGTCGGCGGGAGCACTGTAAAAGGATGGTGAGGGAGTACGTAGCCGATCGCACGACTGTCCTCCGTGACGCCTCTGCCCCCTACAACTACTGGGTGTCGAAGCTGGACACGTGGCCTGAACTCGAGTTGTATTCCCTGGAGGTGCTTGCTTGTCCTGCGGCTAGCGTCTTGTCAGATAGGGTGTTTAGTGCGGCTGGGGGAATCATCACAGATAAGCGTACCCGCCTGTCAACCGACAGTGCCAACAGGCTTACACTCATCAAGATGAACAAAGCCTGGATTTCCCCAGACTTCTCTTCTCCACCAGTGGACAGCAGCGATACCTAAACAATACGTAGGCTGCACCTGCGGATGGAAGCATTGTTCTCTATTACCATCAAAAATGTGGACCTTTTAGCTTCATCAATCTGTGTATAATATTCATCCTGCTCCTCCTGCTCCTCCTCCTGAAACCTCACATAATCACGCCGAACGGGCAATTTTTCTTAGGCCCACAAGGCTCAGTCATATAATTTTTGTAAACAATTTTTATACGTTTCAATGCTCATTAAAGCGTTGAAACTTTCACCTGAACCAATTTTTATTTTAACTGGGCTGCCTCCAGGCCTAGTTACAAATTAAGCCGCATTAACCAAAGCGATTAATGGGTTTCACCTGCCCTCTTGGTTGGGCATGGGCAATTTTTCTGACGTACATTAGTACTGTTGGAACACCAATTTTTTTGGGCCCTCGCCTACAGTGTAATCCAATAAATTTTTTGCCCACCTGCATTACAGCTGACGTTACATCAGCTGTGTTGGGCACTGCAATGGGATATATTTATGTACCGCCGGTGGGTTCCAGGGAGCCACCCATGCTGTCGGTCCACACGGAGTTGTAACTACATGTGTCCACTTCTAAAGAACCCCAGTCTGACTGGGGCATGCAGTTTGGGCCGAAGCCCACCTGCATTTAATCTGACATTAGCTCTGCTGTCCAGGGCACTGCAATGGGATACATTTATGTACATCGGGTGGGTTCCAGGGAGCCACCCATGCTGTGGGTGCACACGGATTTCCCATTGCGGAGTTGGGGATTCCCAGTTGTACCTGCCTGTGACTATTTATAAAAAACCGCGGTCTGACTGGGGCATGCAGACACCTTGACAGAATGAATAGTGTGTGGCACATAGGTTCCCCATTGCTATGCCCACGTGTGCAGCTCCTGATGGCGGTGGCACAGGATTATATTTCTCATTGCTTCTGTACAGCATTGTGGGCTATCGCCCCGCCCCTTTTAAAGAGGGTCGCTGCCTAGCCGTGCCAACCCTCTGCAGTGTGTGCCTGCGGTTCCTCCTCATGGCAGACACACTTATAAATAGACATGAGTGTGGCGTGGCATGAGGGCAGCTGAAGGCTGCGCAGGGACAATTTGGTGTGCGCTGTGGACACTCGGTCGTGCAGGGGGGGAAGGGGGGTTGGGCAGCATGTAACCCAGGAGAAGTGGCAGCGGAGTGTCATGCAGGCAGTGATTGTGCTTTGTTGAAGGTAGTGTGGTGCTTAGCTAAGGTATGCATTGCTAATGAGGGCTTTTCAGAAGTAAAAGTTGTTGCGAGGTGGGGGGGGGGGGCACTCTTGCCGCTATTGTGGCTTAATAGTGGGAACTGGGAACTTGAGATGCAGCCCAACATGTAGCCCCTTGCCTGCCCTATCCGTTGCTGTGTCGTTCCCATCACTTTCTTGAATTGCCCAGATTTTCACAAATGGAAACCTTAGCGAGCATCGGCGATATACAAAAATGCTCGAGTCGCCCATTGACTTCAATGGGGTTCGTTACTCGAAATGAACCCTCGAGCATCGCGATAATTTCGTCCTGAGTAACGAGCACCCGAGCATTTTGGTGCTCGCTCATCTCTAGTGAAGACATAGTAACATACATAATAACATAGTAGGCTGCATGTTAGGCTGATTGAAGACAATGTCCATCTAGTTCAGCCTATTTCAACCCCAGAGTTGATCCAGAGGAAAGCAAAAACCCCAAGAGGCAGAAGCCCATTTGGGGGAAAATTCCTCCCAGACATGTTTTGGCAGTCCTGAGTTGAAGGACACGCCCCAGCGGCTGATTGGGTGCTGCAGATGTGCCCTCTTGAGCTCGACCTCCTGACTCATCCTCCCAGCCCCCACACACATGCTGCTGGAAGGGATGGCCCTGAACCTGCAGCCGCTACTGTTGCTGGTCAACAAGCTGTGACAGCAGGGAGGAGAGTGACAGAGTTCCCCCCTGCAGCGGCCACAGAGGGAACCATAGCGACAGCTATGAGCGACACGCCATTGTGGGGAAGACAGTCCCAGCAGAGCCAGCTGCAGTGGTCGCAGGGGGAATGGGCAGAGTGACAGCCGACAGCGGGGCCGCCTGCAGTGAACGCCATGTGTTACATTCACTTGGCGCATGAAAGCACTATTGCACAGAAGGGATGCCATGTCCATTTAAATCTACAAACAGTCTCACTAAATACTAAATGGGAACTCTTTCCCTAAATGCGTAACGAATGAGGGAGAGGCCCTGCCTACCACAGCAGACTGATCCGCGTCCATAGATGTGGGCCTGCACTCATTCCTGGGACCTAACTATCCCTGATTAGGAAGCAGGAGAGATGCACTAAACAGACACACAGGACATGACACCAATACTGACACACCAAACATACAACATATAGTGCATATAACAGGAACCCCACCCAGAGCTCACATGCAATCAGCTGAAATACCACAGCAAGTCTCAGTGTTCTCATACTAGGGGGATAGACAGTCAGCCACCATGCTGACAAAGGAAATCATGAAAGGCATCAACCATCTGACACACAGACGAGACATAAGACGTCTGGAGGCCGCACCTGTCAGGGGAAGGAAAGAGGGGGTCTGCATATGCTACAAACAAGGACTACAGGTGTCCAAATCCTCTTTAGGGAAGCAGAGAGGCACAGACAGACAAGCAGGCAAGCACAGCTCTGAGTGGGCACAAGACAGTGATATCCAAGCAATAAAAGGACCAGTATCAACTACTGAGGCATGCTGGTCTTTATATGCTGCAGAGTAAAGGGAAATGGCTGGCGGAGAATACCACACCCAGCCATTTCAATTAACCCCTACCTGTGAAGGTGTGCACATGGAAGCCTGTAGAATAACAGGCCCCAGATGCACAACCTAACACCAGGTATGAGCGTCACAGTGGGTGCAGGGGCAACCAAGGAGAGTGACAGCAGGGTTTGCTGCAGTGGTCTGTGCCGCTATCTTCTGTGCTGTGTGCTGGGTTGTCAGCCACCGCTGCTGTCTTGGAAATGGGGATGGAACAGTACTATACCACCAACAGCCAATCGCCAGCTAGGGGCGTGACCAGGGCATACCCTCCAGCTAAGCCTAGTCAACCCCTAGCTTATGGTGGAGACAGGATACACCAGTACCTGCTCTTCCCACCTGAGGCCCTTAAATTGGTTCCACCCTTGGCTTATAAAAAGGCTTGCAGAGGCTACTCGTGTGTTGTGGACCTCTTTTTTCACTTATGTAGAGAATGTTGACCACTTTAACATGAAAGGGGGCGCAATATTTTAACGTGAAAAGCTGGGTAATTACGTATATTTACAAATTGCCCACCAGCTGTGCCATTCTGACCAGACAGTTAGGAGGTGTTAGGGTCAGTAGATACATGAGAACACCCACACAATGCAGCCGAGCTCAGAATTCCATCGACAGACTAGCAATAGAGAGGATTGTCTGATCATCCGACAAGCACTAGCAGCTCCAACTGTTTCGTTGTCTGCCATCTAGAGACAAGTGGTACAATCATTATAGGCTCCTATGTCTGTCGGAACCATTTCCAGACATTTGGCTGAAGGACATTTGGTCTCACGGTACCTGTTACATGTACTGCCTTTTGATACCCCACCACCACCACCACCACCTCTGTTTGCAGTTGTGTCTTGAACGATGAAAGTGAACTGCTACGGAATGGAACTGGGTTATCTTCAGCAATGAATTCAGATTTAGTTTGGGCACTGACAATGGCCATTTGCAGACCTAGGGGTAAGTGTTTCAATCCTGCCTTTAGCGTGGAGTGGCATACTGTCACCACTGCTAGTTAAATGATCTAGGGGGCCATCGCATGTGACAGTCACTCACACCTAGTAGTGGTACGGGGGACAATGACAGCTCAGCAATATGTTCAGGACATCCTGCAGCCACATGTGTTCCTCCTATGGCAGTTTCCAAGACATACTTTCCAGCAGGATAAAGCTCGGCCGCACACACACAGGGGTCACAGGAGCCCCCACAACATTGTCACACTTCTGTGGCTGCCCGGTGACCAGATTTATGGCCAATAAAACATGTGTGGGACTATCTGGGACACCAACTTTGACAGACTACAAGTTTGCATTATCTAGAGGCTCAGTTATAGCAAATGTGGACTAATATGCTGCAGGATACCATCTGAGACCTGTATGCCTCCATGGCCATCCATATCACATCTTACATTTAAGCTTATATTCAGGCGGCGTAACAGGGTACCATCACACAGAGAAAGGTGCATTCGACTCCGAGGTTTCCTAGGATTTTTTTACAGTGTATTTATATACTGAATGTATAATATTATATATATATATTTTTTTTTTTCATGTGCAGTATAAAACAGATCTAGCTTTAACTGCCAACAGGATAAAAATATGATCAGCGCTGTTACTATCAATATTAATGACTACTTATGTGCTCTAATATATGAACTACTATTCAAGAAAATGTGTGAATGGCATATTCTTAGTAGTAGATTATATCATGTAGTAAACTTCTCTTACATTGCATATTACATCAACACATGCTGGTAGACTTAGCCGGCCTTAGCTATATGTGATCTGTGCAGTCGCACAGGGAGCTGGCTACCCATTGTTGGAGGAGCGACACAACAGTAGACTGACTCTCCTCCCCTTATTGAAGCCTGGTTTAGGGTGCAATCCCACTTAACAAAAATCTAGCCAAAGGAAGTACGATCTGGCCAATAAGCTCTGCAATATCATGCAGTGATTGGCATTTGCGGCTGGGTGGAGTCTCAGCCACAAACAGCTTTTGTTATGTGGGAATACATCCTTACTAGAGATGAGCGAGCACCAAAATGCTCGGGTGCTCGTTACTCAAGCCGAGCTTATTGTAATGCTCAAGAGCTCATTTCGAGTAATGAACCCCATGGAAGTCAATGGGAGACTCGAGCATTTTTCAGGGTGACCGATGCTTGATAGCTCTCCGACTTGTTTTCAATGGAGCCGCGGCTGCTGCCGGCGGCTCCATTGAAAACAACAGTCTGCCGGCACCCCTGAAATGTTTTTCAGGGAAGGGCTTAACATATAAGCTCTTACCTGAAAAACAAAAATGTTAGTGTAAAAAAATAAATAAATAAATACCTCTCCACCGCTGCCATGTCCCGCGGGGATGCAGAACACATCCGTCCGCAATACGCTTGTGCGAAAAACACATGATAAAAATGTTTGTTTTTTTTAAACTAGCCTGGGGAAGTTCCACTCAGTGTTTTACATAGCGTTTTTTATATTGCCACTAGGGCAGAGCTGGTGATTAAATCCTAGCAGATGTGTACTAGGTAGTACTAGGTATTGTGGGAATTTAGCTAGGTAGAGTGCGGGTCGGCGGCAGTCAAAGGCGGAAACCAATGGATAAAGTCCAATAGCAGGCTTGAGCTGCGTTTATTTTTATACGAGCAAAAACAAAAGTCCAGCCTTAGCTTTAGGCAAACAAAATTATAGTCCAGCATACAGCTATCAGACCGTCCTGGCCTGCTCAGGTCACAGTTTGCAGGTGCAGTGCACCGCAGGGCTTCTATCTCCAAGCCGGTCATACACGCTGCCAGGGTCAGGTCCTCCCAGACAGACACCTCTGCTAGGGGTTGAGGTGAGGGGCGTCTCCCTGTCCACCCTGGCCTTCACAGCCACCCACTCGGGCTAACAGCCTTGCAGCTCCGCTGAGCTGTCTTTCCTGGCTCTCAGCCAGACACTCTCCGTCTCTCCTTGGTAGGAACTGGCTTTTTATCTCGTTCCTGCTCCACCCCTTGGTTAACCCTTGCAATAGAAGTCCTGTCTCTGGCCCTCTACCGGCCCGCCTGTGTACTGCACTACTACAGTATCTACCTACAATGGTAATTTTCCATTTATCTATAGTTTGACTTAAATTTAGCTGACTGGCTATGTCCTGTCAGGGTAGAGGGGAATATATTTACCTTTCTGGTAAATCATCAGTATGACTTAAAAACACTTTTAAAAGGGTTGCCTGGTTGCTGGACAAGTTTTTAAGTAGAGCCTGAAATGTGTTAAAATAACAATAGCTGAGATACTTAACTATCCTCTGCCCTGGCAATCCAGTGCGGCAGCTTCACTGCCCTACTGGTCTCTGTTGCAGAACAGGTATCAGTCCAATATAAAGCAACTCCAGCAGCACACCTATCACTGCAAAAGCAGGGAGGTCTCGACTGCACATACCAAAATAGGATCCTGGCTCCAGATCCAAAACACCACAGTACTATAACGTATTGTCAAAGACTGGTGCAAAAATTGGTGCAAAAACTTCACATCTCAGCAAGATATATACATTATTTCTCACCGCAACCCGCAGCAACGTTTTGACCCAAGATGTAAAGGGTCTTTATCAAGCTAACATAGTACACACAGGACATACAATATATACAATATACTACCCAATCAAACATTACCTCCCATAATCAGGTGTACTCTATTCCATCGTGGACAGTGGTGGTGGGGGATGGCATCACTCCAAACTTGTTACTCCCCTAGAGTTGTAATACATTATTGATTAGCCTGTGTTACATCTGCTTGGCTCACAAACGTGCCAGACCTCAGAACAGACGCAAACATGTCCATTTAAAACCGCAAACATACGCATAGAGTACTTGCACAGACCAATTGCATCTCTACAGGAGGAAGAATGGACAACTGTACCTAACTGATCAGGGAAAGAGGGGCACCTTTCCCCTTTAGAGTCATCGCCTCGATAAAGGCGGCCCCACTGTCTTCTTCTATTGACCTGACTATCCCTGATCAGGGAGCTTGAGAGATGCACTAAACACTCAGGACATGAAACTGTTCACACACACTGTACATGGAACAAGACTGCACATAAAGCACATGTCTGGCACCCTGCACAGACCTAACACTCATCGCTGTTCAAACCAACATACAGTGTAACACATACCACATAGAACAGGACTGTACCCTCCTCATGTCTGGCCACGTGCACAGACATACAACACAAGCCACTGTTCACACCAACATACAACAGGTAGTGCACACAACATGGACCCCACCCAGAGTCCACACGCATACAATGGCAAACCAAAGTAGTCCAAGTGTCCTCACTCCAGGGGAATAGGGAGAGTCAGCCACCGTGCTAACATAGGGAACAGTGTCAGGCATCACCTATCTGACACACACAGGACATCAGACATCTGGGGGCCACACATGCCCAGGAATAGGGAGAAACCTTGCGGCCATCTGCACCTGTGTGGTCACCATACCACACACTACAAATGCACGCACCCCAGAAATCATAAGGAGGGACAGCAGGTGTCCAGACCGTCTTCAGCGGAGGAGAGAGACACTTCCAACAAGCATACAACCACACCAGCTCTGAGTCGGATAAACAGTGATACATAAGGCACTAAAATGACCAGCAATCTCTCACAAGGGTTTGCTGGTATTTATCTGCTGCAGACAAGGGAGATTGGAGAACACTATACTGAGCCAGCTCAATTAACACCTACCTGTGAAGGTGTGCACATGGAAACCTGTAGAACCACAAGTCCCAGATGCACAACCTTAGCAGCCTGATTACAGCATGCTACCTGCATCCATAACAGCCACAGCACATGTGTAAGGTCTGCCTCACTTCTGCACTCTTCCCTATTGTTACATTCATTACTGTTTTTGCCCACTGGCATCCATCTCAGTCACT
Source organism: Eleutherodactylus coqui (assembly GCF_035609145.1). Classification (NCBI taxonomy): domain Eukaryota; kingdom Metazoa; phylum Chordata; class Amphibia; order Anura; family Eleutherodactylidae; genus Eleutherodactylus; species Eleutherodactylus coqui. The sequence goes on from NC_089839.1 coordinate 71,222,820, forward strand.
GCGCATGTGCGAGACTAGCAAGGTCCCGCATGAGGAACCTCATCCTGGCCCATGCGCACCGCTGACATCAGAGGGCCAAGATGTGGTTCTTCTCACGGGTATAGTGAAAGTGCAATTGTTTATTAATCTGTGACTTAAACAACATAACACTGTCTTCTTTCACTTATTTGTAAACAATATAAAGTGTTCTATTTTTTAACCCTCTCATCAACATCGTATTCTGTAACCTGTGTCATATCCCATTACCCGTGACACCTATAAGAGGCCACTACCTTCCATATTGTACTCCATGGTAACTTCTAATTAGAGATGAGCGAGCATACTCGTCCGAGCTTGATACTCGTTCGAGTATTAGGGTGTTCGAGATGCTCGTTACTTGTAACGAGTACCACGCGGTGTTCGGGTTACTTTCATTTTCTTCCCTGAGAAATTTGCGCGCTTTTCTGGCCAATAGAAAGACAGGGAAGGCATTACAACTTCCCCCTGCAACGTTCAAGCCCTATACCACCCCCCTGCAGTGAGTGGCTGGCGAGATTAGGTGTCACCCGAGTATTAAAATCTGCCCTTCTCTATATGCGCTCAATGGGGCCGGCGAAAGCAGCGCCGACCCCATTGAGAACATATAGAAGACAAATCATTCTTCTCTGCCACAGCTGTAACAGCTGTGGCAGAGAAGAACGATGTTTGCCCATTGAATTCAATGGAGCCGGCAATACAGCAGGTTCCACTGAAAGCAATGGGCTGCCGGCGATCGCGGGATGAATTCTCGGGAAGGGCTTAAATATATAAGCCCTTCCCTGCAATTCATCCAGAAATGTGTTACAATAAAAATATATACCGGTGCCAATGACAATGATGTCATTGAATGGCTGTGATTGGCTGAAGGCACGTGTGTTTCTGGAGGCGGGGATTTCAAGCCCTGCGTCCAGAAAGCAATGCTCTGCCGGGGACCAGGAGGGAGCGACAGCCTGCAGGAGCACCGCAGAACGCCCGGTGAAGTGAGTAATGATTTTTATTCTTTGCTCCACTGTATTACCGGCGTATAAGGTGACAGTTGGGGGGTCGTCTTATACGCCCCGTCGCCTTATACGCCGGTATATATTTTTATTGTAACACATTTCTGGATGAATTGCAGGGAAGGGCTTATATATTTAAGCCCTTCCCGACAATTCATCCTGCGATCGCCGGCAGCCCATTGCTTTCAGTGGAACCTGCTGTATTGCCGACTCCATTGAATTCAATGGGCAAACATCGTTCTTCTCTGCCACAGCTGTTACAGCTATGGCAGAGGAGAACGATCTTTATGCTGACAGTGCGGGGGGGGGGGCACTCTTGCCGCTATTGTGGCTTAATAGTGGGACCTGGGAACTTGAGATGCAGCCCAACATGTAGCCCCTCGCCTGCCCTATCCGTTTCTGTGTCGTTCCCATCACTTTCTTGAATTGCCCAGATTTTCACAAACGAAAACCTTAGCGAGCATCGGCGATATACAAAAATGCTCGGGTCGCCCATTGACTTCAATGGGGTTCGTTACTCGAAACGAACCCTCGAGCATTGCGAAAAGTTCGTCCCGAGTAACGAGCACCCGAGCATTTTGGTGCTCGCTCATCTCTACTTCTAATATTTTTAATTACAGTACAATTCCATTATCCAATGTACACTTGAATAATCATAATAACAATTAGAAGAACACACATTTCTCTCACTCACATATCCTTCATTTACATTTTGAAAATCCCTTCTTTGTACAGTCTGTGGTTGCAAAAATAATTGTCAAAATATATTTAAAAAAAAAACATGTGCATGATTACTTTATCATGGAAATCACTTGGCTAGAATGATTTAAACATGTATAAAGAAATCTATAAAAAATGGGCAGATGGCTAGACAAAATAATACAGTACGTTTTAAATAAAAGAAGTAAAAAAAACAGAACATGCGAGTCAATATGTCTTGCTGTGAGAAGTGAAAAAAAACCTGAATCCTGCTTTATGATTAGCAAAATTAATAAAAGAAGCATAAAAGTACACAGTATAGAAAGCATACATAATGCAAACTTTTACATTTTCTAAAACAATATGCACACTATGTACAGTTCTTCAGCAAGGCACACGTTGTTCACAGTGAGATGAATCTACTAACCCCTTGTCCTATTCTTTTGGAATGAAATAAATTGCTTATCGTGGTGAGCTCTTTTATGCTCTGTAAAATTAAGAAGGCTGAATAGAATATAAAAAGAGTTATTTTCAAATAGGGAAAGAGAAGCTTATCTAACAATTGATTCTATCTAAATAAGCTATTTTAGAATTGGTATTTGGCCTAGATTTATCAAGAGAAGGAAAGAAAAGTCTCCAGTAGAAAAGGGGAAAATTGTCCATCCTCCGTAATTCCATGGAGTCTGTTTATGAAAATATCGCAATGGCCCCAATTTATACATAATTGATAGGGTTGTCAATCAATCCTAACTTTACTGACGTTTTTATACAGTAACTTTCTTTCTGTAAAATGCAAAGTGTTAATATATCTATGGGAACTGTGGTGTTTTTCTTCTGCACAGCAGACAGAAAAGAATTTATTAACACCATAAAGGATCCAAATATACAATGTATCCATAGACTTATGCTAGGTAAGTGTGTGGCAAAGGGGTTTGTAGGTTTATTTGTGACTTACTATGCAGTTAAAAACAGGAAACCACAAAAACAATGTTGCTATATTAATTTTTTTTAAACACAAGTCAACGGTAGATAAAACTACATGTGCGTGTGTGTACATAGGTGTGCACAAAACCGCACACCCAAGTAAGCGCACAAACACGCGTGAATGCAGATCTGTGTCCATTTCCTTCCACTGAATTCAATGAATGGCTAAGCACTGCCTGTGATTGGCTGAGTACTGTGACCAATCAGAGGCAGTGCCCAGCTGTTATTCAATGAATGGCTGAACACTGCCTGTGATTGGCTGAGTGCTCAATCAATCAGGTACAGCCCTTTCAGCAGGCAGCAATTTTAAATCCCCACCTGCTGAAAGAGATTCAGAGCAGTGACAGAACCCAAGCTGCTAGACATGCCTAAGCCCTGGCAGCATCGGAGAGGTGAGTATGTATTTTTTTTTTTTACACCAGATAGGAATGATTTTCAGGGAAGCGCTTATATTTAAAGCCCTTCCCTGAAAATCACTGTAGAGGTGTCAGCATTGCGATCCTCTGCCACAGCTGTCACAGCTGTGGCAGGGGATTCTTTACCCGCGGGGAGTTCCCTTGTCACTGAACAGTGTTACAGTGCTGTCACAGTGTTCAGTAACAAGGGTACTCCCCAGTGGGGAACATTGACATGCACCATGGACCTATGGTGCACACATGTCCTATGTTTTGCAGGTATGTGCATTTGCATGCCTGTAAAACACGGACATGTGAACACACTTTAGGGAACCAATAGTTTTAATAGACATGTGGTTTTGTGCGCACTCATGTACGAACACGGACACATTCATCTGAAAGCACCCTAAACTGTAAGTTTGAGGGACTGCGGGCATTGGGTTCGCTTTTCCAGGTCGATGTTAGCCTTATGAACATAGGGTGCAGGAGTCGCCATTGCTGAAAAAGCAATGCTTTATTAATTAATTTATTAAATGTAAAATCGGAAAACGGTATCTTGTGACCCTGTGATCTGGGGTATCTACGAGTCTCATAAGTCTCTCAATAAAGTTCAATAGTCCATATGATCAATTGTTAATCAGAGTTCTAGCCTGGTTGACTGGGATCAGTAATAAATGATAAATGTCTCACGTAGCTCCGCCCCATCACGTGTGCCGATTCCAGACAATCAGGAGGCTGGAATCGGCACACGTAATGGGGCGGAGCTACACGATGACGCGTAGAAGGGGGCGGAGCCAGAACGCCGCTGCTGCCGGACAGACCCGAAGGCAGAAGACCCTTCTGCGCAAGCTCGTCTAATCGGGCGATTAGACGCTGAAGTTAGACTGAGCCATGGAGATGGGGACGCCAGCGCAGGGAAGGTAAGTGAATAACTTCTGTATGGCTCATATTTAATGCACGATGTACATTACAAAGTGCATTAATCTGGCCATACAGAAGTGTATAACCCCACTTGCTTTCGCGAGACAACCCCTTTAAGTCAATGACAAAATGTATCACTGAAAAAAATGGAGGTAAAAACCTTGAAGTTGAATTTATAAAACTATTTAACAAATTCCATGAAAATTGATGTTTCTTCTGAATATTTTTAGAGATAGCTTGACCTTTCTATACTTTGTGTACAGTATATGCAGCTTGTTGACTGATACTGAAGGACCATTAAGCCATGTACTAAAGCAGAGCAGTGCAATCCTCACCTTATATTACTGTGCAGTAACACAAGATTTATATGAAGGAAAGGAATATATATTTTTATTGTAATAGTTTATACTGCATTATTTAAAGTTCTAACACCAGGATCGCCGTATTCGTAACCACAATTTAATATGTTTTATCCAGTCTGAATCTTCAAGGATCCTTGATTTATCCTAAGCCATCTGATTCTAATCTTTAGGTTCCAAGAGCCCATAAAGGATAGCATAAGCTTTACTACAGTTCCTTAAAAAGTATCTATGAATCAATCAGTAACAGTGTCAGCCTTTACTCTATATTATGCCTTAAAGGGATGATTTTTACATCCGTGTGTCATTTATTTCTTTTCTCGCATGCAAAAAAACCCTGAAAGAAGCTAATTTTTTTTAGAACTGCTTAGCAATATAATCATTGAAAAAACGATGTCACCTGTGTGGACTCCATTTTTTATGCACTTATTGACTTGAATGAGTGACTGTGTCGGAGAAGTTGGACCAGAATAGGGCATAGGGCTTCTTCAAACAACCATATTTGCGCACGTTTTTGCACGCATAATATATATGCACGCAATGCGCAGAGAATACAACCCATTGATGTCAATGCATTTGTTCTAAAGAGCATGTTTTGCGCACACATTTTGCGCATGCAGAAAAATAGGTGCTGCTTTATTTTCCAGCATATTTGCACACCAAGGGCCCCATAGAAGTGTATGGGAGGTATGCAAATATGCACTCAATATAGTGCGGACTTGCAATATGCTGTCAATTTAATAAAAAATAGAACACATCTAGACTAGAGTATTGCCATTTTCGAGCACATACCCGCTCGTCTCAAAAGATTCGGCAGACGGCGGGGGTGAGCGGTGAGTTGCTGGATTGAGCATGGGGGAGCGGGGAGGAAGAGAGAGAGATCTCACCCCCCCCCCCCCCCCCACTGTTCCTCCCCGCTCTCCTCCGCCGCCCCCATCCTGTCCCGAATCTTTTGAGACGAGCGGGCATGTACTCAAAAATGGCAATACTTTGCCTTAGCGAGTATACTCGCTCATCTCTAATCTAGACCTCATTAGGCTAAACAGCCTTTTAATCTAAGGAAGGAGTGTGTTGCTCACGTATGTGAATTGGCCCTGAGTGCTCCAAAAGTGCAGTACTATGCGCAAATCTACCTCATTGAGCCTCGTTCACTACTCAGATATGCTCAGAGGTAAGCATATTTGCGCATACACTCATCTGAAGCTTTCCATACTGTAATTCCATGTACAAAATGTTTGTGTGCACAGTCCCATCGACATCAATGTGCCATTGTGCTTTTTTTGTGCAGCAGTCAGTTGTAAGTATGGACTGCAAGAGGGAAATCGCTCATGTGCATAATAGGGCCCTGCACACTAGCGTTATTTTAACGCAAATGTCAATGAGACTTTCTAATGTTAAAAGCGCATTGCACAAAAATGACAAAGCACAAACTTGTGATGCGTTTTTAACATATTAGAAAGTCCCATTGACATTTGCGTTAAAAAAGCGCAGCGATATTGCAGCATTAAAAGATACAAGTGGGTAGGAGCCCTAAGGCTTAATGGGTAGGGCCTATGGTAATGATTCAACCATGTTGAGATAAATTTAAGGGGGTTTGCATGAAACAGGGCTTAAACACATAAGTGTGTTTTTCTCACCTTATATGGCCGTGATAATCACAACCGTATAACGGGACAAATCAAAACCACTGATTTCAACAGGAGTTCCAAGGTTGAGTTTTCACTGCTAGGATTTCTCGGCCGTGAATAGTACGGCTGAGAAAATATAGGACACGTCGTTTCTTCCTTGCAAGTAGTGAATACATCATGTGGGGAAGATCGGGCAGCACCTATCTTCCTGCGGTTAATTTCACACTTCAAGCCAGCGAGGGATAAGAAATTTGCCTCGTTCAGGGGCAACCACGCCCAGTGCTGCCAAGCGTAATTGTGCCTACTGCTTAGGGTGGCTTCACACAGATTATGTGCAAAAACTCTCAGGATAGCATGACTTTTTGCACTGTGAAAATTGCGCTGTGACGCTCGGTTTAATTCATTTTACTGTACTTTTTGTGCTGCAGGGGACTGTTCACATGAACGCGGAACACACCATGATTTAAAAGGCTGTGCAGCCTACTTAGTCCCAGTGTTTTAGATTTCCCTGCAAAATTGCGCAGTCCCATAATTACATGGGATTGGATGCACATTTACACACCACCATAGACTCCTATAGTGACTGAGGTGCACAAATGAGCAAACAAATCGAGCATGTAGAAAAAGTGTGAATAAACAAGGCCTTCTTTTCTCTGCACAATGCGCCCTCCAATGCACTTGTGTGAAGCGCCCTCAATCTCTCTTTCTACCAGAAACACCACTTTTGCGAATGTGGCTGAGCTGCAATACCAGACACGGCCCATAGACATGAGTGCTGCGGTTTACTAAAACAACACACATATTTTGTTATTCTTATCCCATGCAAACAAATAGAGAAGAAGAACAACATCGACATTAGCCATGTACTGGATGTCTACAGAATATGTTGATATTTATGTTATGTTTCTTTAAACATAAAGTAGCAAGCGTTATTTTCCATATAAAGAAGTGTGAAAATTCAGTGGAGTACCTCTGTGTGTGTTCAAAAATTTGGCAAAGCAATGGATCCAGACAATTTCCATATGTAGCTTTTCCTATTTGGAAAATTAATGGTGTTTCTTGATTTCAGATCACAGCATGCAGAGAACTGCTGGCAATGAAATCCTTGGCTAGTATCAGCGTCAGACAACACATTGGAAAATTAACCCTTGCATAAAAAGAGCAATGGCACAAAAGCGCAGACCACAAGCTCTGACAAAGGATCAGCACTCAGGTGTCTTCTGCATATGCTTCCTCTATAAAAATAACAACCGCCGTTACCCTTCTGTTTGCATGAAGCCTGTAGGTATTTGGATACTGTGGAGAGGGCATGGCCATTCCACTTGGCAGCTAACAGGACCCATATGCTATCATTTTTCTTGCAATAAAGAGAATTGTTTATAAATCCAAGGCACTTGTCATGTTTTAGCGCGACTGCTGTTCTGCTGCTCCATCATCTTAAAATCTGCAATAAAAGGGAAAACAAGACACTTCATGATAAAAAACTATAATTAAAACTCTTGTTAATACATTTTAGATTCATGTTTACAAGTAGAAATAAGAGTTTCATTTGTTTTGATAAGGTACACAAGCAGATGTTTATACATGCCTGTTTAAGTAAGACTCAATTTTTGCATCCAAACTACTCTCATTATTGAAAATGAACAAGCTCTCCTCTCCAACCAAATTTCATGTGCAAACATGCTTCATCATATTGTGAAATATTTCATATGCTTTCTTATTATCGTCACAGGAGAGGCTTAACAACTTTAGGAACATAGTGATTTAATTCCCATGTACTTCTTGGATTATTATGTGGAATCAAACGAACGGAACTTGAAAAAGCAAGACTTGAAGAAACTATCAATAAAGTGCACAGCGATAAAACAACACTATTTGGCGGTAGACTTATTTAATTAAATCTACAATAAATGTAAATTGAGAGCTGTTGTTTGTAGCTTTCGGTGATATGAATTTCTACCTCCATTGCGTACTTTCTTTTTGTCTGCAACTTTACATTTCTGATTTATAACTTAATAGGCATACTGAGCTTTTAAAAATTCTAAGAAAAATACAAAAAAGGGGCATTTTTTGGACTGTGAGTCATATGACCTGTAGCAAAATGTACCCATGGCCTATAAGTGACCTGATATAGAGTAAGTGTGACATTTTGGCACATCTTTTCTTACTGTGTTGAAAAGAGTTATTAATTACACTTTTCAATACAATGAGATTCTGTAAAGAGTGTGCACTGCACAATGGGAGTCAATGGTGAGTCCAATAGGACAATTCCTACATCGTTAAAGATGGCTCAGTCACTTGGAGGCTTCAGCAGTGATTTTGCCATGAACAGCATGTGACCAATAAAGTCTGTGATTGTCATGTGTGCAATTAAAAATTCTTCTGGGATCAGAGAAATAGTGACCAGGACAACTGGGCTCAATAGGGGGCAACTAAAGGAGGTGAGTATGTCATGTTTCTTAACTTTGCACCATCCGCTGCTCATGCACTTTTTTCTTCTTAGCCTCAGAAATCCCTTTAATATCAGTGGCAGTGCATCCCATTCTAAGACAGAAATATTGTGCTTTTTTCTTTATTGCTACAGTTGAAGGTCACTTAAAAGGGTACTAGCTTTTAAGACAATGTATGCTCATCTAATAGCCTGTGTATATCTCTTGGATCTTTTATTATACTTTCATTACTTTATTTATTAGTTTTACCACTATAAATGAAGTTTTAAGTTCCAGCTCCTCTGCAATCCACTGCTTGTTGTTAGGCATTCAGCTTCTCTAGTATCTGGGACTTTTGGACATCTTCTTAGCTATGGAGGTGGGTCTATCTTCACAGGCAGCTCCCTGCACTCACACTGCTCTACGTGCTGTGAGATGCTCTCAGATCTGCAGTCACTGCCTCCACTGATGTTATATTTACCTAACCTGCTATGCGCACTTATCTTTATGTTGTAGGCATTATATATGTAACTCAAGTTTGCTGTGAGCAAAACAGCATAATTCTTATTGGATTTATCTGCTGCTTTACTAGACCTGGTGTGTTTGCATAAACACAGCATATATAACACATAGGACCTAGTAAAACAGCTAGTAAATATCAATTCAATGAGAATTATGCTGCGTTGGGAACAACAAACGTGAAATGCATATAATGCCTATAACATAAAGTTAACTTCACATACTGATATAGATAAATATAACAATCAGGAGAGGCAGAGATTGTGTACTGATGGCTGCAGATCTAATAGCAGTGTAAGTCAGGGGAATAAGCATGTGAACATAGTCTTCCCTCCTAAAGAGACAACCTAAAGTCCTAGTTGCTAGAGAAGCTGAATGCCTAACAACAGGCAATCTGTTGTAGAGGGGCTACACTTCAAACTTGATTAACAGAGATGATACAAAAATATGTTTAATGAAAGTATATTAAACAATTGATGAGACACATGCAGCCATAAGTTGTCTGAAGTGCATTTAACTTCCCATTAATGCCCTATACTGACCATAGAGATCAGGGTAAAGGACTTCTGTAATTGAACAGTGACACAGTTCTCTCCACGATCATGCAGAGTGCATTATGAGCAATCTAACTAATCAACAAAAGGAAATGATTCAGATTATGTTGTACCTTAACTCTGCAACAAATCTGCGGAATGTCTGAACTTGATCTGAACAAGTTTTGTCAAAATTTTTTGCCGATGAAAAATGTCCACCTCGTAGTCCAATAATGGAAATATTTGGCAAAATACATTTAGACATTCAAATATAAAAGTTATTTAAAAATATCCCTAGTTATAATGATATCAATATATTTATCTATAAGGCCTCCTTCCCACGAGCGTGACGGGGTCCGCCGCGTAATATTACGCAGTGAAGCCCGTCACGGCGCCCCCCAGAGCCCCTATACTTACCTGCGGGAGATAGCGTGAAATCGCTTCCCCGCCCACCACCACCGCGTCACCGCCCGTCACCGCCCACCACCGCCGCGTCACCGAGCGTGTCACGTGACGCGGCCGGCCGTGTCACGTGACGCGGCCGGCCGCGTCATTTGGCGTCAGATGACGCGCGGCGGTGGGCGGGAAAGCGTTTTTTCACGCTATCTCCCGCTGGTTACAGCGGGAGATAGCGTGAACGGACGGCTTCCATTGACTGCAATGGAAGCCGTCAGTGCGTACAGCCCGTCCTCACCCGCAGAAAATAGAGCATGCTGCGGGTGAGGACGGGAGAAATCGCGGTGCGTAATTCCGCGGTGGAATTACGCATCGTGAGCATTGTGCTATTAGGTTCAATAGAACCTAATAGCAGCGGGCAACGCAGCGGATTTTCGCCGCGAATTACGCGGCGGAAATCCGTTCGTGGGAAGGAGGCCTATGTCTTAACATTGTAATGACATTTATTCTATCACAACATGATGTATTACCAATAAATAGTAACTCTTCATCAAAACAAATTTCAGTCTTACACTTATGAGTAATTCATTTGTTTCACAAGAAAAACACTTTGTTCACAAACACATGTTAATTAACCAAGCTTTCTTGATCCATGCCTATGATCTTTAAAATGTCAGCTTTATATTACAGAATTAAATGTCATCAGCATTGTCCAGTTTGCATTTCAAGCCATAATTTCCAATTTCTATATATTTTAAAGGGGTTATCCAACTGATGTTAGTACAAAAGTATACCACGGAGAGTATCCAATGTCATTAGAGCCAAAGAAAGACCCACTAAGTATTAACATATGTAAATAAATATGATATTTGATTATTGCTCAGGTGTCCAATTACGTTTGGTAGGATAGTGTAGCTACCACCAAATGAACATTCATGGTGCAGAGTACTACAAAGTGGTCACTGCAAGGGAAATGGAAGAAGGTTGCATCTACAGGCAACATCAGTTGATTTTTGAGAATGCTGGAAGCTAGACTGGGGGTGATCAGTTTATCAAGGTGGTGGCTCTCATATGAAATGGGCTATTTGTGATGAGATAACCCCTTTATTGTATAGACAGATCATTTTTGAGCCTTGCCTGGTGCAGAATGCTAAGGCAGCAGAAATGAAGTGCTAAGCTCTCGCTCACTGTTACGTTGTGCTGGGACCTGTAGTACTAGGGTTTCCAGCAGCACAGCCCACAGGTGTTGAATGATTGAGCTGCCTGGGTGTGGTGATCTCCTGTTAGCCAATCCCTTAGGTCTTTGCTCACATATAAACCCAGCTCCTGTCAGTGTTTGTCTGGTGTTCAGGGTGAGCAGTCATGTTACTTCAGCTTGCTGTGTGAACTGTGCTCTGTTTTGTCCTGTTGCACCTTGCTGTGGGATCTGTGTTCTGTTCTGTCCTGTTACAGCTTGCTGTGTGATCTGTGCTCTGTCCTGTCCTGGTGCAGCTTGCTGTGTGATCTGCGTCCGGTGTCGCTGGACTCCTGGTTAGTGTAGGGACTAGCGGTATAGCCAGGAGCCATGAAGTAGCCCGCCAGCTTCCACATTTTGATCAAAATGTCAACTATTACCTGTTATTTATATTCAGTTTATCCTCTGCTATTAGTGTTTGCATTTTGCCTGCTGTATGGTGTGATTCCAGCTCTGTGTGTCAGCTCACTCTGTCTAGTTGCCCCTGTCAGGGGGCATATATATGTATTCTGTTCTGGTGCATGGTTCCTAGGAGCAGCTAGGGCCAAGATCCAAAGACCGCTGGGCCGCCCTTTATTGGGGCGATGTCCCCGCTTAGGTAGGGCCATGTCATCCTCCCGGTAGCACAGGGTCAGTTGTCTAAAACCCCTTGCATGCAACTCCTTGGTCATGATCGTGTGGGCCCGTGCTTAGTTTACCCACACGATTTTAACACTCACGACCTGAAAGTTGCGGGTTCAATCCCCACATGCTTCAGGTAGCTGGCCCAAGGTTGACTCCAGCCTTCCATCCTTCCGAGGTTAGTAAAATGAGTACCCAGCTTTGTAGAAGGTAATCAATAAAAAATACTTAAAAGCACTGCGGAATTAGTTGGCGCTATACAAATAACAAGATTTTTTTATTTTTTGGTGGTATTAAGTATCATACACTTTAAAACAATGCTGAATTTGGTTTGGGTTCTGTACATGGGACACAAAAAATCTCACCTTATTTGTAAAAACCGTAGCACATTTTTTCCCAGTGTAGACCAGACTATTTTCTATAATATGTATAGCATTACAAACTGAATCTTGCATATTTATATGACTATAAAATCTTCTTTCACTTCATATTTTTCTTTTCCGTTGTGATGTACAGTAGTCGAAACCTAATTAGGACACTGAGAATAAGTGAAGTAAACCACTTATATATTCACTGCTGCATTTAGCAACTATAAATGTGTGACCACAGGCATACGACGGGATATCAAAACAAATCTTTTCTTTGTTTTCCCGACATTTTAAAATAATTTGATTTGTTTTCACTTTAAGGCATGCCCGAGAATCAAAAATCTAGAAATGAAAATGCTTCCTCTATGAGAATGGACCTAAAGATAAATGCTGCCATGGTCGTATAGTACAAACCCTAGATAAAAGCTACATTACGTGAAATTAATGGGTGCTGTAGGAGACATGCATGAATCATCATTTTAGCACAAAAAGGCTGGCACAATGGAAAAAAAAAAAAGAAATCTCAGTGGTAACTATGCCTTCAAAGGTCTCCTATTTACTTGGCTATACTGCATACTAACACATGTAAGAGGAAAATATATGAAAAGGCACTGCTGTGATCGAATGAATGAGACCATATGAGCTATATTGGAGCCGTATGCATTCCATTTAGCTGATATCAAACACAGTTTAATGAAAGTTAAATAGATTCAGAGGAGTGCATGAGCTGGAACAGATTAGATTCCACTGAGGGGTCTGTCAGCATATTGTTGCTCACGTGTATTGCCTTTCTGAGCTGCCACAATTTCAGCACTCCATTAGCAATACACAAAAGACTTATGCAGATATCAGACATAGACTTATACTACCATGTTGGAAAATGAGAAAACACAAAGTCTAATACAATGCATTAATCTGCAAACTGCTATCTGCAAAATTTGTATTGTGCCGCTAATATTTATGTAAACAGTACGATTTTATTTTTTTTTGCCGCAGCAGTTTAAATTATGTCAGTACTGGAATATTTTAAAGTGAATTAATGGAATTCGCACTTTAGCTCTACCTACATTTAGTTATAGCCTAAATTGTGTTAATGTAATAGTTTTTTTTTTTTTTTTTAACTTTCTTCACTTCAGTTCACCTCAGTGGGATTAGAACATCATTTTTTTATTCAGTCATTACAAGTATAGACCTAATGCACACAGCAGATGATATTATGATATGCAGTAATATATTTAGAGATGAGCGAGCACGCTCAGATAAGGCAGTTACTCGAGCGAGCATCGCTCTTCTCGAGTAACTGCATTCTCGTCCGGGCAGGCTTGGGGTG